>NW_004567108.1:32485185-32724625 GCF_000260355.1 Condylura cristata | reverse complement strand
ACAGGAGAACATGTTAAACATGGATGCTATGAGCGAGCAGCGGGCGGGTCAGGAGAGGTCTGCCACGCCATGTGGATCTCCTCCGGGGCAGGTGAGGAATCGAACTCATGCGGAAGTGGCTTAAGCTTCTTAGTGCAGTGCTTTAACCCGCTGCACCACCAGGGAGGGCCTGCAATACTGTCCTTTTAAGGATGTTCTATAAGATTGGAAAAATACCTGTTTTTTTTCCTGATGATAGAAAAATTTATAATAACCATGGAAAATTTGTTAAGTAGGAAAAGATGAGTGATAAAAATGAGACTCACAATTCAGGGTAGATACTATCAGTAATCCCACTCACTGCCCAGATTAATATATATGTTATATTGTATATATTCTATCATGTATTGTATGTGTAATATATATATGGGAAATTTCTGTGATTTAAGTCGTAGGCTGCTGTAGTTATGGCAGCCCTAGAAAATCAACACAAGTCTTTACAAAAGAGGTTTTGTGTCCAAAGATCAAAGTGGCTGCTACTGACCAACCTAGAATTTGCAATCTGGGATCTAGTAACATCTTTCTCCTAATTTTATCTGCATAGACCACAAAAACCTCTGAGGATGTTGTAATCATGACTATGAGAAAGAAAACAAGCCCACTATATGGAATCTCACTGATGGCTGCCTTTTAAAAACTAGTTAATTATGGGACCAGTTTCCACTGGTGGTGAGTGCAGGGGAAATGAGTAGAACTTGGATATTAGCTGAGACAGACAATTAAGAAAGGAAACCTATACCTTGCAAAGAACTCTTTTATGTTTACTTACTTTCTGTCTTTCTATATAAAAAGTGTACTGTGTCATATTTAATTTTAGTCAACTGTGAAACACAGGCTTCTTATTATTTACCTGTGAGCCTGACTACAAATTGAAAGGCTTTCTGAGATTCAAAACCTCATTAACTCCAGATTGTGGCTCCTCTGCTTCCCTCTGTAGGAACACAAGCAAGTATAAATTTCAAAGGGAGCCTCTTACCTCCATGCTTGTGCTGAAAGCTCTGCTAACTTTTGCTTTGATGGTTATAACTTGTCCAACTCTATAAAAAGAAAAAGGGGGGGGGGGATGAGAAACTCAATAATCCTAGCACATCTCATTTCAGACTTAAAACTTTACTTAAATATATGTCCCACAGAGCAGATCCACCATAAACATGCTGATAATGTTCATGCCTGAAAAACTTAGGTTAATGATAACAGAAAGATACTACTAAAAACAGATGTTTATCATTGTAAACCACACATATGTTAGCTGCTACCTCTATTTAAGCAGAAAAAGGCCTTTGTAAAGATGGTATGCAAAATGATTTACAAATCTGCAACAGATAGCTTTGACTATATGCAGCTGTTTCCTTCAGGGAAGTTAAAACAAGCAGGGAAGTTAAAACAAGCATGCCAGCAAACCAATACAACTGAGACTGATTTTTTTTTTTTTAGAGATTTAGTTATTTATGCTTATAGAACTGGGGTACAGGCCAAAGGTGTGGTAGGAGAGGATTCACCAGAGTGGGGAGCAGAACAGGCAGATCGTCTGCTGAGGGGAGCAGCGGGCAGGTCAGGAGAGGTGTGCTGCACCATGTGGGTCAGCTCCCTGGTGGGGGATCAAACTCGTGCTGTCGAGGCTTGGGAGAGCTTCATAATGTGATGCTGTAACCCATTGGGCCACCGGGGAGAGCCCTGAGATTGATTTTACATGCTATTAAATAAATGACTAAACATGCAAACAAAAAAGCAAATAAATTGATCTACTTCACTAGGTTCACATGGGCCCTCAAAGCTGCCAGATGATCTACTTATTCCTCATTGGTACTAGAACTGGCCATGGATCCATGTGTTCATGCTCCCTCCGTCACCTTGACCCGTCACCATGGTAGATGGAAAGGGTCTACTCAAAAGAGTCACCTCACTTTTTCTTCCAGGCTTTCAAAGTGGAACTGTGTTCTAACTGCTCTTCCCCTTACTCTGCCTTTTTAGTGAAATAAGGATACATATTTTGAAGATCTCTTTCTTCACCTGTGCCCCTGATTCCAGTCCCCCATTACATCTCCTCATTTATGCCTGCAACTTCTGCCCTATATCCTTACTGGTCTATTAACATGTTCAACTCATCTTTCTCTCAGGTCTATTATATCAAGTTATTTCCCCCTAATTCTTTACATTTCAGGCTTCCTAAAATATGAATAATTTAATTTTGTCCTAATGCATACATTTAACTAATGTTTACTGAATTACAGCTAGTCTACCATTAGATGAGTAAGATAAGTTTGTGACTTCATAAAGACCAGTCTTCACTTGGGACACCAAAACTGCAATGCCATGTAGTTTTTTTGAAAATAAGAAAAGTTAATTATTGAAAAATATACTTTAAAAAAACATATAATTCCTATTTTTGTCCACTGAGAAGACTTAGTCATTATGACCAGACCTTTATCAGTGAGTATCTCTCATGCTCAGATTGTGATCTCTACTTATCATTTCTTTTGAAGAAATCTCTAGTTTTAAGTTTGTATGAGAAAATATAAGTGATGAGCCCACCTTGTCACATCAGAAAGCAAAGGAATTACTAACGCTGTCTAAAGTTGCTTTATGATATGACAACAGACTTGGAAACCAAACTGCAGAAATTCCCACTGCTAAAAGATGGAGTTTTGGCCCTCCCTTGTGGTGCAGTGGGTTAAAGCACAGCACTGAGAAGCTTAAGCCACTTCCGCATGAGTTCGATTCCCGCCTGCCCCGGAGGAGATCCACAAGGCGTGGCAGACCTCTCCTGACCCACCCGCTGCTCCCCTCAGCAGTGTACTTCGTTGATCTGCCTGTTCTGCTCCCTGCTCTGTCTCTGGTGAATCCTCTCATCCTCCGCATTTCTGGCCTGTACCCTAGTTCTATATGAATAAATAAATCTTTAAAAAAAAAAAAAGATGGAGTTTGAGCATCCATAAAGATAATCACATCAGAATTGAAACTAGCAACTATGTTAAAGCTCATGGACTCCTAATGGCACTAAATAAAGGGGAAGAATTAAATCTCTCTTCCCTGGACAAACTTATATGGTATCTAGGTCACTTATAAGAGAAAATATCTCTACAACAAGTGTTTAACAAGGAATAAATGAAGAAATGACACAATTAGCATGTTATCATTTTACCAGTATCTAGTGAAATAATGGTTCCAGGAAATGATCACTAGATACTGTGTGCTCTTAACAGGCACTATTTTTACTAAAAATTTCAAATCTTCATATCAATTTATTTTTTTTATTCAAACCTCTACAAATGTATGTTTACACATCATAACAATGACTAAAGCCCCCCAAATCCTCTACTATGCTCTACTGGGTCCCCTCTCCATCAGATTGATTATTGGATGTAATTATCAGATTACAAGAAATATAGATACAGGAGAACATGTTAAACATGGATGCTATGAGCAAATACAAAATGTGGTAAATTATAAGGTTTCTTTAAAATAAATTGCAAAGGAAAAGAAGAAAAATTGACATAGTAAAAGATCTATCAACCATAATGGATGCTGGCTCATAAATCTTTTTTTTTTTTTTTTACGCTTGAAACCATTGGGAATGATCATTTCTGTTAATGTTATTTTGATTAGACTTTTTTTTTTTTTTAAAAGAACCCTTACCTTGGAAATATATACTGAGGGCTCTCCCTGATGGCTCAACAGGTTAAAGCACTGCATTATGAAGCTCTCCAAAGGCACTACAGCACAAGTTCAATCCCCGGCCAGGGAGCTGACCCACATGGCATGGCAGATCTCTCTTGACCCACCCACTGTTACCCTTAGCAGTGTATTTCAGTACATCTGCCTGTTCTGCTCCCCACTCTGTCTCTGGTGAATCCTCTCAACCATCGTACCTGTGACCTGTTTCCCAGTTCTGTAAATATAAATAAATCAATCTTAAAAAAAGTAAGAAGAAATATATAATGAAATAGATGATACCTGGGATTTGCTTTAAAATAATTTGACTGTTTGGGGGCTTATGGAGGCATACTGATGAAAGAAGAGTATTCATGACTTGATTATTATTATACCTAGGTGTAGGTCCCTGGGGACAAACTCTATCATTCTCTCTATTTTGCATATGTTTGAAGTATTTATATATCCTTAAATTTTCTATAAGGCATTAAAGCACATAGGCATTCACACATAACGTTTTTCATAATTTGTCATTTCTACTCAGATGAATTACTGTTTACCCAACAATCTAATGATGAAATTCACCATCACAGAGATAGCTATTATCATTAATTACTCGTTAGTAAAGGAAAGAGCCATTAAGAAGCAGCTTGTGAAAATCCTGCTCTTCCTTATACCAGAAAACATCCAACGAGGAGAGCTGTTTCTCATCAAAATAGACTGTGAACTTACACTTAAGAGTGTAAATCACAGCATCTAAAAAGTAAGTCCAGATTTACATTGGGCCAAATGCTATTTATTTTATTAACGTTGATCAGTAAATAAATTAACTTGGTACCATAAATGTGCCACAAATTCACGAAGAAAATAATGAAACCAGGAGAAAGGCTTGACACAGCGATGCCACTTACTTAGCAGTCTCTTCAAATTGTATGTCATCCACTGAGGCTGTTACACAGGAAACCCCAGCGTGTTTTTCAGCTTCAAAAAGAAAAAAAAAAAAGTAAATGTGCTGCATGAGTGGTTATGTTTCAATATTTCAGCATAAAGGAAAAAGAGTAAGACTCATCCTTTTGTTACTATGTGACCTCTATGCCCACTCTTTGGATGGTCTGTACCAGAACAGTAACTATGGTCTGTCAGTTCTATTTCTACTGCATGTAAGTTACTCTTGCTTTAATGTATACCATCTTTGACTTAAATTCTAACACCAATACCAGTATACCTAGTAATTTAAATAATTATTGAGTAAATTAGTGCCAACTTTAAATATTTTGTGTTAAAAAACAATGCATCGACACTTTATCCTTTATCCATAACCAGTAACTGAGTATATTTAAAACACTAAACCAGACTAAGCACTGAACATTTGGAAGACCCTGAAGTCATACCCCCAGTCAAAGAGGAGCTTCTCTCAGCAGCAGAGAAACAGAGATGGGCATATTGTAAGTATTTAACCAATGTTTTTTTTACTGATTATTACCAAATTCACCTACATTGATTATAAAGGAGAAAGGGTTTATTGAGTAGGGTAAAGGGAGATTAGGGAGGCATTCAAGTTACTTCTGTGAATCATGTCTACCTTTAATTTGTTGAGACATTTTTTTTATTGTTGGCTTTGTTTTACAGAAAAATTTAAAAATTTACTTTCTTTGGGAAATTTTGATAGTGTTCTGCCAGCATTTGATTTTTGAGGAATAGTCAGTTAAAACCCAAACAGATTGCTTTGACTTTTAAGGACTATTTACTCCATTTTAATTTTGGAGACTTCATTCCTTGTGCTACATTTGAAAAAGAAAGTGACAGTGAATTTGTATTCTTTGTGTGTAGAGCATTTGTATCCTTGTTGTGTAGTGCATTATTTTAATGTTTAATATTATAATTAATCAAGAGTCCCAGGTAAAAAGGCATGAGAAAATATGCCAGGGCAAATATTTAAAATATTCCTGGGCCCTGCCTGGTGGTGCAATGGGTTAAGCTAAGCATAGCATTATGAAACTAGCTGCAGCCACTTTAGCATGAGTTTCATCCCTGGCCAGGAAGGTGACCCATATGTTGTGGTGGACCTCTCCTAACCCACCCACTGTTCCGTTCAGTAGTGTACTTGGCCAATCTGCCTGTTCTGCTCCCTGCTCTGTCTCTGGTGAATCCTCTCAACGCCCCTGCGCCTCTGGCCTTTACCCTAGTTATTATGTATATAAAAAAAAATGCTCCTATAATCAAATTCTGTAGAAACTTGGACTTTCTGGCTTTACAAGTTTGAATTATCTTTCCAAATGTGCCATAATATAAACTGAGCTACCAGAAAAGCAACTATCAGAGAGCTCTGTGAGTGATGGAGTGGCGGGGAGGGGCTCTCAGTTATAGAGTTCAGTAAGCAGAAGTGAGTGTAAAAGAAATACTCAAGTGGGCCCAGTTTAATTCAGTGTATCAAGTATTTGTTAAGTTGCCACGTGGCATTGGTGATGTAGTGGTGAGCATAGCTGCCTTCAAAGTTGCCACTGATTAACAGATCCGGAGCTGAATCAGATCTATCTTTTAACAAATGAGCAGTGACAGATAAGAGATCCAGTCATAGTCAGTGCCCTTTTGGAATACCCAGAGAACTACTGGACTCTCACAAATACGCCCTGTAAAACATTGACTAAAGGGCACCTAATAGGGAGTCATCTAGTTACCTAACATGAGAGAATGGGATGAAAGGTTTAATAAAGTAATCTTACTAATAAAATGTTACCATGTACATGAACAGGAGTTACCAATTTTGAATGATTCAAATGATAAGTAAAGTGTAATGTCCAATAAATGAGCAAAATTACTATGTATATTGGGTATCTAGTAGGTGGCATATATTGTACTACACTAGATTGTATACGGCCTCAAGAAGAATCATCATAATAGTTACTATTTATTAAGCATTTATTATTGGCCAGGTGCTGAGCTAAGTATTTAAGGATGTCAAATACATGAATATGAATATTGTTATTTCAATTTTATGAATAAGAAATTTAGGCTTAGTGAGATGAAATACATTATTTTAAATTTTTTCCTTTTTTTTTTTTTTTTAGTATAGAAGCAATGGAAACTTTTAGAAAAGACTAAACAAGAATGCTCCCTAGAGAATACTTGGCTAAATAGTCTTCAGAGGCACAGTAGAATGGTTTATATCATAGATTTCAAAGGCCATTAAAAGGAAAAAAAAAAATGTGGGAACCAACATTGGGTCACAGTTTTTATCTGTGATTATATATTTGCTGATATAATATAGTTTTTCTTTTACAAGTGTGTCCATTATTCTGGATTCTTTTGATTATCTTTCATACAGTAAGTCAAAGAAGAAAAAAAAAATAACAACCTTAAACTATTTCCAAGGGAAGTTAGAGAAGCTGAGGAATAGTAGACTAGCTAAGTGGCTATGTCCCAGATATGAGATGATGACTGATAAAACTGATGGTATCTCTATTTATTTACTCATTTAACTAATGTTGATTGAATACCTGGACTGACAGCCTCTATGTAAAGTGTGGAACAATAAAATAACCCTGATCCCAGTATTCATGGTGTCCAGGGACTAAATGAATCAACACATAACAGCAAAATGAGTTAAGTGTTCTGAAGAAAACATGGATTTTGGGAGAGTGTGAAACCAAAGAACCAGACTTAGGTAGGATGTGTAGAGGATGCTTGTAATAAAATCTGAAGGACAAGTAGGAGTAAAATAGATGTTGAGGGAACAAAAGAGAAAAAGGGAAGAGCTTGCTGGGCAGAAGTAGCAGTGATTGCAAAGGCCCATCAAAAAGAAGGCTAGGTGACATAAGGCCGAAGGGAAGACCAAGGGCAGATCACTCGCCAGGACCGGGCGCCTCACTCCATGTGTCCACCGTCTCAGGCCTCCATTGTTTGTTTCTGGTGGTGTTCCTATATATAATGTAGTGCCTCGCTTTCAAGATTTTTTCCCCCTTCATTATAGTTTGCTTATGAGGTGCCTTAATGTGATTTTCTTTGTATAACTTGCTTATTATTGTACTATGTTACAACTGTAGTGAGTGTGTTTCACCATGTCTAGGAAAACTGCAGCCACTACTTAAAATATTTGGTTTTGCTCCACGCTATATCTCATCTCCTGTAGGACTCCAGTGACATGTATTTTACACCTTTTGATTTTGTTTTCAGAAGTCTCTGCTACCTTGTCCATTTTTAACATAAAATTTCCCTCTGTTCTTTAGATAGGGTAATTTCTACTGATCCATCTTTATGGTTACTAACTCTTTTATCCATCTTCCTCCTTCTACTAGTTCTATGCAGTGAATTTTTGGCTCAGGTACTATAATTTTCTTTTTTTAATAATTTCTCTGCTAAGATTTTTTTCATCACTTATGATCATATTTTCTTTTATTATATTCTTGAGCAAAGTTATAATTAGCTCCTTTTAAGTCCTTGAAGCTTAATTGGAATATCTGGGTCATCTAGGGATTGGTCTCCACCCATTGTCTTTTTTTCCTCTCCATTGTCATTTAAGAATGGGTCATGTTTATCTGTTTCTTTGTATACCAAATAATTTTTAATTATATACTAGCCATTGTGAGTGATAAATCATAGAAGCCAGGGACTATTTATGTGTTCTTTTAAGAATATTTGTTTTTTTCTTAAGTAGGCAGTTAACTAAATTCAAAGGATAAAGCTGTCTCCATATAAGTGGGAGCAGTCCTTTCGGTTCTTTTGGCTTTAGGTAGACAGTGTAGGCTCTGTTCTATGCATATACCACTTCATTCATTAGCGATTAAAGCAAAGACTGTAGATAGATATTTGAGTTCAGCTTTTCTAGCTCTCTCTTTTTTGAATTACATTCTAGTAGTTATGTTTTCCCTAAATTTTATGGCTCTTCAAATTGACAAATGTGTGTGTTTTTTGTCAGAAATATAGCTGGGCACAAATAGGAGTCCTTTATTCAGGCTTAAAGTCATTTTTTAAAAAAGGACAAAATTAGCTATTACCATTCTCCCAAGTCTTAACTTCCAAATGTTCTAAAACTGCTTTTGTTCACTTGTTAGTTGCTTTTTTAAAAATGTTGTTTTTTTCTGAGTGTATACTTGTTATCTGAGAGCGATTTTTTCTTATACAAGATACTGAGCATGCTGTTAAGTGGAGTCCTGATAGCCTTTGGTAAAGATGACAGTGGGGGAAGATGAGCAGAACATGTGACACAAGCAGATTAGCACCTGCAAAAGGCATTTTAAGTGCAATGTGGAGAGGAAAGTTGAATGGATGGAGAATAACAGTTTAAAAACTTCTCTAAAGTCCATGAAATATGGTTGGAGCTTGGACTAGGTAGTAGCAGTAGAAACGTAGCAAAGTGGCTTAACTGGAAAGTTTCCTTAAGGTAGCATTGGTAAAACTTGGCTCATAGATTGAATGAGTGGAAGGGAAAGCAAGACAGAGAGGTAGCAAGGATGAATGACTCCTAGATTATAGACTTGCACACTGGGATGGATCTGGTGCCATTCCTAAGGGAATGAAGCCTGGAAAAGATTCATAAGTGAAATAGAGAAGATAATGTGAATATGGGTTATTTAAAAGTAAGAAATAGATACGGAGTATGGATAATGACTCATAAATGGCTTTAAGCCTGTAGGCACAAGAAACTGGAGGGATAATGGGACTACTGACAAATAGGAGGTCTCGTGCCAAAATTATAGTGAGCATATTTAATCTTTCTTTAAAAATTGAGAACACTCTGGCACTGCCTGGAGGCCATGACTGTGACCATTCTTTATCACAGAAATGTGGCTGTAGAAGTGCTAGTCAATAAGGAACTTGTGTTGAGAAAAGAATGCTAGAAAAACCAGTTTTTGTATTGCTCCCATTATATATAGAGTAAAGCACTAAGGTAGAGCATTTCTCTGTTACAGATTCAGTTACACTTTGGCTAAATAATGCTCTCATTCAAGTGGTACCTCTTCCTACCCTAGCGAGTTTAACACAAGCATTATCCATGTTTCCAAAACAACTTTATCATCAAAATGCATTTAATATTGTATTATTAATAATATAAATACTAAGGTCCAGAGTAACTGTTATCAGTTGAATCATTTTGTGGTCTGAGTTTTCAAAGGTATAAAACAGAAATTCTTATGCCAATTGCAAACAGGCAATGGTTTCTCCATCACAGAATGGAGGCAATAAGTGAGGTCATTTTAAAAATCATTTGAAGATTCCACTGATGTAATCAGTTGTCTTGGTGATACACAGCATTGTTATTATTATTATTATTATTATTAGCAACTTAAGTAATTTACTTACTTGTTTCTGATATGTATGAATTAATTTTATATTCATGCTTTCATTATTATGTTATTATCACTGAACTTAAATCCTGATAAACACTGTTAAGACAAAAACCAAACAGACCTACCAAAAAATAAAAAAACCAAGAAACAGATTAGCATCAGTTGTGTGACTGAATTTTGCAGGTGGTTAGAATGCAGGGGATTAGGAACTCAACACCATTGAGCAATGTTTTATAACCATCAAAGCTTTACTTTTGTCCTCTGAGTCCTATGATACATGATCTTTAAAGTGCCTTCTGCTCTAATATTTTATCCTAATATGTTTTACCTTAAAATATACATTAAAATATGCATTTGCAACTTCACTGAGGGTCTTAGGCAAAGCCTGGATTCCTTTTAAGAATGAGGTTCCAAGTTCTGGTCCCATGATCTACTAGCTGTCCAAATAAATCAGGTGTTTTTGACCTAGTGCTTATTAAGACATGAAGAAGTAACTCTGGTTTACATGTTAATAAGCCAGACAGGAAATGAAGAGGTTGAACAGATTATGACGCACAATATTACAAATTGTACTAAGTGTTATGAAGGAAGCTGGAAAGCGCATTGTGATAAAAGTGATGAAAGGGTGCAAATGTGAGCAGTTGGTCAGGAAAAGCTTCTCTCAGGCAATGATATTTAAACTGAGATGAAATACATGGAAAGGATCAAAAGAAGAATATGAAGTTAAATAGAAAAGCAGGTACGAAGTTCCTGAGTAGAGAATAAGGGTACAACAGGAAACAAATCGGATGCAGAAGCAGATGTGAGAAGTGAATAATCAATGAAACCAAACATTAAAGAGATACGCACTTACTCCTGTGAGATTGGCCCATATCAAAAAACAAACAACAAAATGCTAAACAAACCAGCAACAACAAATGCTGGCAATGTTGTGGGTAAAAAGGAATCTCCATACTTTACTGGTGGAAAGGTAGACTAGTCCAGCCCCTGTGTAAACCAGTCTGGAGGTTCTCAAAATATTAAAATAGGTCTATCATATAACCCAGCAATTCCACTCCAAAGAATGCAAAAACTCTAAATCCAAGCATTGTATCTTCTCCTATGCTCATTGTAGCACTATTTACAATAGCCAAGTTATGCAAACAATCATAAGTGCCCAGCAGCAGAGGAGTACATTAAGAAGATGTGATACACACACACACAATGGAATATACTATTCAGCAAATTAAAAAAAAGTTAACTCTTGCCATGGATGGAGGGAGGCATGCTAAGTGAAATAAGTCAGAGGGAGGAAGACAGATGTCAGATGATTTCACTCATATGAGGAATGTAGAGGAAAGAACCAAAAGAATTGACACAAGCCAAAGCCAACCCTAGAAATATTCTACAGAACTGAGACTACAAGAGGGGGAAGGGAGATGGGCACAGGAACAAAGGGGGGGTGCAATGTTCTAGGGTAAAGGACTGTTGCTTTGATGGGGGGATGATGTGGTGACACACCTCTGAGGCCATGTGAACCGGTCTCCTGAATCACAAATAGTGTTGTAAACCAATGTTAGGGAGGAAGCCAAGAAGGAAGGAGGGCAGGGACTGAGGTGATTTGAAGAATGTAAACCAATATCAAGCCTCTATGTGCAGTTTTATTATTGTTGAAAATATGGTTATTTTCCAATAAAAGATGTAGTTAGTTAAAATATTAATTAACTAAATTCACTTTAATTGAGACGATTTTTTAAAAGTAGAATTTGGTTAATATGGATTGAAAACAACTCTCTAGTGTCCTCCCTTATTAATGGGCTGAAGGAGTTCTGTGACCCAGACCTGTGCCAGCACTGGTCTCAGTGTGTCCAGGGTCCGAGGAGCCTACTATTTCAGTCCTCACTGTCACTGACTGCGAGGGGTCACACCTCTGTACATACCCACCTCCCTCTCTCTCCTCAGGCATTCCAGATCCTGGACCAGCAGAGGCACCAGATGTAGCTTCCACACAGAATCCCGTCATGCTGGATTCTGCCATTGCTCGACCCCTGCCCCTCAGACCCCTCCATCCCGCACCCTGGCACCCCGGCGTCCCTGAGTCTCAGTTCCCGATTCCCGGGGAAGCTACACCGCCACCGACCCATCGCCGTCATCTAAGCTCCTCACATTTCGGACCCTCGCGCCCACCCTCCCTCATCTCGCAAACGTCTTCCAGACCCCCACCGCCGCCCACCGCTCCCCTACCCGCCAGGCAGGCGGTGGCGTCGATCCACTTGAGCAACTGCCCGGCGCTCAGCTCGCCGCGGGGGTTGGCATGCGCGGGCTGGATGGCCTGGCTCATGTGCACCTCTCGGGGCGCCGGGGGCTCCATGGTTGGGGCCAAGAGACCAAAGCCCCGGGGCCACAGGCGCCTGGGTTTGCTGGCTCCGCAGCGGGACCCGCCCCGGCTCCAAAGGGCACAGTTGCGGGGCTAGTCCTGGCCAGGAACCCTGGGCGCTCCCTGCTGGCCGCTGGGTAGCCTGGTGCATTGGCAGGAGAGATTTAGCATGTTTTGAACAATACTCCGGAATATCACGAGGAGCTAGAAAAATAATTCTCCTCTTTCTCAGAGGAAGCCAAATCTGGGGTAACACATTGACAAAGTAGGGCACTGATACTGAAGTTGGCCATGTGACTTGCTTTGGAAAGGGATGCGGGCAGGTAACAGTGTGCCAGTTATGAGCCTAGCATTTGCTGTGAGCTCCACTTGTTCCTGTTTTCCAAGACCTCTGTCTTCTGCCATGAGGAGATTGCCTAAAGTGCTGTTCCTTGCTTCTGGGTGCCAGTGTAAGTTCATATATTGCAGAACTGACCCAGTCAACCTGCAGACTTGCTGCCGGGAGCTGAGCCACCGACCAGTCACGCAGATGTGTGAATGAGACATGACTCCTGTTGCATGTCACTGTGACTTTGGGTTGGTTGTTACACAGCAATAATGGATGTTAAATGCACTAATTTCACTTATTAATATTTTAGGAAATGTACTAACTTAATAAAAATAAAATTTGTGTTTATATTGAATTTTTTGGGTGAAAGACAGTGTCTACAGTGGTAGTACTCCATATTGTACAGTTGGTTTCCTGTCAACGTGTTTCAAAAAGGTTTAAGTATAGGTGTGAGAAGGTAATTTTCCACAGTAATTATCTGGAAGGGTCAAAGTTTATCTGTAAAGATAGGTCTAGCACATTTGATGGAAAAACAGATGAAATATACAAACCCACTATTGTGTTTTCTTATATGTATTATCTCCTGTTTAGATGGATTTTGATTGTGGTTTCTAATCTTTTGTTCATTTTACTCTGATTTTCATTTTAATAGCCTCTGCCTGAAATGGCTCTTTATGTTTTCTGAATGTCTTTTTTCCTTCATCACAATGAAAATGTCATCTACATGTGTGAACATTTGCTATATCTTTTATCTGTCAAGGATTTTTGCTATTATGTTTAAAGAAAAGGCCTCTGCTTTCCATTTCTGTTTAGAGGCATCTTTTGAAGAGTCCTCTGTGAAGGCAGCTTGTTTTGAAAAGGTCATGTACATGAGCAGGAAAGTTGATCACAAAGAGTATGCAAAGCCTGGTCATCACTAGACTAATGAGAATATCGCTAGAATGCTGCAACAGAAAGGAACGTAGATAGTGGCATCGCTCTTCCTGGAAAGGAAGAAATGAAATGTTTGCCCTGTCACATTGCATGGGAATGATCTGGTTTTGAGAAAACACAGAACAAGGAACATGGACCATAAGAACAGAGAAAAACGTGCTTCTCCCAGAAGCAGACTCTCTAGCAAGAGTTTGAGAATAAGCAGTTGCAGAGAGCCTTGGCAGAGGAGTCAGAGTGTGGTCTCCAGAGCAGCAGCATTGGCTTCACTTGGGAGCTTGTTAGAGCTGCAGAATTTCAGGTTCCATCACAGACCTGCTAAGTCAGAGTTGAATTTTATGAAGATTCCCCGGTGAGTCATGAGCACATGAAAGGTTGTGTAAAATAGTTTGAGCTTCTTCCAGAGACATGGAAGCTAGGGTTTTCTCCTCTGCTCTCATTCTTCATTGACTAAAAGCTGCTTCCTCAAGCCCTTGCAGAATGCAGGGCTGAGCGTCCATTCAACAGGATGGCGGATGCTGCCCAGTGGAGTCCCCTAGAGGCCACTAATGCTACCGGTTAATATACCGATTTAAATGAATTTTCAAATATACCAATAGAGCCAGCCTTGCAACCCTGAAAAAACCCCCCTTAGTGGTGATGTGAAATTCTCATTATTTTATTTGCTTTTTTATTCAAATTTCTGTTAGAGATTTTTATATCTACATTTTTTGAGACATTTGGTCTTTTTCCTTTTTTATTGTCTATCTGATTTTGGTGTAAGGTTCATAAAACAAGTAGGAAACATGCCCATCTATATTCTAGAAAATCTTGTATGTATTTGATTCTTTCAACATTTGGTAGGATATTTTTTTTCGAGACTTAAAAATTCCTAATTCAAATTTTAAAGTTGTTATGGGGCTATACAATTTATGTATTTCAGATTGGGTGCATTATGGTAGCTTTTGGTTTTAGAAGAATTGGTCCATTTCTTCTTGAGAAGTCAATTTGCCAAAGGTAAGAGTGAACTAAAGCTTGATCGGGCACTTCTACCCTGTGTGAAAAGCCTTCGCCTCTCATTGTGGCCCCTGGAACTAACCTCTCTTTTCCCCCAGATCTCTCCAAGTCTTTTTTTTTTTTTTTTTAAGATTTATTTATTTGTGCATACAGAACTGGGGTACAGGCCAGAAGCTCAGGGGCGGCGAGAGGCTTCACCAGAGACAGAGTGGGGAGCAGAACAGGCAGATGGACGAAGTACACTGCTGAGGGGAGCAGCGGGTGGTTCGGGGGGGTCTGCCGCGCCCTGTGGTCACCTCCGGGGCAGGTGGGAATCGAACTCATGTGGAAGCGGCTTTAGATTCTCAGTGCTGTGCTTTAACCCGCTGCACCACCAGGGAGGGCCCTCTCCAAGTCTTTTGCCTAAAGTGTTTCCTTGTTCTCTAAGTTGGTTTTCTATTAATTCTCTCTGAGTCACTGGTTTCTCTTAGACAGTGGTTCTCAATTCTTTGGGCTGCCCAGAGTTGCTGGGTCAGACATTCTGGGGATGAGGACAATAATCTATGTTTTAACATATTTTCTATGCAATTCTGTTGCACACTAGTGTTTAAGAACCACATACAATGCTTTCTCATGGAAGGGCTGGAATTTTCATCTTAATCTTTCCAAAACTGTGTTTAGTTTAACAGAAGACACTTTGAGATCATTATGCCTTGGGAGAAAAAGGCATAGTTTCGAGTCCAGAGGATGTGTTTATGTCTGGGTTGGACTCTCTTCTGCTGGTGTTGATCTTGGATATCACTCAGCAAAATTGTGATTCTGTAGGTTTTTCTTTGTATAAAATGAGGATGCTCTCCTGACTTCATAAGGTTGTAATTAGGTAACAGAAATTTTTATGAAATGCAGTCAGGATAGACATTACTGGGGGCCCATTAATCTTCATAGCACTTCCAGTAACAGTCCTTTTGTAGAATTGAGAGATGAAACCCATACAAATTAATAGACTCTAGTAACATGCCACACAGTCCTAGGAAGTGGGAGACTCTCATAATACCCAACTTACAGATGAGGAAACTGAAGCAACTTGCCTGAGACCACAAAACAAGGAAATAGCAGAGACAGGATTTAAGCTGGTAAAACTTTCCCTGTTCCTTTCATCTTTGTGGAACTAGGTGGAGAAGGAAAGACCCAGGAGAGAGCATCTACCTGGCCAAGCTTAAGTCATATACCTGCGCATGGTTATAGGGGTAAGGGAGGGAAGGCGTGGAAGGGTAAAATCTGTCTCTTAGTTTCAGTAGAGATGAGAGAGATCTGTGGAATTATGTTTTAAATAAATGAAAAAACTGTGGGGGAGAAATTACTCCCCAAAAGGAAACTGAGAATCCAGAGAGAAAAGGAGAATCTTTCAGAATTATTTGCAAGGGCATTAATGGGGAAGATCTAGGGAAAAGGGAACACTTTTGCAATGTTGTTGAGCTGCTGGGTCTCACCATGCCTGAAACCAGTATACTTTGGAACTTTCCAACTACACAAACAAATGTCATCCTTATAACCCCTTCATCCACTTTTGCTCTAAGACCATTTGAGTTTGGTTATCTGTAAGGCATAGCTACACTATTTCTTAGTTGACTTCCCTCACATAGACAGTGTTCTTATACAATTGTTAGTATAGGTGTTGTAATTTGGAAAAGATTTATAACATCAAAACTGGTTGATTGGTCGCATTTTCACAGAGATACCTGCTGAGGAGAGTGTGTTAAGCCAGAGCAATGGCATCAGGAAGGTTGCATTGCCTTAGGTCTATTGCTTCCAAGAAATCTGGCTTGGGATGCGTCCAGGTCACAGTCTATTCCTCAGTGCCCGTTTGTATTATCTTCCTCCTGTCAGACTGGCCGAGTTGATCACCCCGGGGGGAAAGTAGATTGGTAGTTTCCTAAGTAATTATAAAGAATAAGTAGTTGTAAGCTAATTTTTGTCTGACATGTTCTAGAGTCTCTTCCTCGACCCTTGGCATTTGTAGTGTGCTCAGATACCAGTACTTTTAATGATCAGAGTTGTTATTGCCTTTATTATTTTTGTTTGTGTTTTTAACAGTAATCTATTGATAAGAAACAGATTATTTCAACGGGTTCCATTTTTTATTATTAAAATAATAATAATAGAATTTTATCTTAATTTTTCTGAACTGGCATCCAGACCAAGTTGCAATACCAGTCTGGTCACTACCATTTGATTTTGTGCTGCATCCATCTTTGATGATGTCCTGAGAGGCATTCTTTGTTTTGTTACAGTGCTTTTGAACTCTGGTATTTCTTTTTCAGTTCTTTATTAGGACTTCCATCTTCAGCTGGTATGTCTGTTTTCATGCTATCTACTTTATCCATTAGAACCCTTAGTCTAATCACTATAGTTGTAAATTTTGTTCTGGTAATATCCCTGCCTTGTCTGATTCTGTTGCTTTTCAAATTTTATCGTTTTCCTTTTGGAAAATGATGGAGATGATGTGCCACTAGGTAAAGGAACTGCTATAAAAACAGACCTTTAGTAATGTGGTGGTGAAGTGTGGGGGGAGGGAGGTGTTCTACAGCCCCAGTTAAGGCTCGGATTTCTAGTGAGTTTGTGTCTTTGGACACTATAGTGTTTCTAAACCTCCCTCCCCTCAGGTGGGACAGCATCAGAACTTTTTCAGAAGTTTTTAATTTTTTAATGTTTTAAGCATAGTAACCTATTAACAAGTGGGTGGGAGGGGGTGTTTCTCTTCTTCGGGGTCAGGCGCTGATGAAGCCCCAGGTGTAGTCACTTTTGGCTGGAGCCTTTTATATGCCGGGAGGCTGCCTTGAGCAGGGCAGCGTCCACCTTGGAAGAGTCCACGCGGGGTCCCTAGCGGTGCGGTCTGCGGTTGCGGCGTTAACTCTTGGCCACTTTTCCTGAGGACGCCGCTGCTGCCCTCGAGTCTCTGCCCCAGTAAGTGGACGGCTTATTTTCACTTGTTTCGTCAGTTTTGTGGGAACTGATTTGCTTTGCGTCCTACCCTGGTTGATTTCTCGGTCTGCTTGGCTTTTTCCTGGTGGTTTGGATGGAGCGGTGACTTCCAAGCGCCTTAAATGCGAACCGGGAGTGTTTCTAGCAGTTTTTGAAAGATTCGAATTTGTTTTTAAATCTTAAAAACGATAGGGAGCAGATGCTGAGATGAAGTTAGGAGTTTAAAAGGCTGTTTGGGGTGTCATGCTTGTGAAAGGAGAGGGGCAAAAGTTAAGATCGGGTAGTCGCGACTCCGAGTGCTTGGCAGAGCTGAGAGGCCGGGTGGCGGGGACTGGGCGCAAGGACTGTGGGTGCTGAGGGGTCACTTGGGCTGACATGGCCGCGTGCTTATACAGATTTGCCCAGTCCTCGGTTGGTGCTACCCTTTGAATATTGTGCCCTAGAATTTTTGTAAGTTTAATTTCAACTTTTGCATTTCGTCTTTGTTCTGTTTGGGCTCATGTTGTTCATGGTGTAAGGCAAGCGTTGAGTTTCTTTTGCCTAAGGGTATTGAATTGTTCCATTACCATTTGTTGAAAAATGTATATGAATGTATGCAGCTGTTTGACCTGCCTATCTGTTTGCAACCCTGGCTTCCTGTTGGTGGTTGAGGAGCCACACCTGGTCCACTGGCATTGCTGTCTAAGAGCCAAATTCTGATACCAGCTGTCTTTCCTTAACTCTGACCTGCAGGGTGGAACCACTGTGAACAACTTCATCATGATAGTGCCCCGTTTTCGGGGTGTTCCTAGTGCTGGTGGTGAATGGAGTGTCTTCTGAGCCTTCCATACATTAGCTCTACCATACCCCATCCCCAAAGCCTTTCAATCCTTTCAATCCAAGCTTTTCAGACTTGCTCTGCACGAGTGCACAATTTTTCCAGGATTCTAGGAGCTACGCCAGAGATGAATTTACACTATCTCCTGGCGGCCCTTTCCAGAGAGTTAAACCTGTATCCAGCGACAAAAGAATCCATACTTAGCACTCAGTAAATCCAAACTTATGGTCTGTCTGGCCCCTGATCAGATGTCCTCCAAATCTAGTCAATAGAAAATAACCTGGTACCTGCTGGTACCTGTTGGTTAACTTGTTTTTTTTTTTTTTTTTTTTTTTTTTTTTTTAAATCAGGCGGGGCTTGGGCTGGTTTACTGCTGCTGTGTAACCCTATCTCTGCAAGCCTTGGATCAAGAGGAGGTGGGCCCCTGTTACCCAGCAGGGCAAGGGTGTCTGCAGTCTTTTCTACAAGGGAATTTCTCAAATCTTAATGGGGGCACAGTTGCAGTGTTTGGACTTACTAGTAGTATTCTGGGTAACCAAAATATTTAGAGGCTTCTACCCACATACTGCTTTATGTGTCAGGGTTCCAGGTTTTCCCAATTAAGATTCTAACTAGGTAGCAAACTTATCTCACCTGTGCAGACTGTCTCTGAAATTGGGAAGCTTCTATTAAATTCTGAGCTTGAACTTTTTCTAGTATCCCACTCACAGAATAATGGGAATAAAATATTTTATTTTTTTGGTAAACTGCCAAATAGAACCTCTAGACTTTCATTTTACACTCTGTTGTTTAACTGTCCTCAACATGTACTCCCTATTGGAGCCAGTGAGTTTAATATCTATGAGCTAATTACACCAATTTCATATACTTTTTCTACTTACTACCATGCCACCAATCGATAAGGTTAGTTGCAGTGGTAAGATAGCCAGGACAAGCTAGGCCTTGTAAAAGAAGAAAAGTACCTATAAATGTTATATAGGAATCAGCATTTACTAGTAAGGAGCAGGGTAACTGTTCATCGATTTGAGGACCGGAGTGCTCTTCTTCATAGGTGCATTTCTCTAAGTGCTTCGAGAAGGGACCGCAAGTGCCATTCATAGCACCTGAGTGCTTCCTCATCTCCAGCCATGCAGTGTGTGATCTAGGGCCAATGCCTCATTTAATGCCATTTCTTGCCTACTGTTTGGGTCCTCAGGGAAGCAGATGCTGAGTCAGAGTTAGGATGTAAATGGTTTGAGACTTGTTCCTGTGAAAGTAAAAGCAAAACCAGGGTGGATTGTAGGAAATAGGATTGTGATTTAGACCTAAGTCTATTGGCCTACTGGGGAATGAGTCCAAGGTCACTTGTTCTAGAGGACTCATATCCATGGCCTACTCAAGTACTGGCTGGCACCCCAGAAGAGCATGACTTCAGCACAAAAACTGAGGCAGACAAGAGGGAGCTGAAGCCCTCAAAGACTGCTCACTACACTCCTTGGGGGCTGAGTGAAAAGTGTTCTCTTGAAAGAAGGTGACAAAGGGCTGAGTGGCCTATCTCCATGTCTCCAGTAGGCTGTCTTGGGGGCCCTGTGTCCTATGGGACTCATTTCATCCAGGACTCAAGGTATACTAGTTCCATGAATGCTGTGAATTACATAACAGTAGCCATGAAACAGTTTAGCTGTGAAAAGTTAGTATGACCTCACAACTTTTAAATCTTGGGGAAAATTTAGGTGTAGCTAGATGCTCTATAGCTACACTAAACTTCTATTTCCTATTCAATTTTTTTTCCCTCTGATATAAATTATCTGACATGCTCCGCTTACTTCGGAACTTAACCGAATCCTGACAAGTCATGCTTTGAGTAGCTGTTCCCGTTAGCTTGTTAACAATAGTTTATATTTAATATGTAACTTCTTTAATTGAATGTCAAGTTTGGTAACATTCAGTGTTTATGTAGTTAATATTTAAAGCAATTATAACCTTCTAGAAAAATATTGAAGTAAGCATTTTTATCTTTGGATTTATTTAAAAATTATGGTTTTTGAAGTTGATTTGACATCCTGTGATCCAGAAAGGAGCTGCGAAGGCAACAGGGACAGCTCAGGTTTGAGCAGAGGTTAGAATGGGAACAAACACAGATCAGAACTTTCTACTCTATTTGCACATGGTTATTTTCTAAGACAATAAAAATGACTTCATAGCTAAGGGCAGATTTTAATACCAACTTGAGACATAAAAACAGTTGAGAGTTTTAAAATGGTAATGGAGACTATTAAAGGAACTGGGTAGAAACTATGGGGTATGTGTGTTTAATGAAACCTTTGGGCCTTCATTTTAAAATTTATTGTCTATTGCTGCTTTGGATTAGGCCATTGCAGCTATTGTATTTTTCTGTTTTCAGTTGACATCATGTCAAAACAACTACATTCTGACTTTTAAATTGCTTTTTAAATGATTGGGAATAAAATACTTTTTCATGCAAAAAATTTTATTTATACCCTTAGTTCATAGCCAAGGGAAATAAAAAACAGATTAAGGAACCATATCATAGAATTTATGGAAGATTGATTAATAATCATAGTTCCCAAGTTTCTACTTTTCTAAAATAACTGCACTACCCTTTTAAAGCTTTAATATTGTCATTAAATATTATTTCTAATACTTGCTCAACAACTTCTGTTGCAGATATTTTGTTAATTATGCAATATAAATTTCATATCAATATTCAATATAAATGTTAACGTACTAGCATCTCTCGCTAGAGAAAAACTTATTTGTTTTTAAAAAAGCTTTTATTTAACAATTTAGAATTTGAAAAGTCAAAACACATAAATTCTAATTGTAACTATTTATTAAAGATTTATTTGTGCATACAGAACTGGGGTACAGGCCAGGTGCAGGGGCGGCGAGAGGCTTCACCAGAGACAGAGTGGGGAGCAGAACAGGCAGATCGAGGAAGTACACTGCTGAGGGGAGCAGCGGGTGGGTCAGGAGAGGTCTGCCACGCCATGAGGTCACCTCCTGGGTAGGCGGGGATGGAACTCATGCTGAAATGTCTTTAGCTTCTTAGGGCAGTGCTTTAAATTTCTGAGGGCCTAATAGTAACTCTTCACCTCAACTTTGACATAATCCTGGGTATGTTTTTGAAAATGTATTTTACTAGAATAAACTGTCTTCTAAACAATATGATCTACTCTTCCCACACTTAAAATGATCTATCTAAATTATACAATTCTCTCCCTCAACCTTGGAGAAAAGGGAAAAGCAATGAGAGATTTGGGAGAATTCCCATAGCTTTCGTTGTATGGAGTTTCCTATTTTCTAAGGAAAATTAGCTGTTCTTAGTATCCTGATGATTAACCCTTTGTTCTTTGCTGCATTTCTCAAAGCAACTACAGAGGGTGTTGCTTTCTGAACTTTTTATGGGAACACAATCTCCTAAAAGATAAAAGAAGTAAGGCTTCTTATCACTGCATTCCTTTTTACAACAATGACATATGCTGTGGTGATTTTTATTTTCTAGAGAACTGTTAACTTTTCCCAGTATTTAAGACAAAAATTACATCATTTGTTGACTTTCTTTTACTCAAAGGACATAAAATCTGGGCAAGGTAGTAGGGTTTTTTTTTTGTTGTTGAGGGTCTATCAGATCCCTCATATGTTGCCATTTTATCACTGAACTTTGAATTGCACAACTCATAGTGTTTCACTGTTGCTGGCTCAGGACTGCATGAACTCTTTGTGTAAAAATTCTGTCTGGGATTATGAATTTCCTAGGAAAAATATAATATGTTAAGGCAGTGGGACAATGAAGTATAATCGGTTTGTTTAAACAGTGTAAGACATT
This sequence comes from Condylura cristata, assembly GCF_000260355.1. Lineage (NCBI taxonomy): Eukaryota > Metazoa > Chordata > Mammalia > Eulipotyphla > Talpidae > Condylura > Condylura cristata. The sequence goes on along the minus strand of NW_004567108.1, from coordinate 32,702,431 downwards.
TTCAAATTTTAAGAATTTTTCCTCCTTAGTATTTAGAAGATCTGAAATTCAAATTTCAGTGTCTCCGATTCTCTTGCAAGATTTTTCTTGACAGTATTAAGAATACATTTTATTTTTCAAAAAGTGTTTTTGCACAAACTGTCACTGCCTAATAAGAATATAAATATAATTGAACTTTGTGGAGCAATACTTGGTAAACTTTTGTTATCTCATACATGAGAGGAAAGAAAACCAAAGGTTTTAAAAGAACCTATAATAAACATTAAAACAAATCTCACTATATTAATATTTATCTGTGCTTATGCTACTGGTCTTCTGAGCTTAGCAGACTTTTTGTTTTGGTCATATTCCCTGATCTTCAGTTACCTGTATACATTTGTCAAGCTGACAGGATCTGTTACACATTGTGCATGATATTTTTTCTCCTGAATATCCTGACTTTGGGGTTTTTGATAGGATAGGTTCTTTTTGTGTCACATAAGTCAGTCATCAAATTAATGGAAAAGTCTGTTGCCAATTTGGCTCACAGTATGAAAGAAAATCATTGTTTTAAAAAACATATAAGGATTAAAGAACTCTGAAAATTCTGGGGATGTAGCACTAGGTGTCTTGTGTATGGCTGGATTGCCAGATATGCAACAGGTACGGCTTTCTGTGACAGTCTAACCTCGTTACCAATGGTGGGATCTTAAGGACAGTTTATATGGCAATTGCACTTTATTTCAGGTGTCTTTCTGGTGATGTTATGTGTCTTAAGTATATCAGTTGGTATGGTGGGTAGTGGGGTTGTAGGTCTGTTCTTTGGATGGTACGAATAGTATTACCATCATTTTTATAGTAAGTTACCATCATTTTTATAGTAAGTTGTCATGGTTCCCAGCTCCTCCATGCGGAAATCCATTGCGCTTTGCAAAGTGATATCCTCCTGGGAATGTTTCTAAATACCACTGGAGTGTCTCACTGTGATGCTAAATGTAATATTAATATTTGCCCTGCCAACTGACAGCATGTATTTAGTGAGCAATGTAACCTTTGTGCTAGGACTTGGATCAAGCAAGCACCTATAATCTCTCATTTGTGTATATCTAGCTTATCTGGTCATATTTCACCAATGTGGCAAGTGAAAATTTCTTCTTTATATGTAATTCTTTCATAACAAGGAACAAATATGGTGCCTACCCATTTCTTTATATCATTGCCCTAGGTATCTTAAATATATATCCTTACTAATATGAGGCAATTTTATCGTTTGATAAAATGATAGTGTAGTCTGTTGCTAAAGCCAAATATCTGCCTTTCTATTGCATACGATAACCTACCAGCTCTCCCACTGGTGTTTACTAACTTGATGTGTCTCTTGGATGTGAATTTGTGGGAGACGTGCTAGAACGGGGTGCTGTGTGTGCAGAGAGAAATGGAGGTGTTCTTACTATTATGTAGCGTTTTCCTTAATAAACATAATACTCAGTGTGAGCAACCCATGATGTCCATCGATACCCAGTGGGCGGGTAATGAGTCTCCAGACTCTGAGCAAGAACAGTAAGCTGGCCCGGTACCTGTCTGTGTGGCCACAGGGCTTGGCGTAGGCCTTGACTACAGGTGTCTGAAATCGCCTAGTCAATCCATTCTGCAGCAGCTCCTGTGCAATAAAAGTTTCTAGGTCAGGAGTCGGCTTTGGATGGTTTTTCGGGTGCCCTTGTGATATGATAGTTTAGCTCCTAATTCAGAAAGGTAAAGGGAGGGAGGTATGTGTGTCAGTTGCTGGTGTCTTGGTACATATGCTGGGTTATAGAGCCAGCACTGCACTGGTAGTGCCTGCCAATCCTTGTCCTCCAGCTCAAGGTCCAATCACGGTTGATGGTCCAGGCCTTCTATACTCCTTTCTGTGACAGAAGGGAGGCTTCAGCTTGTCTTGCTTCTCTCAGCAATCAAATCTCTCCATGATTTAACAATTCCCCAGTATACAGATGGCACTGCTGATGAAAGAGGGGGTGGGTTGTGATACTATAAGTTGTCAGTTGCAAGTTGGTGTCAGGTTGATGTTCCATAGGCGAAGTTGAGGGTATTAGAGACCAGAGTTGTTTCTGGACCAGAAGCTAGCATTCTGGGTTGGAGTGCTGCCACCATGCTGAGAGTGGAAATGTCCTCGGAGTTTCCCTAGTTGCAAGGAATATGGTCTCTGAAAACGAACAAAGCAAAACAGTGCCATCGACAGACAAAAGGCTGGGCTGACCCACTTAACAATATTAGCTGGATAGAAGATGCATGAGAGGTTCATGCTCACAAAAGATAAAGCTGATGATTTTATTTATTTACTTTTTAAACAATGTACTAACTCTTAGAATAAAGCAAGTTCAGGATACAGGTGTTGTACCCATTGAACAGGCAGGTAAAGGAAATGGTGGAGAGGTTGAGGAACATATCTAGGGTCTCAAAGATGATTTCAAAAATCTCAGCTTCCTTTGTTCTTAACATTCAAGGACAGGTATGCCAAGAATGATTATCACTCTTTATATTTCTCTCATTAGGAGTGCCATGCATATTGCTACGCAGAACACCAGGCTGCTCTCTATTACAATGTCTTGTGTGAATGTCTGTAAGTGTACTACAGTCATAAAAAGTCCAGATTCTAGTGAGCTATACTTCCAGATGTTGGGCACAATATTTTTCATGCCTATAAGTTTTATAACAGCATTAAATTATTTTATCTGGTGTAGTACACTTTACCTTCCACTATTCAATAAGCTTTATTGGTAACTGGTGCTGATAGACATGCCATCTTGTTTTTTTTTTTAATTAGCACTTTCCCTTTTGATTTAGTATTTGATATGCTATTTGGTTATGTAATTTTCTGTGGGTGGTTGCAGTATTGATTATACTATGCTTTACCCTTACTTCCATATCTATGTTTTTGGGACTTCGCCTCCATATTGCTTTATTCTCAACTTTTAGGTCTAGATTGTTAGTAAGCAGTCTACACTTTGGTTTCCTTTCTTTCAGTTGTGCCCATGCTATTAGGATTTTATGGGGGATGGACATTTCTCATTATACCTTGTTCCTTAGCCCAATCTCTTGAAATGACTGCCCTGATTTGATCCTGTGACAACAGGCTATAATGTGCAATCCATATTTCCAGTCTTCTGTGGTAATCTTTCTTACAAGAAAAGGATAATCCTGGTTCTAACTTTATCTCCAATGGTAGATAATCCATATTTTATCTAATGCTGTTAATGACCCTATGTTGGCCTTAATTTTGGTTAAAGATTTCTAAGCTTTAAATTTTTCATAAGTTCCATGTTTTAAAATATGGTACCATAGATGTTTAGTTTATGTTTCTGTTAGGTTTTAGTGTCATATGAGCTAGTGTGTTTGGCGATATACTGATGTAATAATTGTGTTATTTGATATATCTATACTTGCCTGTTTTCCTCCCCATTTTCTTTAGTTATGCATATTTTGAAATAGGTCATTGTTTTATCTATTATTTTTTAGATTTAGAAATTTTAACTTCATTAGTGTTTTTTAGCGAGTCTGTCTACCTAGCTATTATCCTTAGCTCAGCAGAGACATGCATGATAATAAGAAGACATCAGCCTGTACTATTTTCTTCCAAATGTCCTTATTTTCAATTTTCCAGTCATTTCCCCATCATGTTCCTGACCAAATAGCTATTCCATTAACTACTGCCCATGAGCCTGAAAACAGCTTTACCTCCCTCTCATTTTCTTAACAAATTGTTCATTGCCAGTTTTATGGCTTTTAGTTCAACACTTTGTGCTGATTCTTCTAAGCCTGATCTGTCAGGGTCAGACTGTCATTAGTCCTCAAGGCTGCAGCCAGCAGCTTCCTCTGAGGGTGTTATGGAAGCAGCTCTATCTGTAGCCATGGATTGTTGAGGGTCTTAGATAAAGGTGTCCCTGTTGACCAGCTGATTGATCTTGGGTAGGTTCACTCCTCAAACTCGACCAAACCCACTACTGGCATGGCTGAGATCCCTCTGCAGAGATCATCTGCCCACATGTGCTGCTTAGAAATGCTCCACTTCTACGTTAGGGCTTCATGGTGAAGGATAATTTTCCCTATTTCTATAACCTAGAATAGGCTGTTAGAGTATTCAATTGGTTTAATTTCTGTTATGGGCTCTGTATTTTGGGCTTTAGAGGGTTCCAGTGAACCCTCCAATTGGTTGATAAATATTCTTGGAACTTGAACTTCTCATGTGAAATTTGGGGGTACTATGATGTCTTAATCCATAGTCACCACGCCGTAACCCTTGTGTTTATTTTTAGAGTCCTTGTTAGCTGTTGTTAATGTTAAAGGTTGTTAGCATTTTCAAATAAGTAAAACTGCCTCCTGAGTTTCTGTCTAAAATCTCTATTCTTCCTATTTATTTCATAGATGGTTTTAATCAGAGATTTTGTAAATTTCAGAGCTCTCATTGTTATCATTCTTGCTATTCATGGAGGTGTATAGTTATTTTGCTCAGCAAGCTTGCGGTGCAAAATGCTATGCAGAATGCCAAAGTTTTGATAGTATCCCTGTATGGAGTATATGCTCTTTCCAATATCCAAGCAGTCCCATCTGTTTCTGACCCTCATCTATTGTGATGGGAGTCTGTGTGCAATCTGTCTTGTGTATGACTAGATCTGGTATTTGCCTACTTTTAGGAGAAATTTAACTGTAGTTTGGAGTTCTTGGACCTTACTTCGGTTCATTAAGCTTCTTCGAGTGTGTGGAAAGCAGCTAGCTCTATCTTTAACCCACTCTGTCCTTCTCAAGTTATCACTAATAAATCACAATATTATTAATATAAGAAATAATAGTTTGGTTTATGTGTATGTTTTCTGAAAGCTCAGAATATCTCTGCTGGAATGTTGTGGGGATAGTCCTGGACTGTTCAGGTTTCCTATGGAAGCCTGGTGCAGATACCATCTACCTTTACATGTGAATGTGGTCTTGGGTGGCTCTTCCTAACAAGTGGCATAGCAGAGAACATTCAGGTAAGTCTATCCCATGTGACGAGTTCAGGATCCAGTGGTGATACTGTTTAAAGTGCCTAGGAGAGCTCCTCAATTCTGGGAAATTATTAATTTCAATGCCTGTCACCTATAAATACATAGGGTCAATCTTTATTTTTATAGATTTATAACTTTATTTGATATATGATTAATTCTTACCTACATTATAGATGTAGGTACATTTGATTGGTTATTTATATTGGGTTTAGGCCCTTTTCTTTTTTTTATTTATGTGTTGTAAGTATAATTTATGTTAAAGCCATTGCTATATCTGAACAGTTCTTTAGCTATTTTGGAAAAGTCAGTCATTTCTCGTGTTTCTGGAACCCAGCAAATACTGTAAACAGTGTTCTTCTGAGGGGAGGGAGAAGTGTAACTTCTACAATGACCTTTCAAAATTTGTTCTATTGATTTCTGCATGCTGTGCTAAATGTGTCTGTCTCCTATAACCAATCACAGGCAATAGTCTTAATTTCACTGTTATGTTAGTAGCTTCTCTACCTTTTTTCATTGAGATGTTTTACAGGATAATATATTGGGCATGGGCCATTTCAATCTCCAGGCTGCTACTACTCAAAGATTTTCTACATGAGCACCATTTTCTCCAAAGGCTCTAAGACGTTAAGTTTAGCATTACTGGTAATGGGTTTGAACTGCACAATTTCTGTTCCTGTAAAGACAAGGTTTTTGCCTTCTTTGGACCATTGGGTTACTATATCCAAATCAGTATATTGGAATTAAATTTTTGTCACTTTTTTCCTCTAGTGCAAGCTTTCTGTTCAGTAACTTTGGTTCCACATTATTACTTAGTGTATTTTGTCTATTTGGGCTTATCTTTTACCAGGCTAAAGTTACCAGTCAGTGCCATCATCCCCAGGGCATGTACTAGTGCCCTAGCAGCAAACAGATCTGGAGATACTTCTACTTCTGATATCTGGAGATATCTTCTACTCTGGAGATACCTTTTAGGTTATAACCTATTCTTTTGGTATTCATTTGTTTCACTAATTGCTCCTAATAAGAACACTGGGATTTCATTATTAGCTCTTTTTAGCATAGAATATAACTTAGCTGGGCTGGGTGATCAGGCCAACCACTAGGAATTTCTCTTAATTTTGAGTTTTCTCCAAACCAAATCTTCAGTAGGTCACCAGGGATCCTCAGGAGTTAATAAATGATCTACTCGTAAGCCACCTCTGGAGCAGTGTTGGGTAGGGTTCTATAACACCTCAATTCTTTATCATATGGTCATGGTTTTATTCTATCTTCATAATTGGAAATTGATTTCATCCTTCAGTGTTCAACCCTCAAGTGATTACTTAAAAAAACAAGCATTTTTGAATAAAATTAAACTTTATTCTAAAAGATATCCAAAATTGTAAGACATAGTATCATTGAAACAGGTGAATGTATATGTCTAGGGAATGGCAAGACAAAGAATATAGTTTTAGCCTTTATGAAATCTTCATCAATAAAACTCCCACTTATTTTTTTTGTTTTAAAATCACTTAAGTTATGTACATTAATCTAGCATAATTCCAAAAACCTAGCAAAATAAAATAAAAATCATATAAAACTGAATTCAAGTAGCAAAACATCGATAAATTTGAATCTGTAAATCTAGAGTGGATCAAATTCATTATACTCTAATGCAGAACAAACTGTGCAGTCAAGTAAAGAAAAATGCCCATAGCAAATCATAGACTAACTTGCAAAGATTTTAGAAAATGTCTGTAAAATAATTTATTCCAAAATCTCTATATAAGATCTGGCATCTCCTCTTTTCCCCAGCTCCAAAATAATTAGATTTTGTTAAATTTGATGTTAACCAGTTTATGGCTAGTAGACTTCAGCATTTTAATTAAGTCCATTTAATTTGCCTTCTCATGACTCATATCAATGTCTTCTTAATTCATATTGTAAACATTTCAGTCACTAAAATTTCATTACTATGTCAGTGGATTATGGGAGCTTCCTTCCCTCCAGTGGACATTTAGAGTTCTTTTCAACAAATGGTAAAGAATAGCACACAATCTCCACAGGAACAAGGCGACTGCATAAATATTTTTATACTTCAGTTCTTGAAACATTAGTAACTCATTTGTAAAGTTTAGACAGAAAAAAATGAGGATGAGAAACAAAGATTAGTTCTATATAGATATAGTCCTATTTTTGATGCTTAAGTATGAATGGGCTTAATGCATTTGGTTGTTCCATTTAGTAATCTTTTTATTTTAAACATTTTAAAATAACTAGAAAAATATTTGTTTACATCATTGTTACCAAATAGAGGTATCGGTGCCCCTTGAGGCACTGGCACACGTGAGCCACCACCAGTGGCCCTTGAGCCCTCCCTCTGTGCTCTCCCCCTTCTCTCTCGCCCCCTCTCCTTCCTGTATTCCACAGCCGGGTGTCAAGGCTCAGCTCCCATTTTCTTCAGAAACTAGAACTATCTGAAAAGATTATTACACTATTTTATTTGGTTGTCTCTTTGAAAATGGACTATTAACATAGGAAATGAATTTTTTAAAAAGTGAATTTTCAGAAAAGTTAGGCCCCAAACTTGTATTAAAAGAAAAAAACTATGTTAGATTGCTTCTCTACATCAATACAACTTTCTAAATATTTTTTAAAGATTTTTTTTTTAGTATTGTTAGGTACAACATTATTGATACCTCCTCTTCATGCTACTTCATTTTATTAATTTCTTGAAGTCTGTGGGGCTTAGATTTTTCAACTGAATATCATTCTAGAGATAAGCAAACTGAAGTATAAAAGAACACAAGTAATTTGCTCAGTTATAGTGTGCTGTGTTTCCTGTCTGCTGATACTGTGACCTGTTACTGTAACACTACTCTACAACACAATAGCTCTAAAAAGAGGGCCTTACTTCTTATATTTTTTAAACCAAATGTATCTTGAGTAAAAATAATAATCTTAGGAAGTCAATATCTTAAGGTTTTGGGTTTTTTTTGCTGAAGGTTATAATAAGAGATACATTAGAGATGTATCTTTATTTCCTGTTTGGAGTGAGTTAAATTTTAATGTTCACTTAAATATAAAACCTTAAACCATAACATTCCTAGAAGAAAATAGAATAAGCTTCTTGACATTCATCTTGGCAATGAGTTTTCAGATATGAGAGTAAAAGCCATAAGCAATAAAGACAAGTGAGATTATATCAAACTAAAAAGCTTCTGAACAGCAAAAGAAACCACCAACAAGTGAAAAAGCAATCTACCAGATGGAAGACTATTTTCAAAACATATAAGGGGGCAATATCCAAAATATGTAAGGAACTTCTACAATTGAATAGCTAAAAACCAATAATTAAAGTCAACAGACCTAAAAAAACGATCTCCATGTTAATGGTAAACAAATATATAAAAAAGTATTCAATATTGCTAATTATCAGGGAAATGGAGGTCAAAACTATCACAAAATAGCCTATACTTGCAAGATGTTAACACTTGGTATCTTTTGTTTTCAATAAGAGACAAGAATGTGGTGTTAAATTTTGTACACTATTGACAAGCTTGTGAATTTATATAGTTATTCCTGAACAGCATTTAGGTTTCTCAAAATATTAAAAATGGAACTACCATGTGGTCTATTACTTTTCTTGGGACTTTTGAAATCAGGATCTCAAAGGTAGCATTATTAACAATAGCAAAATTCTAGAAACAACCTAAGTGTCCATTCATCTACAGACAAATTAAGACAGTATAGGACATACATCCAGTGGGTCATTATTCAGCCTTAAGGAAGTGACACTGTTTGCAACAGCATGGATGGACCTGGAAGACAGTGTGCACAGTAAAATAAGCCATATCCAGAAAGACAAACACTGTATAGTCCTATGTGTATGTAGAATCTAAAATAGTTGTATTCAAAGAAGCAATAGAATTCATAGAATTGGAGCAGAGTGGTGACTGCCAGGCTTGGGCCTCAGGAAAAATGGAAGGTGACTTTCAAAGGGTAGGAAGTTTCAGTTATGCTAAGTTTTTTGGAGCCCTATATCATTTGCTTATAGCTAATGCTGTTTCTATACTTAAAAATGATATCACATATAAGTATATATATGCCAAATATACTTACATGTATTGGAAATGTATAAAAATAAAGGGGGCAGGAGGATATTTTATGAGGTGATGGATGTGCCTTGATGCAATTGATAGTTTTATCATTGTGTTCTTACCTCCAAACTTAGTTATATTTGTGTTAAAAATCTTAACTTTTTCCATGGCAATATGCCCTGTTAAAATGGCTTAAAATAAAAACAAAACAGGCCCTCCCTGGTGGCGCAGCGGGTTAAAGCACAGCACTGAGAATCTAAAAGCCGCTTCCGCATGAGTTCGATTCCCGCCTGCCCCGGAGGTGACCACATGGCGTGGCAGACCTCTCCTGACCCGCCCGCTGCTCCCCTCAGCAGTGTACTTCGTTGATCTGCCTGTTCTGTTCCCCGCTCTGTCTCTGGTGAAGCCTCTCGCCGCTCCTGAGCCTCTGGCCTGTACCCCAGTTCTGTATACACAAATAAATAAATCTTTAAAAAAAAAAAAAAAAAAAACATGTAGGTTTTAAAAATGAAGAAATTAGCTGCTATTTATGTTAGCCATACACAGGAATGTGCTAGTGCTAAGGTTTCTGGAGGCTGTCATACACCATTCAGGCTGAGGGAGAAGCTTCCTCTGGAAAGGGGAGTGAGAACAAGAGGCTCCTGGTAAACAGCTGTATTTCATCCAAGGAGAAAGGGTCAGTGACTAAAGATGCAGGGGCATGCTCACTGCTTTCCATCTCTCCTATTTAGAAACATTGAGGAATAATTGACCTAAAATATTTGAGTAAAGCTAATACATAACATAGTAATAGACATTGTCTTTGTTATCTGCCATATAGCATAAAAAGGAGCAAACATAGAATCTTCATATGCCCACCTGATATGACATGCCCACATATCAGAGAACAATCATCACATTAAGTAAAATCAGTATAGTCAGCTTATTCTCAAACTATCACTTTCTACCTGTCATTAACACTATTTCTTTTCTTAAAAACTGCAAAGTCCCAGAGAGGTAAGTTGAAAAAGAAAACAACAAAGCCTAAAACAAAAGAAATAAGCTGACACAATGCAAACTGTAGAGTTCCAAAAATGTCGTAAAGATGATCTCAAGAGTCTCTATGGGAGCTGCCAGACTAGTAGGGTACCGTGCAAGGGTGGCAGCAGGGGAGAGGTGCTCCTGCCCAAGCACTGCTTACCTTGCTACAGTGACAAACACCTGCTGCTGAGTCGGTAATAAATGTTGCTCCTGTAATAGGCTCCGGGGATGGGTGGGAAGGGGTGCAAGTGGGAATAGACACATTGTGGCATGAGTCTAAACAATGGGTCCTGTAGTAGAAATGATGAGTATGGTTAGCCCCAAAGCAAGACACCTGGAAAAATTGCTTAATGAAGGAGTGCAATTCTTTTATCAAAACATAATCACTCATGGCAGGAAAGATTCTAGTAACTGAGATGGTGATACTACTTGCTACTGTAGCTTAAGACCTGTACCAACTTGGTTTTCAGTTAATTGTTTTCCTGAAGACTTTTTTTTTTTATCTTAATGATCCAAAAAGATTGAACTCTGTTCTTATCAGTGCCTAATTTACTCCTTGAGGAATAAAGCAAGTGTTTCCAGAGCCACATCCATCCTTTTATGCTAATAGCTGTTTAAGATGGTACATTAACTTTCCAATAATTCTAAATAGTACCTTAACTACACGGACTAACTGTAGGCGCTAGAGATAACAAGGTGGGGTGGGGGGGGTCTAGGGCAGGGAGCTAATTTAATACAATTCTATTCGCAAAACCTAAGTGAATTTCTTATTGAGTAAGTTAGATTTCAGTTGATCAAGAGATGCATGATTAGGTAAGTAATTTCTTCATTAACCTTTAAGAGTATTTTCTATGTATTTTTGTGAAAGGAAAATAGTTTTTTTTCTTTTTGGTCTCACTTTTGAAGTGTTCTCTCCACCTTCCCACTTTAGTTTACCCTGTTTGCCTTAAACATGGCTGTAGAAATGAGTGCTCACGATGCAGGCAGAGGTTGTCAAACTTCCTGCTGCCGGAAAAGGAGCACAGTGCCCAGGTCAGGCAAGCAAATGAAAGGCTTTCAAAGGCGGGGAGCCGGCCCTGCAAATCAATCCCTGTTCCTTTGTAGTAAGGCTCTGCTGGCCTCTTGTCATCAGGAATAGAAAGGTCAAAGGAAACTTTACAACTCTAGCACTGACTATCTCCAGAGGATAAAGATTTCTTATTAGGAAACCTATAATACTCAGTTGCATTCCAGAGTGATGTTTTCTGATTAAGGTAATTCTACATACAAACAGCCTTAGAACCAGTTTTTTAGATTACTGAGTGATTTTTCTTAAGTCAGAAAAAATTTTCAGTATACTAACCATTGATATTCAAAAACTTGCATATTTGATACTTATCTTTTAAACAGGTGGTAAAATACAAATTTTATTCTTTGAAATCAGAAAACATTTACTCTAAGCAAAGACTGTTCCTACCCCTCCCAAAGTGTAAGACGAGCCAAGCCTTTGATGTTCATGAAAGAGGTGCAGAAGGCATCCATGGCCATGCAAAAAAAATCTGCATGTCACTCACCCTCCAACCACTCAAACATCATGCCTCCAAGTGCAACCCAAATATCCTCAGAAGAGCATTGCCTATGACAAGCTTGACCACAATAAGTAACCAGAAATAGACGTATGTGTGGTTCATTGCGGATGTCAAGGCCAGCAAGGACCAGACCAAACAGGCTGTAGGGATGTGTCTGAGGTGGCTGTGGCCAGTGCCAACACCCTGGTCAGGCTTGCTGGAGAGACATAACATCCACTAGGCCTGATTATGGTGCTTTGGCTGCTGCCAACAAAATAGGATCATCTAAAAAGGGCTAATTCTAAATGTAATTTTTCTTACCAGAAAAAGTTTGGAAGTAGAAATATTATGTCTCTCCAAGGTCAAAATTGCTTATACATTTTCCCCCTAGTTATATTTTATATATAGGTTCTTATGTTTTGTTGACATTTATATAATATATACACAAATACATATCTATACAATATATATAATCTGCAGATTACTACATGAAGTCATGTAGCTTATTTCTTGCAAACATAATCAAAGGGTCTATAATACAAGCTTATAGTATTCATCTTAATAGAAATCCACCACAAATGTTAGGAATTGACTGGCTTCAATTTCTCAAGTTTATGTATTGGTTTAGTAATTAATCACTGATCTTGGTAAAAACTAATTTTCTACTTTTTAGGAATAAGAACATTTATTTAAAAAATGCAAATGGAAAACCATTTGGTTTAATCATTTACTCCAACTCTTCAGTTGGATAAGCTTATACATGCCAATGCTAGTTTTTAATGTACACGTGGGATGAAACTTGATTTTTAGGTTCAGTGCAAGGGCTCAAACCATGATAAACTTGGTGAAAAGCAGTAACACCAATTAAACTAGAGAGATCCTTTATTTCAAATATTCAAGATTTGCTGGAACATAAAGTTTTCTTATCTTGTGTTGCATGTTTTCTAAAGTCCCTACTGTCAGCAAAAATAACAAAATATGTCTTACTATTTGAAGGAAAGTGTTACTAGTTACTATTTTCTGTAAGTAGTTTAGTCATCTCATACAGAAACATACAAAACTTTATATCTTGAAAATACAGTAAGTATCACTTGGGAAGTGAAGAAACTAGACAGATTTCTAGTTACCTAAGACTATTCCCTCTGATATTATTTGCAAAACTCACTTTAGAAAAATACACAATTTCTACAGGGATTTGGAATTTGAATACTTTATATTCTAAGCTGAGCTTCAATGAACTATATAATTTTGTAACCGAAATCTTTTAGCAAGATTACTGTTTTTGAGAAGAGCCTGAGATTTTTGTTTAATTTATGTGGTATTTTTGCTACATGGATTGAATTTTAAACTGACTCAAATGAAAATTTGGTTCTAGACTGATTTTTTTTTTTTTTTTTGTGGAGAGTTATCTTAGCATATTGACAGTTGACTTACTAATCCAACTTTGGTGCACATTACATAAGCATCTATGCTAGTCTTGATTTCATTTACTTAGTTCAATGAATTTCTTCTTAGAAACCATTACGCTGAACATACCAATCTTGAATTTGGGTAGTACTTTAAGAACTTTTATGGTGAAATAGATCTGTAATTGCTAGCGCATCTGTTCTCATTTAGTATTTCCATTTTGGTTATATTTCTAAAAGTAATTCTGAGGGATATATGCACTATGTCCAGCACTATTTAACTTCAGTGCCCAATGAAAGGTGAGATAAAGAATATGTAATATAGATACACACACACAGGAATACTATGCAGTTATAAAAAAGATGAAATCCTGCCATTTGGGACAAATGGATGGTTCTACAGGATATTGTGCTTAGTGACATACAAACAGAAAAAGACAAATTCCATGACTTCATTTGTATGTAGTACACAGAGAAAGCACAGGAACAGGCAAAACCAAAACCTTTCAAATCTCACTGCAGAATGGAGCCTACCAGAAGGGGAGCAAAGGGGTAGAAGTGAAGGGGAGAGAGGAGGGTTAGGGACTATGGCAGAGAATTATTGGGTCTCTGGTAGTGGGCATGGTATCATAATATACATTTGTAGAGGTGCAAACCTATACCCCTAAAACACAGTGTTGTAAACCAATATTATCTTATGTGTTATAGTACATATAACAAATTATATGTATAGTACATATAATGAAAATATATGTACTATTTTGGAATTTGGAAAAAAACTGTATGGCTAAATACACACAAATTTGCCCAGTTTCATACTGCATGTTGTAACAGCATGCTGAGTTCTCAAAATTAAAATTAATGTCACTTTCAATGATTAATACGTGTTCTTTTAAAACAATTGTTACCATTAAGTATGCATAACATCCCTCAGTCAGAAGTGATTAATGACTAGATGACAAAATGGTGAGCAGCATAAAAGATAGAGTACATATGATTGAAAGATTACTTTCAACACTTCGAATTTAAAATTTTCTGCCACAATATTGACATGAACAATATTGATGACTTTTATCATCTAGGTTACATATAACATGCAATAACTGAATGTATATTGTGACTACACTTCATGTGCCAGAACTAGATTTTTTTTTTTTTTATGTAAAGACATAATCTTGTATGGGAAATCCGGGATTATTGGACACCAAGAAAAGAAGCATCTGTAATCAAGCAGAGCCCAACAATCATATCAAGGGAAACTTTGCAAACTGAATGACACAGCAAAATACCTACATGCTCTAGATAATGACACCATCTTGCATCAGAAAATCTATATAGGAATTCAAACTTCTCAAGTTAGCTTTCTTGCTTTTTGATATTAAATGTGTTAAGCTTAAAAACTTATTGACTCTGAAGCAACTTAGGGAAGTCTTCCCTAGTCTCATATGTTGCTTTTTTTCTTCTTTTAAGTTATTTTCATAATGAAAGTAATAAAAAAAATACTGGTACTTAATAAACACTTGATTTCTCAGATTGTTTGGGCATGGATACTAAGACATGCTCACCCCCTTGTTTTCATTTTGGGCTCTTCTCACTATTTATTTCATTCACCGAGAGACATGCTGAAAGTAATTCTGCTGGTGGTTGCTTACCCATGCTATGCTTGCCCGTGTCTTCATAATACTACTACCACCATTATTTTTTTTTTTTTTGAATTAGAAATAATTTACATAACTTGCAGGAAAGGTTCTTGTGTCACTTAATTCAAATTTGGGGACCCTTACTTGTCTTGTTACTGATCTTCTGCCTCCCAGAAATCCTGACACCTTGCTAAAACTGGTTAATTACTTGTGGTAACTTTTGGTTCAAATAGTTATCTGACTATAGGATTTATATAGCAGTCTCCTTCCTAAATACATTGATAAGTTTTCTATATCACCAAACCAAAGGATCACATTTGCATTAAAATCATAGTGATAAAAATACTTAACACTTAAACACCAATTCCATTTAAGAGGATTTGAGAATTCATGGAAAATTGACTAGTATGTTGCCATTGATATCTGAGGATGAACTCAATTGTAGACCTTCTTTTCCTATGTTCTTGTCTATAGCATGCAGAAACCTAGTGCAAAATCTTTATTTGGGCAAATGTTCATGGTGAAATGAAGCATTCATTTGGACAACTCATCAGAAGGCTAACTGTAACTGAGAAGCATAGTTTAGCATGAATTATTTGCATAACTGCCTCAATTTCCATAAAATACCAGTTTAATCCATAGCAGATATCTATTTGCTGATATATTTCTGCATTCAAACTTTCGTTACTTGACCATAAGAGCCAGTCAATTATATAGCTTTTACTTAAATCATACATATTTTTTGATAGAAACGCCTAGTTTTTATATAGTGCATATCTAATTCAATTATATACACAGATGTTCACATTAGTTATATTTTGACTTACCAAACACTAATGCTATATTTATAGGAACAGGAAATACTATGTGCTTTATATGCTACAGGAAACACTAATGCTGTCTTTATGTGAACAATTTCTTTTATGCTTTCACTAAGTATAGAGTTGAGAAATGAAAGGGTAGAAATTATAAATGAAAAGTTGTACTCTAAGAATTCAATGTGACAATATACACCAAATTATGGGGCTTTTATGTATATCTTTGTGGCAACTTTTCCCATTACATGAATAGCTTAATTATTTGTTTAAAAAGGGATAAACCCATTTGAGTTTAGATGCAATAATGCATGTGTCTACACACACTTCACATGCTAAATTTATAAAATGTATCAGGTAGCTGGCATTCATGATTAGGTTAATAGATTACTGAGAGCATCCCAAATTCCAGTTACATTTGTACATAATTGTGCATTTATAAAAACCTTACAAATATAGTTTTTCCAGGAAGAGAAGTAACAATTTCACATATCTTAAATTCTTTAAACCACAATTAGGTAAATTAATTCAGCAAGATGATGATTATGAGTAAATAATTCTACTTATAAAGACTTTCCATTTTTCATCCTTGAAACAACAGCAGTTTTTTTGTTCTAACATACATTGTACAGTAAGTTACTGTCTTAAAAGAACATTTTGAAATATGGTTGGACAGGAAGTCATACACACATTTTAATCAGTAGTTTATATTACAATTGGTAAAGTGTTGCAAAATTTAAATGATGTTTAAAAACAAATGATGTTTGTTTTACAGTTATGTTAACTGGAAAGATTATTTGAAATGCTGTTTCTTAATAAGTAAATGGTTAATTACAGTTTATTGAGCAAATTTTACCATACATAATGGAAATTTCACCGACAACAGTTGTGTTGTGTTCTCAGAACAGAGAGAAGAATCCAGATTTCACTTTCCTGGCAATGTGCTGATGTCATTTGGTGCAAAAGAGAAAGCAGGATAATGTTTTAATGTTAACTGGGGATAGACCCTTTTTATTACTTTTCTAGGAATAATACTCACCTTTGTCATATTAATTGCAAACCTCATTTAAAAAATGAAATGCTAACTATTTCTAGGAACATACATTTCAGTGATGAGGATAATCAGAATGAGTGCAAATTTAACCGCAGGATGGTAAATCTACCAAAGGGAAAACCTGTAATTTTATACAAGAAAACACTTAGTTCCACTAAAAATATGTACTTCATTTAGACAGTACTTTAGTTGACTTTTAAGAATGTAGAGAGCAAAAATACTCACATTAAGCTATTTTTCTTTTATCTAGAAAGGCTGATGAGATAACAGAAATAGAGGAAATTCTCAGGAGACTTGTTTAAGAATTTCTCTTTAGAATATAGTTTAGAAAATCTTTTCTTGTGCTTTTGATTAGCAGGTTGTATTTTTCAATTCAGATTACAGCTTAGGCATACATTTGATACTTTCTGGTGAAATAACATCACTCCAGTTTATTGTAAGCAAATGTGTTCATTAAAAAATTATTGCATAATTGCTGGCAGCATCAGGGACTTCACCAAGGATTAAGTGACCATCTGTACTCTTACCTTTAGCTGTGGCACACAGGCAGGCAAGCTAATGTGGGTGTTTAAAGATGGACACGAGATACATGCAGACTTTACTCTCTCCATCCCAAATACTTTCATCAGCTATAATTTTGCCATTGAAATGAAAAGGGATGATTATGTAGTCACACAACTGGTAATGATTACCTGTAAATCAGACTTGGGAGTGTTTTGTGAGCAAATTCCATGTGTCCAACCCTAAGACATATGTACACACACACACACACAATTTAATATGCAGAATAAAGTATAGTAACATTTTCATCATTCTTTCACTTCAGTATTTTTTGAAGTATGGTTCACAGACCCAGAGAGCCTCTCACATGCTTAAGACTGGACACCATTATGTTAAGCAAAGACAGACAACTGCTCTGCTTGGCAAAGAAAATTCTACCAAGGAGGGATTATAAAAAAAAAAAAATCCACTTTTTGAAAAATGTGGGAACTCTCTCCAAATGGCTCCTCCCCTCTGCATTTTTAACTTACCTGTATCGATCTTTTCAGGGAAAGAGTTATAGCACATAAATCATAAAAGTGAAGGGAAAACTAATGTCAAATATTATAATGTATTCTGAAGTCAAGTAACTGTGACTTGTGGCACTGCTGCTAATGAACAGTTATAATCAAGCAATGGAAATTGCAGTGATTCCCTGTAGGAAAGCTATTAGTACTATATACTGTAGGAAGGTGAAAACTTGAAGGCTGAGGGGTTAAAAATAAAAGTTATCTGTATCTTAATGTCTACTGGAGAATCTAGGAGCTGGGAGGGGGCTGTAGGAAAAGCACTGGTAGAATTCGGTGAAACTTTCGCAATCGTTAGAACAGTGGAAAACTCTGTCAAAGAAGCAGAGAGCTCTGTCACACAGTCTCCCAGAATATGACGAAAAGGTGTGAACAGATGTAGGGCTTCATCTTGTCCCAAACAGAACTCTTATTTTCGTTTACTGCCTCCTAAACAATAGGAAGTGGTGACTGAACATTCCTGTGAATTGCAGTGAAGTGAGAAGATCATAAAAAACAGAAATGCCTTTTTCTGTATTGTTAACAGGAAAAGGAAGTAGAATTGATAATCTTTTGACAACAGAGAAATCTTACACTTAGATTTTTCAGATGTGCAATTTCCATGCATCTGCAACTCAGTCTAAACAGAAACACCGGTAAAGAGCGCTAAACTTCACCATCAAATCGGGAAGGTGTTATCAGGTTGATGATATCCAGAGGCTTTGTGCCTGGGGCAGCTTTGGCAGAAGAAAGGCAACTAGTTATGAATATACACACCGCAAAGAATCTGACATGTGTCCTCAACTAGAGTGAGTTACACAAAGTACAAACAGTCATAAGGATGTTCTCAGCTATTTTGACACTTTACAACTGCATATTTTATATTTTCAGTATAGTCAAGAATTGCTGATAATACCAATTTACCATATGGTAGATGAGAAAATTATTTGATAAAAAAATTAAATATTCCTTTCCCCAACTATTTCAAGAATAAATATGGCTATTTTTTTTTTTTAAAGATCTGGGTTCAAAGAGTCATTTTGAGTTGATTTCTATGCCTTAAAAATCCAGCTTTACTTTTTTTATGGACCAAATAGGTTAGAAATAATGAGCCCATATTGCAATTTATACGTCAATATTACCCCCAAAAAGAGGTCAAGTAAAATCAGGTTCTTGATTCCTGTGATAATAAATAATACCATCTTAGAAGGCAAATAAAATAGAGTAAGAATCATAACAATGGAGAAAAGAGTCAACACGTTTGAAAATTCTAACATTATAAGATTAAACTCAATCACACGACTGTCAATGCACAATTGTCATTAAAAAGTGAAAGTTAAAATTAATTCTTGGTAGAGTCACATGTGTACAGTGCCATCTTCAGGCTGCCTGGGATTGAGCTGATGATATTTTAGCTTGAATTTTTCAGGAGAGGTTCCTGCAGCTCAAAATTTGCAGCTGTTCTCCACCGTGTATAAAAGCCCTGGGCCTCTGCACACTGTGTGATTAATGGTCACTCATTTGATTAGAGCTTAACTCTAGAACATAAATTTATTTCAGCTTTCCTCTTCAACATTCTGCCAGGCACAGCTGTCATATACACAGCCAAAAGCTTTACTTTCAGAAGGAATAAATCATTATGGACTTGAAAGAAATGACTATCTGGAACCATGAAAATATAGTATATTTTGGCAAGCATACTCTAAATTTTCACTGTAGAGATCATAAGCCAAATCTCTTACCTGAGATTAAACAATACTTTCACAGCCTCTGGAGTTTGTATAAATTGTTTACATCAATGGTTACTTGTACCACAATTTTAACAGAAAAGATCTCCAGCTACTCTCTCAGAATCTAAAATTAAGTCTTCGTATGATTTCAATGTTTGTTTATATTATTACACACAAAAACCACAAGGATCTGGAAAGTTCCACAGAGAAAGGTGCCTTTCTGAGGGAAGTGCTTTTTTCAAACATTAACTCTGAACAATGGCACACTGTAGATTTAGCCTTTGAACTCAATGGCCACATGAAACTAGGTTACTCGTATTACCTCCTCTACATAAAAACTCTAGATCCTGGGACAAAGTACTCTGCTGCCAGTGGCAAGGTGAGCCCAGAGGGCTGGGGACTGTCCCCAGGCTGCATGCCTATCATGTAGGTATTCAGCAAGACAACTGGATAAAAACTGCCCAGAGCTCCCCAGGGATGGTGCAGAGCCTTTACTCCTGGTGATGAAGTCTCAATCATTTAAATGGATTCTCTTTTCAAATGTTCACAGGATGTTTGAATAAAAAATCAGATACCATTTCACATTAGTATGTTCTTAAAATTGTAAGCCCTGGCATTGGTGAAAAGTGACAAGTTTCAAGCAAATGGTTCTGTTAATCACTTCTGGGCTTTATCATGTTAAAGAGAAAATATGTTGCTAAAGTGACAACTCCTGTTTATTGCTGTGGTCTAAGCAATGGGGGTTGATTTTCTATATTATCTAAGACAAAACTATCGATAGCAGTTATTGCAGAAATATACTGCATTAGGCTTCAGGTAAGCTTTTGTTGAAGTATTTTTCCAAAATAAAAAGTACAAAAATACTTTTCACTGAAGGTACCTGAACTGATTTGACATAAAAATGAAGACACTTTTTTTTTTAGACAGTACACTTTGTGATTCACAGGATAACTTGCATCAGACGCAATTTAATGAAAGCTCTCAAATAAGCGATTTTATTCCTATCCATGATTGCAGACATTTACAAAACCATAACATCTGAGTTCACCTTAAAAAATAACTTATATAAAGCAGTGATATACACAGCACAAAATAGTTCAGGGAGGGGCGGAGCAACTTTTAATAATTAAAATGTAAACGTGAAAAAAAGGATGGAATAAAAGTCCCTACTTATTTCTACTTAAGATGTCATGTGATAATATTTTACAATGTCCTGTGGGTCAATGTATGTATGTGTATATGTCTGTATAACATACACATATACCATACATTCTCTTTCCCACACATATACATACACAGATAATTATTTGCAGTTCGGTTTAGGGCAATTCTAGTATGCCGTTCCGTACAGTTGTTTGAATCATGTTTGGACCCGCTTTCTTCACAAAATAGGGGAGAGAGCAGGAAATAAAAAGGTTGGTTTGGTGTGACTGATTCCTTTGTTTAACTGTACACTGTGATGAATAATTTTCTTCCGTAGTAGTTCTGTGAAGGGCTGACTCACTGTGGTTTTCATGAGAAGACTTGGTAATGGATCACACACTCATCGTCATGCTTGGGGAGTACTGGAAGGGAAGAAGAATCTCCTTTTAACAGCAATTATTTTATAGACTGCTAATTTTCCTGGTAAACAAAAATAGGTGCGCATTCTAATGTCTTACAGTCTTCCAAGCACAAAGTTTTAGCGTCATACAACAGAAAAGTAAACTACAAAAGTAACAATAGAATAGACTTGGTCCTGAAATTTTTGGTACTTTCCCTGGAAAGCAGCCACTTTCTTTCTGGACTTGGGTGGTGACAACTTCCCTGTCCTCAGTCTTCAAATAGCCACGTTCTTATTTTGTGGGCACTTGTAGCTGTTTGGGTAAATTCAGTCCAAACTTGAATCACAATGATGTGTGTATGAGGGGGTAATCTTTGCTACCTAGCAGCTAGGCGAATGTGACAGGTGGCCTAACTTTTCTGTACTTCTTTCTTCACCTATAAAATGGGTTTAATATCTACTTTAAAGTTGTTTTTGAGGAGGATTAACTGTAATAAACATTCATCTGATCTTAATGTGTTTTTACTGCATAAAGCATTTAGAAAATTTGAGAATCTGATTTATACTTCAGCATATAAACCTCCCCCAATGACGAGTGACTTTAATGTCAGTCCATAGTCAGTTCTCGGTATGAGTGAGGGCACTGTTAAGTTGCTTATCAGTTTCATCCAGCTGACTAAGTGATAAAAGTGAGGTTTTCAGAAACTTGGAAAAGTGGACTCAACGATTTAGCGAGGATCAAAGAGCAGTTATACCAACTATGCCAGTCTATCCTCATATTCCCTGGGAATGGATTGGGACAGAAAAATTCTAAAGCAGTACTACACAACAGAAATTTCTTCAATGAGACACACGTTCTATAATTTGTTATCCAATATGAGGTATCCAACAGCACATGTGGTTACTGAGCACAGGAAATGTGCTTGGTACAACTGAGGATTTCAAAATTAAATACTTAAATTATTTAAGTTTTAACATCCCTGTGTAACTGGTGGCCACCAGATTCAATGTCAGGGTTCCAGATCTTCTAGAATCAAATTGAAAATGGTTCCAGGTGAAGAGTTTCTAGATCAAAATGTAAAAATATGAGCCCTTAGATACTTTAAATGTCATTAAAATTCTGTGAGGACCATAGCAAATGGAATTTACTTCAACGTGCTACTAGATTGCCTCATGGAAAGACAGTGGTCCTAGGCTGTAGGGGCTTATTAAGGAACTGTGATGATCTTGGCAAGGGGAGCATAAGCTTTTGGAAAAGGAGTAGACAGAACAGCATGGAGTGAATTCCAATTGGGTGGAAGTAACATAGAGACCAGAAATCAAGTGTAAGCTGTGCTTTCAGATAAGGACTGATTGATAAACCAAGAAAGCAGGATTCCCTAGAGGAGACTGTAGGTGACAGCAGCCAGCAGGCAGATTTCTGGGCTTGAAGTTACCAGAAGTAGAACTAGGTTCAGACAAAGCCCCCACACTGTTATTGGGTAAAGGTGGAGAAATAGGCCTGGAAAGTGGGTCCGTGAATCATGTGGTGGGAACATTCACACTTTCAACACAGGTCAAATCAAGTAAAACCTACTTGTTAGTCATTTTCAACCTCAAATTTCCTTCCCGTAGAGGAAAGTCTAGTTATGTCTTAAAGGGAGTGAATAAGGTGATTAAAATGGGGAGAGGCCAGGGAAGAGAAGCAGGATTCTGTTAGACAAGAAACCCTCTTCCTCTTCACTCTTGAGAATGGGCACAAAAAGCAAAGCAAAACCAAGCCTAAAACCCAAAGCCCCAAGCAATCATAAGCAAGGACTGAGGAATGACAACACTTCAGTGAACCACCCCCAACCTGACAAAACAGGGTCCTGTTTTGGTATCTGACTTGGAATCAACAAGAAAACAGATATCAAAGTTTTATTAAAACCAGGAAAACTTAGAGACTATAGCAAAACAGACACACATATCTATGCATCTATAGTGTTATTTACAAACAGACTGATGGCTTAAGCAGTTCTGTCCAGTGGAACTTTCTTGATGATACTTCTGTGCTGTGCTGTCTGATACAACAGCCATTGTCACAAATGGCTTCTGTTTTTCTTAATGTGTATCTGGAATAACAGGGATTAAACATTCTTGAATTTTTCAGTTCATTTATGTTATGTGACTTCGGAAATGTAGTTCAAAATACAGCTATGATTATATACACAGCTGAAAGTATGCAGGCCAACACGGAGAGTATGGATGTACATGTATGTCCACATGTGCGCACACCCCTCTGTGCCTCTCCTGTTACAAAGCATGCTTGTTGGGTGCTACCGTCTGTTAGCACTGGCAATCATTAAGACAGCTCAATAGTACATGTTAAAAAACTTACATAAATCTTACAAAAAATAAACTTGATAAAAGTAGGGTATAGCAAGAGAAAAAAAGGACCAATTTCAATCTAAAAGAATGGATGCATCAGCTCCAAGAAACACAACTCGGGGAAAACTAGCAAGCGTACAAAAGAATTTTTGAACAATACAAGCAATTGCAAAATGATGCTCTGGGCATACGTGCTCCAGTCAAGCAGACTGCAGCGGCGTGTGGCTGCCACAGCAATGTACTTTTGCATTAAGACTGTCAGCTGCTCATGTGCTGTTGCCTTTTGAAACTTTTCAACTAAAATTAAGGAAAGTCACAGAATATCTAGGAAAACTGAGATGATGTGCAAGTGAGGAGTTTTGCCACTAATTAATGACTATTCCTCAAATAAGAAAAGCAGTGGCTGGCTTTGCAGGAGTAAAGGAAGAAGAGGTGTTAAATGGGGTATCAACTTAGAGACATAAAACATTCATGGCGAGCATCCCGAGAGACTCTACGGTGTTCCTGCTGTCCTGCTGCATCGATATGTGATGACATGTTGTAGTGCATGTGCCAAAATACTGCAGTATCAGGTTGCCCTCTTGCAAAACTGTTCTGCGAATTTGATTCTTCTCAATCAGGTGATAAATTGCTTTGACAACATTACTGTTGGGTAAAATCAATATAACTAACTATTTAGACATATGCCAACATGTTACTTTTTATTTAAAATGCATTTTTTTGTGGTGGCATGTCTTGGTATGAACTAGAGAATTTGCAGTTTTACCCTTCAGCATTGTGTTCCCAGACCATGAAATCAATCAGTATCTATTAAATCTCTGAACACTATGCATGAACTCCTGTCTATATACTTTAATACTGCTGTTCTCACTACATTTCTAGTTCTAAGCATCTATAGAGTTAATTTTCTTAGTGAGAACTAATGTAGCTACTTTGAGCTAAAGCAAATTTAGTATTTGTAAGGGTGTATAATAGGAGATAATTTACCACCTTCTTTCTAATCCCTATTTGATGCCATGATTTCAATATCTTAAATGCCATTAATTTTAGTATTAAAATCTGGCTATAGTTTAATACCACGGAAAAAAGTCTGCTAAATTATTTCAAGAAATAAGACTAATAGATTTTTTGAAGCATAAAAACTATTTTTTTTGAACTAAGCCTTTTTTGTATTCTGTATTTTCAAGCATCTTACAGAGATTGAACACTAGGGGGCATCTGTTTCTTGAAATAAAGGTTTAAGATTAAAAAGAAGCTGAACAGAGAAACATTTTTTGATTCACACTTTTCTGGGTAATGTGTGTTAGCATTGCAAGGTTTCTGACTCTGTACTGGGCACTTCCTGTTTCTCTGTTCAGTGACTAGGATAGTGGCTGGGACATGATAAACATCAGCAGGGGTTCACAGTGGTCTCAAACCTCCTGTTTATCAAGACAGACTGGTAAACCTTCAAAAGGCAAACTGCTCAAAATCCCAAATTTCAGAATTTTGTGCATTCAAACATTAGACTCTGCATGTTCATGTACTAGCAGATGTTTTCTTTTTGAGCTCCTCAGTTGCTGTGCTGGGACAGTAAAGCTAACGCGCTGGAAGTACCTGGTCTATTTACTTATTTCAAGCCTTCATTTGTCAGCGCTGACTGTCTTTGTCTTTTCTCATTTCTTTACCTGTATAACGGGCCTAAACGAAAACCTGTGTTGTTCCAGGGAGGCGACTGTTAGAAGGGCATCACTGAAAGCAGGGCTGACCTCCGCCCAGATCCCCAAAGAACGGAGCAGCCAGCAAGGGCTGCTTCCAGGCTGCCCTACCCTCGTGGGGGTGACTTTCCTGGCAGGGAGGAGAGAGGTAGAGTTGAGGGGACTGTAGTTTGCTTCTAACTCTGCATTTTACTTCCCACTTAGCTTAGAAGGGTACTGAGCCTGGGCCAGGAGTCGCTGGGAAGAGCCCTGCTCGGTCCTTCATCTCTCTGCTCACATTCACACAGGACCTGCTATTTTGCCTGTGCACCTCAGCTGGTGTTTATTCTGCACAAAGACGTTTTTAAAGTTCTTATATGTATCTGTTACTTTCCATCCCATGGAGAGTTTTTTAAATCGCTCAGTATTATTGAGAAACAATTAACCAATTACTGTGTAGATACAAGGTACACAGCCTGATAGTGTGGTTTATATCTGTTGTGAAATGATTACCAGACTACGTAAGCTAACCGCCATCTTCTTATAGAGACAACATTAAAAAAAAAACCAAAAAACCAAAAAACAAAAACAAAAAACTCCTTGTGATGAGGACTCTCTTGGCAATTTTCCTATCTATCATCCAGTTTGTGAGCTGCGGTCACCAAGTGGCACACTGCATCCCTAGAATTTACTTGTAACACATCTGATAACTGTACTTTGTATATTTTGACCACCTTCCTCCTTGGTCCCCCTATACACAGCTCTGTGATTCGGATTTTTGGATTTTCTTCTCTGATGAAGGAACTTTCGATGCCAACTGAGTTGGTCACCTCTTCCAAGTGTTAAGGAAGGCAGGCATCGCCTCTGCCCAACCTGTACAGGGAGGAGCGGGCACATTCCTCTTTTCCTCATTCCTAGATATAATCACCTGGAAACTTAACAGTTTTTTTTTTTCTTTTGCAATCCCACATCACCAGTTTCTTCTGTTGCTTCAGAACACCGGGCTTGTACCTGTTGTGGCACTGTCAGTTGGACATATGACTCCGTTGGGCATGCTTTCTTCTCAGGTGTATCCTCAGAGCTGAGGTGAGGTTACTCAGCTCCGAGTACTGTCCTTACCTAATGCTCTACCTCCAGCAGGCCCAATGAGTGCTGAGCTCACTGATGAGTACCACACTCTCCACTGATTTAAATCATTTTACTGTTGGGAGAACTAGCTGAAAAAGAAATGCCTCTAATGAAAAAGGGTGATGTTCACTAATTGATTAACATTAATGTGTCTGTGGCTTTGACCCAAACTATAGGAAAAACCAATCTAAAAAATAATTCCCATAATCCTAAGCATTCATGAGTTCACGTCATAGTTTCACATGTTTTCTGGTATTTCCTCTTCACCGACAGGCTGCTCTTCAGATTTCTTTCTTTATATGAATCTTCATTTGTACCCTCTTTGACCTCACGGATCATATATATGATTACAAACATGGAAATGAAAGAAACATACTGAAAGATCAGCCCGGTTGAGTTTTAGCAGAAGTCTAAAAAGCAGGTCAGTAGCAAGATGTGAAAGAAGCCTTAGCACCCTCAGGCTCGGTTATGTCTGGGGAAGGGCCCCACCCATGCTACGGGCAAGTAGCCCCTCAGTCACGTGCTGAGGGCGCCGCCTGGAGGGAGGCTGAGTTAGGGTGGAGTGAGGAAAGTTGTCTCTTCTGTCTCTGAGTAGCTGGCGGCTCTCCCATCACCATTTTAATGATGGTGATATGTGTGGAAGCGCTGATCTTAAGAAGATGAAATGAGCTTGGATTTTGAAATCCCTTATGCTATATTCCGATTCAGTAATGCTTGGCAGGGAAGGGCGTCAATGCCCTAACACCGCTTTTCTAGTCAAGAATGCTCAGCGCCAGCCCGTACAGTCTTCCTGATCCACTAGGTCTAGGGAGAATTCTGGGATACGGAATTTTAAGTAACACTTTTGGTGCTTCTACTGTGAAATATTAGTTTAAAAACAAAAACCACTGTGTTATGTAATAGCTCTTCCTGATTGGCTGTCTATAGGGCCTAGCATATTGCTCTGGTCTGTGTAAGCACCAAAGTGTTACAATAAAAAATTTTTATTTGTTCCTGTCTATTTCTATGAAGAGGTAATATTGCCTTTGCTTAATACTCTGATCATACTAACACAGGGTAAATGTCAACAACTGGTTTAACAGATCACCAATACATATTGGCTGTCAGTCTCGTGAGGTCTACTGCACCAAGGTGAGGACAGTGTGTACATCTTAGAGATAATTTTCAGAGCCTACGGATAGCACTGAGAACATATGTGGCTTTTTAGCCACCCCAGACATTTTGATATGAAAACTTGTAAAAATTATCAAACACAACCTGTTCCTAGTTGTTCTTTTAGAGTGGGTGGATATTCTCGACTAGAAAACTGGTATTAAAGTTTTTTGTTTCTATAACTGCACAGGAGTACAAAGTTTAGTCTTCAATTTCTTCAAATATTTCATATAAAGGGTTCCCCTAACTTTTAAAAGATCATCCTATTGAACTCTAGGTAGACTAAATGCATAAAGCTGCTATTTAACAGAAGAGCTTCAGAAATAAATTCTGGATATAATAAAATAGATAAGGGAATACTTACACTCTCACTCTGAAAAGGATTTAAGAAATTTCCCCCCATTTCGCCATCATCCCTTGGAGTGCCCGGTTGATTACTCAGGCTCATATTATTAGGAGAATTCTGTAAACAAGATTTAGAAAACAAGGCATTGATGAAGATTTTAATTTCCTTTTTACATTGTACTATTTCAAAAACGGAATCTATAGCAGAATCTCTTAAGGACAAAGCAGACTTATATTTTAATCTTGGGCTCCTACCATATATTCCAGTTAGTTTTTTGCACTTTGACAGGTACCAATGTGTTCCCAAAATTAAGGGAAAAAAAAAAAGTCCAAAGTAACCTGATGAGACTATTTTCTTAGTCTCAGAATCGGTATTCACTCGATTTTACCCTCAGTTCACTGAGTTCTGAGAACTCTGGAGAATTTAAAAACCTTTCCAGGCAGGGGCATGATGAAGACTCTTCACTGGCAAGGCACGGTGGGCCAACTGTCCCCTGGTAATTGCATTCATCAAAGTTCAATAGTCACCATTCGAGTAAACAGTTCCCTTTAATTCTATACTTACAGAGTAACACTATTTTAAGTTTTTTTTCCCCCTTTCATTTGGAACGTAAGGAATAAAGGAAGACAGTAAACTATAGTTAAAATCAAGAGTAATACCTCAGGGCAGGGATTCGGATATATTTTTAGTTGAAAAAAAGGCTTGACAGTAAACTGCTTTAGAACCTTTTCTTACAGCAGTAGCTCAAGGTAAACTTGAAACAATCCTTTCAGATGAAATTGTGTTAGTGATCTAATCAAATTTGTTAGTCACACCTTGCTGCATGTTCTAGTTAAATGTGCTAGTTTCCTTATGATTGACTTTCAGCTGTGCAAGTTCATCTGATGCTCCACACCAGTGGGAAATACACAATGACATTGGTGTGTAAGGTGTGTACACAGAACTGCATCTGTGATGTGAGAGATTTTCAGAGATCAATTTATTGACTTACCAAAAATAAATTTCAAGGTTAATTTTCTTTATTTCAAATGAAAGACTTTAGATATTTTCCCTAAGTATTTCCATTTTATTTTTCAATGAGTTTTGAAGGTTTCTTAAAGAAAATTGCTCTAAGGCTTTTTACTTAACTAAAAGCAAGTTGTGTCATAAAATTAAAATTTCATGAATGAATCATTTCCAGAAGAATGTACGCATTTTTAGAATATGGCTAAGCTGTAAAGCAGGTAGATGAGCCGGTGAAAATACAGCTCGTGTCTGGTCCTGCTGTGCACCCCACAGGCAGGATCTTTGAACAAGGATCTTCTGAAGTCCACAGGAACACGATTTGCCAACGAAGCCCAAGGGCTGGAGAACCATAGTTTAATAGCATCAAGAAGATGCTATTTTTTGATAAAACTTTTCTCTGAAAATGTTTCCCAAGCATACAGAAATGCAAATATACTCTGAAATGAATAGCGATGACATTATTTCTGGGGGAAAAAAATTTAAGTATTTAAAGTATATTGTTTTATGGCTCGTTGACTTAAAAGTTCTTAATCAACTGTTCTAAAAACTAGAATGATAAATAATGCTGACTTAGTGCAAAAGGAAAACTAAATTTATAAAAAATATTGTCAGATTTACCCAAAATCTGTAAGTCCTTTCAGTGGTGGCAGATTTTTGTCCTTTTGCACATAGAGGAAAATCTTGGAAATGAATCATCGAACATAAGATAGGTGTGTATGTATGTGAAGATGCGATTGCAAATCGCATGCTTTCACTTTTTAAATAAATGAAATGAGTCCTTATCATTTTTGTGGAACAGTCACATTGCCAGAGGTAAACCTGCCCTGGGAGGAACAGCTTATCTTTCCTTTGTGGAGGGTCGGTCTCTGCTGCATTTATGCTGAGTAACAGTTCTTGATTTATAATCCTGACAGTGTTGCTAATTTCAAATATGATTTGATTCAGTGTTGATTTTTAAAATACTCAAAATGTGAAAGTAGCACTTACGTTCCCCCTGTGATGCCCGTAGCATGGATGCCTCAGCGTTATGCATTTATTTTAGGGTGGGGGGTTTAGGGACTTTGAGAGGAAGATTAAGCACTACACTTAAGCATGTGCAACCTAGTTAATACCAGATTTCTTAAGCTGTTTCTGTCCAGTTTCCTCATTGGGAATCTTGAAACTATAGGACAAATGTTATAAAAACAATGGAAATTTTTCATTGGAAGTTTCAGAGAAATTGTGTTGTCCACAATTGACATGATGAACATGTGGACTAAAGATACACTTCAAGCTGGCATCTGGGGCACAGCCAGGGCAGTGGTTTCCGACACAGCCCCAAGCAGGGTAGGAGGGTGGCGATGAAGAATGTAGATGTTACATTTAACTGCAGTTGTGTGTGCAAGGCGAGAATGCATGGCATAACTTAGACTGGGTTAAAAGGCACTCCAACTGCTGAGCACTAACTGAGGACAGGGAGTGTTAAAGGACGCAAGATTACTTTTAGCAACATCACGTACCTGGTTGCATTTCTTATTGCACAGTTAAGGTTTAATATTCACCACGTGTATTCTTAGAATTTACCTTGAAAAAGTACCATGAGGATTATGCTGATCCCATCTTCAAGAAATTTTATTACATTCTCATTCATTCTCCCATCAAAAGGGAGTGTTTTACTCTATGATGTCCTATATGAACATCACAAACACAATTTTTTCTGCCTAACACATTTAATTCTCTTAGTCTCCTGATTTTATCTTGCAAGTATTATTCCATATCACCTGTTGATTAGTAAATTATTGTCCCTTTTCCCACCTAGCCTCAGAAATTGTTTCACACCTCTTAGCTACTAAGAAAAGAATGAACATATGTAGAAATTTTGGTTCTGTCTGTAACTAGAATGAAGTGATATTTACATTATTTGAAGTCCTTTGGGAAGTGGATTTTGATTTTTTTTTTCTCCTCCTCACAGACAGCTAATACCAAGCTTTATTAAGTGCTATTTTGAGTCTGCTGGCCCCTCAAAAGAACAAGCTGCCAGTTGTGGTTCTCCCAGGGGTACAACTGAGCCGGGACTTGGGCCACACTCCTGAGATGATAGTGAGAGCTAGAATTGTCGATTCACTCCCCTGTGAATGGTGTGGGATCTTTAAGTGGAACTACAGTTCTTGAGGTCAGAAAGCTTCAGCTGCAAAGACTCTTTGATAATTTATTAAACATAGATCAGATCCTTACTTTTTTTTTTTTTTTAAGCTCCAAAATGGAGAAAACATTGTAGTGTGAACTGCAGGATTTATTTGTCTTCCTTCTAAGAAAACCAATTATGTTTACTCTCTACCCCTAAAACTTACTCAACCCCTAAAACAACATCAAGGGAAAATATTTTTATTTGATTAAGTGGGTGACTTCTCAATGACAAGAAGATGAAAAAAAGTCACACCTCATTTTAAAAATGACTTCTAAACTAAAGGTGCATTCGAGAGGTATGTGTAGGAGTTCTACTAAGTAGTCCCCAACTGTGCAAGAAATAATTTAGTCTTCATTTGGAGCTTTTAATGCACTTGCCACAGTAGCCGTGCTAAGGTGGACAGCTGATAGCGAGTTCCTACCCGAGTCCACAGAAGAGAATACAGCTAACGAGAGGGGTCTGTGCTGACCTCTATTGGTCTTATCAGATGAAAATCACTTGATTTTCAACAATTTTATGAAATAGATAAGAAATGAACTGCAAGCTCCATATAGCTAACAGAATGAAGCCTTAGAGAAATTAATACTTTGTACACAACTTGCTAGAAGAACAGGATTGCTTTTCAATTCAATACTATTTTTTTTTTAATTTACCTTACATGGAAACATACTCAATTTTATCCACTTTATAATAAAGTGGAAAAAGAACTGCAATAGTACTAATAAACAATGCATGCAATAGAGTAGTAAGATAAAATATGTCATGCTGGTATTTCTAGTGGGAGAACTAGGAAGATGTAACAGGAGATTTGTAGAGGGATGAGCATAATGAATAGAAGAAAATAGGTGGAAAGAAACGAATCCAGGAGACTAGAAAAGGGAGGAGTTTCTTGAGATTGTTGCCCCTGTGCTGGAAAAGAGGTGAGGTAGGAAACAGTTCGTGAACATGTGCTACCTTGGAGTAATCTAATGACATAACTAGTCTGGCACGGGAAGAGTTAGGTGGCAACTAGTCACTTCTAATACATCACAGAGTGGTGTTTGGAGATAATTCTTATGTTAATTTCAACATATTTGAACTTTGCTTAGTAAACATTTTTCCTTATTTGTATTTGTTCTCCTCAGTTATATGGAGCTGCTTGAAGGGAGAGACCGTATCTTGTTTATCCTTGGGTTTTCTGGGCCCCGCAGAAAGCCTTGGTGCATTTGTTCACTGAATAGAGGAACTCCTGCCCAAGTATAAACCACTTAAGGACAGAGATTATGTTTTAAAGAAGTGTTCTTTAATCTCCTCATCATGTACAATGCGATATTCAGTGCACAAAAGTACACAATGGGTGGCCAATTAATGCTCAGAGAATAAGCATGAGGTAAGAGAATGTTATCAGCAATAGTCAGTGTTGTGGAAAAACATGTCTTTGGTAATAGAAAAGGGAAAGGAAGCATAGAAGAAATATCAATAGGTCTGATATGAGGTCAGATTAGAAGATGGTCTTTAACTTGTCATTATGGTTCTATTTAAAAATTTTTAAAATGCTCAATCAATTACCATGTAATTTCTCATAGAACTTCTACACTGATCAAATTACAAGGTTGCTGGTGGGAATTTTAGGAAGTGGCTTATACCATCTGCATGATCCAACTATAATAACTATTTTTAGATACTAGAATATGCTTCTTTCATGTAACATTAGACATTTTACTAGTGACCACAAAGCACAATTCAGCCAACATCAGTTGTTGGATAGTCAAGGTAGCCAACACAATCACAGCCAGTTGACTTAGGGGCCTCAGGGAGAAGTTACTAAAGGACTTGCATAGTGAGTCTTATTTTGAAAATAGGATTTTTTTTTTAAGGTTTACATAATACTGTTTTATTTTTTATTTTATTTTTTGCAGAGGTGAGCTAGAACATGTAGAACTGTCAAGGCCACACAGTCAGACAATAAAGATAGAGTGTTAGGGTGCTAATTAAACTTCTTTTTTTGGTCTCATGTCTTAATTTTAAAGGTTGTGTAGCTCAGTCTTTGGCAAGAGGCATTTTTCATTATTATACCGGAATGTAAAATATAAGTAGAGTGAAAGTTGAAGTTATCCTTTACTGAATTTCTGTATTTGTTGATGTAAAGCATACATATTTTAGTAGCAGTTAAGAATTAGGTCTTAATAGTCACTTAACTATACTTTTGACTCATAACTATATGAAATTTGTCATGACCGAAAAATATTTAGTATTCATTTTCAAAAAAATGTTAAGGCCTCTTAGAGCAAATGATTAATTTTCAATATTCAAACTACTGGAGGAGAAAAATAGATACATACTACTGGAAGACTTATTTTCCTACTTGGACTCACATTTTTCTGTAATATTTTCTTACTCTAGTTTAAGGAATGATCAATATAATTGAGATTATCAACATTACCACATGAAACTTCAAAAGATGAATGTATAAATGCAATGCCTTTATAACTTGTAATCACTTCTTTAAATTTACATATATTGCTCTAGACTTTTTACATCTTCAAATGATTAAGCTGTTTTACAAAACACGTAGCATCAGATGATTAACATAGTTATTACTTGAGTATCAGTCATGTATAGCATATTCTATAAATGAATCTCAGCATGTTTATAAATATGCTTAAGAGTCTTTCAACAGGTCATATACATTAATGTTTTTACCTTCTAGTTATCTCTGGCTACCTACTTTCAAATACTTAAACAAAACTCTAAGGATACTTTAGTAATCCTAATGAATGTTCCACGGAAAACACTATACTCACCTTGGAAATACTGTCCATATCTCCTGAGCCTGAAACAAATTATGAAAAGAAAACCTTTATTAGGTAATGAATTTCCTTTATAAATTAAGTATTCCTTTATTGTAAATAATTGCTGTGCACAGTATGTTTCCAGTATAGATCAGCTGAATTTTTTCATCTTATAAATACCCTTTTCTATTGCATAGTAAGTATTGTTGATGGCAAATAATGGCAGTTATTCCTCCAGTTCCCAATTACCTACATTTTGTAAAGGCAGAGTTTTCAAGCATCTATCATAAATTCCTAATAGTGAAATATTAGAGAGCTCATTTATATAACTAAGTTCAAAATTTTAGAATGTATGCATATGTACATTATATAATTTATCAAATACAATAGTGAGAGATCATATAAAGTTTTTCTGAAATGATGCTTCTAAATTTGATAAAATATGAAATGAACACTTGCAACAATACCTGAGCCAAATTTACTATATTTGTCAAACCAAATAAAAATCCATTAATAAAAATTTTAAAAAGTAACAAATTTACAAAGAGTTTAAACACAATATTGTAGTTGTACTTTGATTCTTAGGAAATTCCTTAAGGAATCACACATAAAGAAGAATAATCAAATCTTTGTCATGTTAGCTTATTTTTAACTATTTTAACAATTATCCTGGTATAAAATTATTGTAATTTAATAGGATTACATTCAGTTCAGTCACAAGTCAATAAATTCTAAAGTTTATAAATAGGTATAATAAATTTTAAATACTGAATACATGTAATTACATGTATATATAAATACATACAATGTTCATTATAGAAAATATAAATTATATCCAATTAAGCCATATGCTCAGCATACGTGAAGCTCTTCTGCCGATTCTATTCTAGTGAATAACTGAGAAGCTTCTTTGACCAAATGACATCTTTGTGAATGTTTTGTGAAAATATTGGAAGTAGATTTTCGCAACAAGCTAGAAGGTAACATTCCATGATGGTAGTATCCACAGAATTTTGTGTGATGATAGAAATGTTTGTGTGTCCATTATGGTGACCACTAGCTACACATGGCCCTGTGCACTAGTTGATGTGTGGCAGTGAAAATGGTTAGAACTTGAAATTCTATTTAAAGTTAAATATTCACACTTAGTTATTGGCCACCATAGCTGGGCAATACAAATGAAGACTTTAAAATGCTGGGAAAATAAGGATGGGTCCTTAAAAGCACAAAAATCTATCAAAACGTTGCCAATAACCTCATGATTATTGACGTTACATAGTCTTTCAAAGCGTTGAAGGGTAACATTTCTTGACCTTGGGTGGGGTTGTGACTGTGTAATTTAAATCACTCATGGATATAATTTATCCAATTGAAGTAAAAGTCCCTGTTCAAAAGGAGAAAAATATCATAAATCTCTATCTACTTTGTCAACTTAGTTTATCATTGTTAATAATTATCTGAATATAAAGTAAATGTTTTTTATGGTTTTGCCTTCAGCCTGCACACACATATGTACACATACACACTCGTGTATGTGCTGTGTGACCTACTCAATTTTGTAGCACTTGTTTATTTCTCACTATTGTGAAAGATTTTGTTCACCTTGCAGATAATTGTTTTCATTGGTAAGAAGAAATTTCAACCACTAGTCAAGAGAAATAAATACACTTGAAATTAGGTTATCCTGAATACATCTTGGGGCAGTATTCTCTCAAGAGTCATTCAGAGTATTTGGAATATGATAACTAATTTTAAACCACAACATTTTTGCAAATAACTGAAGTTTCTCTGAGACTGTCTGTGACTCTTTGGAGAATAAGCATCCAACTGGAGGACCCTGCCATCCTGCAGGTGA
The DNA here is from genome assembly GCF_000260355.1 of Condylura cristata. Lineage (NCBI taxonomy): Eukaryota > Metazoa > Chordata > Mammalia > Eulipotyphla > Talpidae > Condylura > Condylura cristata. The sequence goes on along the minus strand of NW_004567108.1, from coordinate 32,667,087 downwards.
GGGTACATGTTACACATGCCCAAAAGCAAGTTTTTCTGCTTAACATAAAAGACATGTTTTGAATAATGAGATTAAATACCTGTGAATATGAGTTAGGGTAGAGCAATTATCACACTTCTGATTTTTAAGTGATTACATCATTACAATAAACCTGTCAATTAAACTATAAATTTGATGTAAAAGTTGGAGCATTTCAGAACGAGTTGTAATGGAAGAATGCTGAGAACATTGCAAACAGCAGTACCCACTTGAATAGAGTTAAGGTTTTGTCTGTCTTACTAGTAAACATCAAACTTCACATCCTTACCTAAAGAGCCATTCATGTGATGTGACTCCATGCCTCCTAATCCACCCATAGGACCGTCTGACCCAGGGCCCATTGGAAACTATTTAAAAGATGAAGAAAACGACTATGATCACATTGAAAACAATTGTCTAGGTCAAAGTTACATCTGTGTTTGATATTGTAAGACACTTCCACAACTTTTTATTTTCACGTTATGGGGATTACATTTTCCTAGATTTTTTTTTCATCCTTCAAGATCCTCTATTGCCCTGTTTCCTCGATCCCATCAGTTATAAGTGCTGCATCTTCAGATGCTGTCACTTACATCCAAATTTTCTTCTAACATCCTCAACTAGAAAGCATATCCCAATACAAATGGGAAGACAGCATTCTCTTCTATGCTCTTGACAAATCTTGCTATTATAAAATCAGAGGCAATTGTTAAGCTTATTAATAAGAATAATTGAATATTAACTTTTCTTAGCAATCTACTTTTGTCCAGATGGATATAGTAAATAATTTGATTTTATAGGTAGAATACACCTAGCTCCTGGGGATAGCTAAGTATAGCTAAACTCTTAGCTGAATAGTATCAGTTCAATGACAGCAGACATTCAATAGCAGTTATAGTAACATTTTCAAAGTAGTGGCATTTTATTTTTCAAGTGAAATTTTATATTGGAAGCCTTACATATAAAAGACATGAGTGGATAGGTCATGACAGGCCTGCTGCTAGGGTCACTGAACATCTATTCGTTACTTCCCCCTTATTTTCTAGAAATCTGGACCCCAGTTTGAACACAAATTATTTATAATTGCGCTTATAGTTAAGACAGCCTACTGAAAACACTTGCTCTTAAAATTTCCTATGTTTACAGCATTCCTTCCATGTTGGATGTGGTATGAGTGAATACATGTGGATCTGTGTGGCGGTGGGGTAGTAGTGGTGGTTATTAATCACACTTCTGGTGGGAGGACTGTCCTCAGCAGACAGCCTGCCTAGCAGCAGCGACGTGTGGAATGCAGCTGTCTTTCCATCACCAGGAGCACACAGACTACATGCTTATCAATGCTCTCAGGATAAAGCCGATATTGTTGAAGATTTTGTTGCTCGAGAACAGATTGATTTTTCAGTAAACAACTTGTAATATGTATGCTTCAAATGATAGGCCTAAGAAATTAACTTTGAATTTAATTGTTACTTAGCTTCGGTGAACACCATAGTTTAGATCTGGCCTGAGAGGCTGGTGCTGATTAGGTGAATAGCCTTGAACTTCTTGGCCCTAATACCTGCCCCTGCCAACCCTTGTACCCCACCTTGCCATAGTATTTTTAAATGACACTAAGCTACAGGTTTCTGTGTTTAATGGACATAAAACTGCAGTCCCAGCTCTTAGTAGGTGTTTACTTTTACTACCTCAGGCTGAGATAACAGCATTTGGAAAAGTGACATGTTCATCTACTTTTCTTGGATCTCTTATCTCTGTATCAAATTAGAGAACCAGAATGGAACATACTTGGAAGATAACTAAGCTGCCTACAGAAATGTCTTCAGTACCATATGCTCTTGGTTTCTTCCCTATTCCCTTCTTTTAAATATCAAGTTTTAAGAAATAAAATTGTAATAGGATGGGCTTTTCTATATCTTTGCTACATTGTACATTATTCAACGATCTTTTAAGAGCTCCATGAAAACACTTTTTAGACACTGCTCATAGGAAATTTTTATTCCTGAAAACAATTTGATTCTTTAGAGAAATCTGTGGTAATTGAAGGCAGGGCTGCTTAACAGAACTAATATGCATGCACAAATGTGAACTAATAAGAAACTTTAGGTTTACCAGTAGTCATGTTTTAAAACAACAAAAAGCAAGAGAAGTTATTTACCTTATTTATTTACCTTAAATATCAACTGTTATTCAACATATAGCCAATATAAAATTTTTAACGATATTTCACATTTTTATACTAAATTCTCAAATGCCAACATTTTATGCTTAAAGCACATTTCATTTTAGAGTAGCCATAATTCAAATAACATATTGGGCAGAATTTAAAGTTTCTCTGCTTTCACCAACAGGATGTTCAATTGTAATAATTATTTCATTTCTGGCTTTCAGTACACTTACAAAGTTATTTTTATGTCTTCTGATTTCTCTTTGATTTGAGCTACTGTATATCCCTAATCTATTATACTATTACAAGTTTTAAATGTAGATTTTATATCATAAATGTTGCTCCTGTCCATAGAAAAATCATGAACATATACTTTATTAAGGACATTCACAGTATTTCTGTTGCACTGCGTCATGGCTCCATGTATTTCAAGTAAACTCCAGATTTCAAAAATCTAAGGAAAAGCATAATCAACTTCCTAGTTCATTTTCAAGATTATAAAGTCTATGACCACAGTGAGGAAGCTCATTGTGAGCTTTACATAAATGACTGCACATTCCCAGTAATTCTCAAATAACCAGTATAGATTAAGAGCACTATCGAATATTTGGTAAGTGATCAGGTCCAGTTTCAGCTTAACATTTATGTTACAGAGCTGTGAGATTTCTTGTGATGTTTTGTATCATATTTTTCAACCTAGAATGCAAAATGTGTTTTTGATATCTGTTAAGCTCATGGATAATAAATATACACTTCAGCAGTAGCCAGGAAATGAAAGACACTTTGGTGTTTTTTTTTTCCCCCCAGTATATTTGAAGACAAACTAACAAAAAAATGTATATTTACATTAGGCCTGTTAGGTCCAGGAGGTACTGCATTCATTAAAGTATACATGTTGTCTCCAGAGTTGGTTGAATCTGAAATAAAATATTAATTAAAATCTTTCTTTGTAATCTTCATGCAAGTCATCAGAGCTATAATTAAAGATTATCTAGACAATATGAATAGTTGCAATGCTTGAAGTAGGCATTACTGATGTCCACGAACACATATATGTAAGTCATTTTCTGACCCAGAAATATTTATTCTGGGGTTGTGTATTAGGAATTTGCTCAATCACTTGAAGGACATTACTTTAAAAAAAATCTAAGAAAACCATATAGTAAAGTGTGAGTATTTTCTTTTGAAAAACAAGATACCATTTAAAAAAATGAACTCTAAGCAATATATATGTATACAGATAGCAAAAATTCTTAAAATTCAGATTTGGTCACTTTTCAGTTGTCATTTCCATAGATTTCTTACACACCAATTTAATACAAAATGTATTTAGGGAATAATTAGTAAAAGCTGATAGATCTGGTTTAATTCCAAAGGAAGGGATTAAATCAATACTATACAATTAGAATGAAAGCGACCTAGCTTGAAGTAAAAGGTAGTTTCCTCTACTTTATCACTGGATAAAAATTTTACATTCATTATATTCTTGAATCATTATAACAATAATTGATATCCATTTAATATTATTTAAAATGTTACATTTCATGTCTATTAGTCAAGTGCTAATTAAATATCTGAATATATATGATCTTATATAAACTAGAATGAAAAGCTAAATGTTAATATTTAGAAAATATTAGTTAAAATATTTTCTATTAGAAGTATTTAGTTTTCTCAAATGTAACAGGTCTATTTTGAAAAAGGTATGTTCCAGATGTTCAGTTTTGATTCAAGGTAGAAAATAAAGAGACTTATTTTCTCATGGCAATAATCACATAGGGGGAAAAGGGCAATTATTTTCATTTTGTGTGTGTGTATTTACTTACTAGATATTAGTTTATTGTAGTGTATATCACATACAGCACAGGTTAGCACAGTACTTAATAGTATTGTGTAAACCATGATTTATTTTTTTTACTTCTTAATACAGCACACTACAAAAAGTTAAAATGCCTATCTCATATTGATCCTTATTTGTTTATATTAAATATGGTTCTCATTAACTTTTATAGCCTTAACTGTTTTTATATCCAGATGTTTGATTAACTCTGAGCAACCAAAGTACAGCAGGCTACTGTTCTTTCCTGCATGTGATTAAACTTTTCCATCTTCATGGCGACCATAACTTCTTCCATGAATATATTTTTCTTATACTTCCAAGTGTCTGTGGGCTCCTGCGCCCCCCGCCCCTCCACCACTGAACTCTACTTTGCATTTTTTCTCTTGCTCCCAACTAGGCTACAGTAAGTTCACTGACAGAAGGAAAGGAAGGGACCACATCTTAATCATGTATACTGCAACAGTATCAGCTAATTCAGATTTAACTAACGGAATAAACTCTATCCCATTAAGTTCCTTTTTAGGAAATCTTGGATTGCTTTTTAAACACAGAAACTTCAATTTTTTTCACCATATCAATCTTACTAATTTTAGTAATTAATTTTAAAGGAAAGTGGGCTGTATATTTTAAATAAGCAGGAGAAAATATTTACCTTTTTTTAAAAAACTAATAAACAATGTTGTATGAAAAAAGGAAAAATACTGAGGGAATAAAGCTGGCATTTCCTAGGGGATAGGTCCTTTTATATATACAGAAAAACTTCATGTGATCTTCTGGCAACTATTTTGTGTGTGTGTTCACGTGCGTGTGTAATGGCTTTATGCTTCAGAGTAGAAGCATGGTTGCTACATAAAACGAGTACATAAAAAAGCATGTGCAGAAGGCTAAGAAGTATACTGGTGGAAACTTCTGACTTGAAAGGAAGTAGTGGTCAGATTACTTCTTATTAGCAAAGTTTAGCATCACTCCCCCAGTGTTTTTTTGTTACTGTAGTGAAATGTCTATTAATTACATGCTGCCTTTATAAATTAAACATTAACTTTTTTTCCATACAAGAATGCAAATGTATGCAAGATGTTCAATTCACATAATTCTATCTTTAGTGAGTTTTGTTTCACTTTCATTGAAGATGCTCTGAGGACAGACCTATGGAATATTTATGAATATATTGCAAAGCTTTTGTGAAGCAAATAAAATTTTGTAATATCAAATTTACACTTTCTATATTAAAGATTCAAAACATTTGTTGATCAACAAGATTTAATTTCAAGCTTGCACATATCTTAGATTTCAACAAATATCTTAGATTTCAACAAACTGAGTTAAATGTGCAAAATAATTTCTAAGTATGAAACGTCTCTGTATTTCATTACTCAGTAACACTTTATCACTGAGAAAAATTTAGACTATTTCTCCATGTTCTGCTTTACAGATTTCTATGTAATATATAATTTAAAATGAAATTATGGCCATACTGTATTGAACTATGGACATTTCTCCATGTCATTAGAAATTCTTTGATAGTGACTTTAATGGTTACAGTGTATTCCATCATGATCTATAAAATATTAATTTCACTTACATTGGATTAGGTATGAAGGTTGTGTCTACTATTTCATCACTGACTATAACAGATGAGCTGCCTTCTCTACATCTCTTAGGCTGTATCTCTAATCAGTTCTAGTAGTACAGTGCTAGTCAGAGGGTCTGACTGCTTTTAGGACTCTTGATACATGGAACAGCCCAGCCTAGGAGGCCTGTGTTAAACTGCCAGCATTATAGTCTTCTTTATAACACTTTTAATATTAAGTCTGGAATAAAGTCTCAATAAGTAGGATAAAGCTATTTAAATTTTTTTAATCAAATAATTATAGAAGCATTTCAATTTAGGGGATTAAACGAAAACTGTCCCCACTACATAAGGATTTATTAGTTAATAAATACTTGTGGACGTGTGGGATAAAGAATGCCATAAGCCTATATGCATCTGCATTAGGAAGATGACAGAGATGGTGGATTGGATTTGCTATATTTAACCTAACGAGTCCATGTATTTCATATTACTTCTACGGAATCTAAGTAGTGAGAGTTAGTCTCAAGTCTCTTTTCCTTAGTCTCAAGGAATCTTTTAATTAAATCAGTTTTCTTGCTCATTAAATCTCTTAGCCAATCAACAAATTTTCTACATGCTTAAAGTAACGATCCACTAGATGTTTAAGCTACTGTTTCTTCCTACTTGTTACCTCTGTTCTGCTTTTAAGTATCTCATCAATGTGATAATGAATATTTCTGTCACAACAGTTTCATATTTTGTGATTTTTATTCTACTAATGTTCTTGTGGCTTAAATTGATTACAATACCTGCTGGACTAGGCATGATGGGTGTTCCTGGTGGCCCTCCACCTCCTGGAGGACCCTAAACAATTACACAAAATTTCAGTAAAAAATGGCATTTCATTAAACATGATGGAAAATAGAAGAAATGTTAGACTTATCTCTATGATAACCCAGTTGAAAATAACATTTAACATATTTTCTCTGTACTTTGAGTACACAATCATTTCAGGATTATGCAAAATACAATTTACCTTAAATAAGTTGAAATTTTTGGGGTAGTTTTCAAAACAATGAGCCCATACTGACTTGTTATTTATGACTTAATCGCATCAGGTATATAATGCGGTTAAGGACAAACCACTTAATGGGGCCTTTGCAAATACCCATGTGTATTTGTGATTGAGTTTAATTTCTCTATGATCTATTATAGCACTGTAGTTATAGTAAACTAAAAACAAGATAGTCATATGTTAAAAAGACATTGATGCTATTCTGTCAATACTGACTGCAACACTTCTGGAGCGTTGCACCTTCAGCTATCACATCAATTGAAAGGAGAAATGACGACTAATGCTGTTGGTTATTAAGCTGCAGCTATATAATCACTAAAAGGTAGATCAGGTAATTTTAAGTTAATGTAGTTATTCGGACAACCAAAATTTAAAATTCAGGCAAAAGGTCTTAGAACTTTTCAGATGCACCATAACCACCCTTTTGCTTTGTTCTGTGTACAAAGATACAATACATTAATAATTTCAACTAATGTATGTATTTTAATTTGAATTTTAAAACAACTTGAATTTCCTTTTAATCAAAGTCAATCATATCATAAAGCCATACATCAGGTTTATTTTTTTATAGACTTATTTATATATACAAGAATTGGGGTACAGTCCACAGGTAAGGGGGTGAGAGGATTCACCAGTGACAGAGTGGGGACCAGAACAGATAGATTGACCAAAACACTGCTGAGGTGAGGTGTGGTTGAGACAGGAGAGGTTTGCTGTGCCAGATGGGTCGCCTCACTGACTGGGGATTGAACTCATGCTGCCGTGACTGCTGATAGCTTCATAGTCCTGTGCTTTACCCCCTTGTGCCACCAAGGAGGCCTTTATAACTAAGGTTCATTCTTAAGTGACTTTAATAAAAAAAATGGATATTGCCCCAATTTTCTAATTTTCCTTTCTTTCATAGAAAATGTGAAATAAGTTACATTCTTACTTTGTATACGCTTAAGGGAACATTGAGCACTAAGTTCCCAAGTCCACAAGAATATAGGCTTTTTCACTGTGCTCACAAATCACTTTCAATGGAGGGGAAAATGCTCACTGAGCCTCCAAGCATTCCTTTCCTGCCATTCAAATTACCTACCACCTCAGAAAATTTCTGTAAGGAAGGATATTCATCATTACAATTTTGTCTTTGCTTCTCTGTCAAGCATTTCCCCTTAAATATTCTAAAATTTACCCTTAGTAAATTTAAGTTTCTAAATGAAATAAAAAAAAAAAACTTAACATGTACTAAGAAAACAAACTTAGGCACTCCAAATTAATGGCCATCATTTGGCTACCTGATTCTTTTTGTGTTTGAGAGAAAGTTTGAAGTCTTCCTTAGACTTTGTGCATCATTAGTAGGGTGGCAGAGGGGTTTAGATTATCTTCCTGGAGAATTGCAAATTCAAGCATATTATTGTGTAACTGGGGATGGCTTTCTTCATGATTGGACAGAGTGTATTGTACTGGTTTACAGAGACATATGCTGAAGTAAAACACAGTACTCAGGGCAATTTGGCCAGATTGATAACTGTTTCACTAATGAACATCAACATATGTACTGAGGTTGGCAGATGAAACAACTCAATACAAATCAGATGTTCACTTCTTGGCCAATACACAGGGGCTCTTCTTAACATCTGGACAACTATTTCATTGCCCAAATAAAATGTAACATCAATTCTTATGAGCAAACAAACCCAAATGTACTTACTACATAATTCCCAGGAGATGCTGAGGAATATGGTATCTGGAACATGAACAGGACAAAAAATACATATTTAGATTGACATAAAATACCTCTATATTCTTACTTTCATCAACTTTTAAAATGTATTACAAAGGATGGTAAGGGATTATGGCATTTATATCTACCTGAGGGCCAGAAAACAGAAAAAATGTCAGGTTACCTTGAATTTACCAAAAAAGAGTGAATTTTAGTCAAGAGGAATTTAGCTAGAATTAGTTTCAAGTTCAACTTATTTCTGGGCAGTTTATTCATGGCTTGATACTGACTTATAATGTGATTAGGAAGATGTACATTAGTGCAGCTAAAAATCAGGAACCAGAAACCAGAAATTTTCAATGAGTAGGCTTCAACTTCTAACTTTTGTGCATTCCGGGATGCACTGCTTTTCAGGTATGTTTCAGGCTGCTATATTCATGCAATATGGCTTCATACTTTCCCTCTTTCTTACTTGCTATGGTAAGTTTAAAAATTTTGTTAACATCTACAAAAACTACTAATTTATGGGAGTCAGATGTGGATAACAAGTTACTTCTTTCCTTTCTAATCGAGCTCTTAACCAAGTTCTTTTCTTGATTATTAGAAAGTATTGATATAACACTCCTATAATTTAGGAAATGAAAACTGGGAAACACATAGTTAAAAATAAGCTGTTGAATCTGAATAGCAATAGAAAAAGTTAAGTCCAAATACTCTTTTTCACATAAGCAAACTTGAATGAAAACTGTGCACATTTGGAAGAGATATTTTTGCCCTCCTCTGAAAAAAGGCAACAAATTACTGTCTTCTTGGAGTCAGACAGGGGCAGAATAGAATCTTCAAGCAGTGAAGTTATAGCGCCTGGACCCCAAATGCTCTTCTACTTTAACATCTTCCATATATGAAGCATAAAAATAATATGAAACCCCAAAAAAGCAGAATGAAATGAAAAATAAGCAGAATGATTTTAATAAATTATTGAAAGCTCCCTCTTTGTTGGATGTTGTTAGTTTGTCTTAAGCTCAGACCACATGTGTCTGAAGATGCTGCTTGACTTGCCTATGCTGCACTCATGAGGCCATCACCAAAGTGCCAGGTAACACTCTGGAGTACCTGGGATTCTTAGGGCAGTAAACCTTTACTCCACTTGATCAGTAAAAACTCCTTTGCTCTCTTGGGGTTCTTTCCATTCATGATCTATAATCTCCCCTCTGCTGCTTATTTTGAATGTGAATCTACTTTCACCGTCTCACCAACTCCTCTATTGTCTACAATTTTCATCTCCCCATATCCCTAGCGCTTCCTCTAGTTATGCCCAGTCTCTATTTTCCACCTTCATTCTTATGCATCTTCATGCTACAATCTGTCCATCTTTTAGATACTTAGCGCATTTCTACTTCATTGTCTTCTTTGACATATACTTCTTGTCTTCCATTTATTAGAATGACTATGGCTTAGAACTCTAAACTCTTGCCTGATATTCTTTATTCCTCATGTAACTCATGAAAACTGTTGTACATTCTAGACAGAATCTTTCCCATCACAATTCCTCCATGTTTTTTAAGTAAATTATTTTCCTACTATATTGCCTGTCACTTCCTCATGTCAGTCATCATTTCTTTCTAGTGTCTTAAATTTATTATACTAAAGCCTATTTAGTTACTTTGCATCTTTGTCTACTCTCTAGCCACCATTTCTGCTAGAAGCAAAATACTGAGGTTGAAAAGGTCCAAAATATAATAATGTCTCCAAATTTAACCCAGTCTCACTAATATATGGAAGTATTTCTGGCTCAGCCAAAGTGTGGAGGAGAAGAAAAGCAACAACTTGAAGCATTTTGCAATTTCTGTGTAATAAACATTCCAAAAGATGTATTTGAAGTTATCCATTACTTAATTGGCTCCTAAAAAACCCTGGATATTTAAGTTGGCCTTCAAGATGACTATTCCGAGTTGTACTTTGCCCTTTTGTCGTTAGTGTTCATATTCTTGCTAGCCCTTGTTTCAGCTCAGAACTCCATTATTTGTGGGTTTCATCTTTCATCCACTGACCTCAGATTAAAAATAATCTCCTTTGTTTCGAAAGCTAGCCCTTCCTGACCATTTCATTCTTCCAGCCTTACTCCTTTATATTTTAATTTCTTCCTTCCTCTTCACAGCTTCTTCAATCACAGTAAAATATAATAAGCATTTTTAAATAGTCAAAAAAATTGTTACTTCATATAGTTCACTTTCTTTCCTCTTTTTGCCCTGTCAAACTCTTTAATTTTGGCTTACAGTCATTCTTTCTCATTATTTGATTCCCCCAATAAAAGAATAGGAAGATTTGGGCTTCCATCCTGAGCTTGCACTCCTGGAAGTTACCAGCAGTATGGACAGTATAGTGTGAGAGACATACAATAGAATGATGTATGTAGAACTACCATGTGTGTACAGAAGACAGATTTGAGCTGGGCAGCTGGGAGTTGGAGAATAGATGTCTGCCAGAAAAACAAAGATAAAAATAAGCTTAAAAAAAGTTGCAACTAGAAATGTGGAAGTATGCAGTTTACCAGAGAAATGGTATGTGATTTTAAACAGCTGCTGCAGTAGGGGACTCCAGGGTGTGGTAAATGAGTAGGCTCTATGATCAGACTATGAATGAATTTTTGCTCTAGGACTTTTCCTAATTTATATTTTAGTAGGATAGCTCTGAAGGTGTCATGGAAAAATACAAGTGAGGAAATTATTGTAAAAAGTTTAGGTGAGAGACAATTAAGAGTGTTCTAGGCAATGCTGGTTAAGATGAGTAAAAATACAAGAAACTGAAAGACTTCTCACAATGTATTCACAACCAGGACTTGGTGAACAAGGAAGAAAAGTTAAGGTAATTGCTATGTTTTCAACTAGATGACTGATGGTGCCACTCTTTAATTTATATGAAGAACATTTAGGAAGATAGCAACTTCCTGACTCTGAACACGAAGACATTAGACACTGAGGTAGATCTGATCAACAGATATTTACAATTGTAGACCTAGAACCTGCTTTGTCTTAGGCACTGACTGCTCCTATAATGATGAAGGTGAAAGGTGGAAGGTGAAAGGATTCACTGTCAACAGAATGGTGCCAAGAGAGGAAAAGTGGGAAATATAAATGAGGTTTGAGACTGAGGAAGGGAGGAGAAGAGAATAGATTATTATCAGCCACTTCTCCCAGTTCTAAAGGAGTAGAGGAAGATTAGTGTTTAAAGTTGTCTTGGGATTTTGTTCATGGTTAAAATGTTAGGGGAAAGTTCAGCCAATGAGACAGGTTAGACTGAAGATTTTTAGCAGAATGACTGAGTGAGATATAAAAAGAAGCACCAATAGGTGGAATAAAGAGAACAGCTAGAAGGGTTCACATTGGGAAAAAAAAAAAAACTGATAAAATGAAAGAAAGATGAGTAACAGTCTGATAATATTGTTGGTAAAAGGTAGAATCTAAAGAAATTTGATTCTTCAGAAAACAGAAGGTTCTTTTTCATTTGTTTCTACATGTGACAATTTTATCTGATAAAGAAGGTGTCAATGATAAAGAAAACAAAGATTGCTGACTAAAAGAAGAGTAAAAGTATGTGGTCAAGCACATGAGGACTCAGCTGAGGTTGACATTACAGATTTAAAAGATAATACAATGTGTTAAGTAAATTATAGACATAAGCATTAGCACTGTAGAAAAATCAAAGGTGGTAGTCTATAAGAACTTGAAATTTAACATCCCAAAACAAAGCAACTTCTACCTTCTAAAACCACCATCTCTGTGTTGTGAGCTCTAGATCAGTGTTATTCCCATTCTTTCTGGTGAACACAAAGATTTTAAATCACCTTCAACTTTTTCCTTCTCCTTTCCCACAAAATTCAATGGGTCACTAAGTTTTTTTTTTTTTTTAATTCTATGTGTAAAATATTTGTCTACCTTTCCTTTATTACCACACCACCTCAAGCTCTACTTGACTCAACTGGTAAACTATTGCCCTCAAATATAGCTTTCTTCCTCAGAGATGATGAGCTCCAGATTTCACACCATTCAAAACTCTGCACACTGTAGTCCCCTTTTGTTCTTTTCCCAGCTTCGTCACCCTTTGGCTTCCCAACCAACCTACTTCCCACTAGCCACTGAGAGGCTATTGTTTTTTCACAAACATTTCATGTACTTCCCTTTCTCTTTATTTTTGCCCAAGTTTTTCTCACTATCTGTTAATACCTCCATTCTTCTCAATGTAATTAAACTCCTTCTGCTTTTTCTTTCTCTCATATGGCATACAAAATAGACACTGAAATGAAGTGAAAGTTGTGGAAGATAAACATGACTAGAGAGCTGGACAATCAGAATGATGAAACTGGAATCTTTGGACAGATAAGAAAACTAAGAATCACACATAGACACAGTCTGGTTAAGCCAGACAGATGATTCAGGATCTGCGAAGAGAACCCAAATATTCTGACCTCTAATTTCCATGTGATAGGGTGAAGAGCAGAGTAACAAGGAGTATTTGGATTTTAAAAAAAAGATTAATAACATGTTAGTTACGTTGCTTTCAACTATGAAATTTAAAACAACCTAATCACTAGCTTACTAGAAATCTGGAAGGGCAGTATCAAGACATGCTAGTGTATGTACTCAGTGCTTTTTAAAAAAGTGAGTGTTTGTACAGGACAGAGCTTATTACTTGGAGTAAGATAGCTGCTTCCCTCTGGCTTAATCCCTGTAATTGGTCATTTACTTCCTTAAAGGAGTTTCATCTTTTCCTGTCAAGATAGCGAGGTAAGGAATACAATGATATATGGAAGAATTGTTTCTGCCTATCCTTCTATTTCTAGGAATTTACTTTTGAACCTTATTTTTCTATGAAGCTTGGAAGGAGTAAGGGAATGGGCAGGTGAGTAGGACTGGCTGATAGAGCATCATACTCCCCAGACATCACTGGTTTATGACTGAGAGTATGTTCCAAGTTCAGCCATTTGAGTTTGGTTAGTTATTCCTATTGCATGTACTTAATCGAGAATTGTGCTCTTCTGTGCTCTTACTGGGAACCCTGAGAATATCCTCCCAGCAGTCTTCTTCCATAACAAGGGGAACAAAGGCAACTGATAGAGATTAGGAGCCAATCCTGAACATTAGTTGAACCTTGGAACCAATGTGTCCCCAAAGCCAGTTTATATTTGGAATTTTCAGATACACAATTCAGTAATATTCTTTCAATATGAATTTGCTGGTTTCTGTACATTGCAATCCAAAGTATTTCCACACAAAATTATTTTCAGTAAAAGAGCTCACTAAATTTTTAAAACTCCCAACAGATAGCTAAATCCAAGTATACAGTTCCATGAGAAAAACATGAAGGAAAAAAGTTAAACTTGCATATACATGTCCAGTAAGAATGTGAGACCAGTACCGTGATTTTTAAAGGAGGGAAGATCTTACTTTTATTCTAAATTAAAGAAAAAATTCTGTAAGTGTTTTACCTACTGCCATATAAAAAAGAACGGAAAGTATTTTTGGTCAGAACACTTTTACATGACAAACTAGCAAAATAAGGATTAAGTAAATAACTTAAGGAAATAAAGCCAATTTCTCACTTTCAGAAAAGGGAGTTATGAACAGCGGAAGATTTAGAAGGAGCTTTTTGATGGACTGAACCTGAACCACTGATGTGCACTCATCGTTTTAAAATGTATAGCTAAATAGAGATAGATATAGATGTGTGTGCGCGTACCCCTCCCTCCCTCCTTCCCTCCCTCCCTCCCTCCCTCCCTGCCCCCCTCCCCTAGTTCCTTTTGGTGGCAGGTCCAGAAGCCATATCACTCGGATGGGTTAGAAAAACCACTTAACATAAAAAAAAAAAAAAAAAAAAACCCTAGGTGTTTCCAAGTCTGAAACAGAAAATAAAAGATGAACTTCACAGTGTTCACATAATAGGTTATATTAAAAGAACAAATGATGCAACCTGAAGGGGTTCCTACAGGTCAAATGTAAGTTTTTAGCATCAAAACCTTCTGAGTAAGAATCCATAGAGACAGCTGATACGAGTGAGTGAGTGAGTGAGTGAGTGAGTGAGTGAGTGAGTGAGTGAGTGAGTGAGTGAGTGAGTGAGTGAGTGGAAAGGAAAACTTTGTACAAGTAGAAAGTGAACAAGTACAGAAGGAAAGACTGAGACAGTCATTTGGGAATCAACATAGTGAAGAAACAATTCAGGCAAAGATAATCAATGAATGCTGAAAGTATCAATGAAAGGTTGAGGAATTTAGAAGTGTCTCTACAGATTAATAATTACAAAGGGGAAAACAGTAACCGTATGGTGGAGAAACCTGACAAGCACCACTTTACCTAAGTGATCAAAGTAACATTGTGACAGGACAAATCACCATCATCTGCCTCCTGAAATGATGCACTGACAAAAATGGAACTACTTCTGTGGTGGTCCTGCCGGGAGGGCGTAGCTTCTAAGCAGAGGAAATAGCAGAAAAAAATCAATTTATGCACTGTACCCCGAAATAACGGGATGGCCATTAACAAAACTAAGGTTAAGAAAGAAAAAAGCAGAAAAAAATTGTTCCAGATTCAAGTAGACAAGACATGACAGATAAATTGAACAAGTGAACCAGGAGTTTCTGTAACAGTTGGACAGTTGGTGAAATGTGAATAAAGACACAGAATAGAAAATCGCATTACATCAGTGTTAGTGTTCACATTCTGTGGTTATGAAAGGGATGTCTTTGTTTTTTGGAAACTCACACTGCCCATAATGGTCATCACATCTGTAATTAAAATGCAACTTAAATGGTTCAGGGAAAACTTGTTTAGAGACCAAATGTGGTAAAACTTGAATACTTGACAGTATGAGTGAAGCGTGGGTGATAATTCTTTGTACTATTCGTGTAACTTTTCTCTAAATCTAAAATTCCTTTTAAGTAAACATATTTGAAAACATCAAAAACAAATGCTACCCTATGGAGTTGGAGACTCACTGTGTTGATACAAAAGTAAAAAGTGTTTATAATTTTAAGGATGGACAAGGAGTTAAAGGAACTTGTAGTATAACCAGTGGTATAACAATAGTATAACCAGTGGTATTTAGGAGACGAATCTAATTTACTATTTTTTGCTTTGTTTCACCTAAGCCTTATGTTTTTGCTTAAACATCATCAGTTTTCTATGATTATTTTTTTATTGTCATAATCATTTTCAGAGGAACACTTTTCCTTTTGTACTTGGGATGATGACCCCTTTCTCTTTCTGATGAGCAAATTACATGCTTTTCCCCACTTATTTTCCCTATTCACATTCTTTGAGTGAGGTGGGATCATCCACATAAATTAACAGAAGGGAAAGCTTTCAGCTCCTCCTGATCCTGTTGACGCGTCTGCTGGCCAACTGCACATTTCACATTGCCCATGGACAGCATTTTGACGTGTGTACCTCCTACCCTAACTCCTAGTGTTCCTCAGGGTCTAAAGGAACGCAGAGTTGTGAACCTGATGCAGCAAGGCATCCTATTTACTGTGCTTGCCTCTATGTTCCTGAAAAGAGGAACACCAGAAACTAAAAATCATCAAAATTCAGAATTCTTTGCACAGCTTTGCCGTTAGCAAATACTCTACTTGGATATAAACCTGTTAGGTTCAATGCACCATTCTCAGTATGAAATCCCATGCACCTTCCTAAGTGGATGCTGGGAACAGTCTCCAGCTGAGTAGAGCAACAGAAGCAGAGGCGAAAGGGGTGGTGGGGTGTGAGCTGTGCTCTGCTGCCTGCAGGGGGCTGAGGGTGGATGCTGACCGGGTATACAATGAGGAAGGCGAGAGCAGCCTACTGCTGCTTGGTGGGATGGCTTACATCGCTAAGGGGTCATCTGTTACAATTTTCAATCTAGTTTCATCCACATAACAACTCCACATATAACAGAGGCTCCAGGTTCTGGCAACAGGAAGACTGTCAGAGTTTTTATTATTATAAAAAATGTTTATTTTCTCCATCTTTATATATTTTTTTAAAGATTTATTTATTTATTCATACAGAACTGGGGTACAGGCCAGAGATGTGGAGGGTGAGAGGCTTCACCAGAGACAGGGTGGGGAGCAGAACAGGCAGATCAACGAAGTACACTGCTGAGGGGAGCAGCAGGCGGGTCAGGAGAGGTCTGCCACGCCATGTGGATCTCCTCCAGGGCAGGCGGGGATCGAACTCATGCGAAAGTAGCTTTTGATTCTTAGTACAGTGCTTTAACCCACTGCGCCACCAGGGAGGGCCCTCTTTATGATATTTTAATAGGGAGCTGAAAGAAGTATTTCTTGTTAGCAGGTGCCATTTTAAAGTTGCATCTTGAATGAATTTGGAAGGCACATATAGGAAGCAACTACAAATACAAAAATGTAAAAGTGCAAAAGCAAACTAAAAGAATTTTTGGAGAAGTCAAGTCATTCACATGGCAACAACCTGGCAGCACATGCCTTGGAAAGGCTTGCTGAGAGAAGTAGTACAAGGAGCACTCTCATGGAAGTCCCATCATTCACTCTCTCTCCTCCTAATCATTTTAATTAGCAAATGTCACAGCTATTGAAACTAAGATGTAAATTCTTAATGTAAATTCTTTTTCTCAAAATATTGAGTTACTTGACGTGCTCTTCTGCTTTAGAGGAGCAATGGGTTCAGGATGATTGTGCCTGTGCCACACGTACCTAACTTAAATTCTTCTCAATTTTTAAATTAAACTTATTCGTTGGGTCAGGATTTTTAGCATTAAAGTCACTAGAGCCCATGAAGGCCCCTTTGTGCACATGAGCAGACGCCAGCCCTCCTGGGCAGGTACGCAGACTGCGCGGGCGAACACAGCAGCCACTGGCTCTGTGGGCTCGGGCGCCTTTGTGCAGTGCACAAACTACACGCTGTAGGCAAGCAGAAGCCTCACTACAGGACTCAAGGCTCACAGGTAAGGAGGGAAAACAGGATTAATGCCAATTATTAAATTGAAGGCTGAAAGCTTGCTTTTCTACCTATTTAGAAATAGTGGCATCATTAAAAGAAAAATATTGGTCCTCCTTGGTGGGGCATCGGGTTAAAGCACTGCACTGAGAAGCTAAAGCCACTTCTGCATGAGTTCGATCCCCGCCTGCCCTGGAGGTGACCACATGGCGTGGCAGACCTCTCCTGACCCGCCCGCTGCTCCCCTCAGCAGTGTACTTCGTCGATCTGCCTGTTCTGCTCCCCACTGTCTCTGGTGAAGCCTCTCACCGCCCCTGAGCCTCTGGCCTATACCCCAGTTTTGTATGTACAAATAAATAAATCTTTAAAAAAAAAAAAAAAGAAAAATATTTGTGAAGTCAAGTCAAACAACTGCTATAAAACACATAAGTAAAAGTCCCCAAAGAGCAGATGCACAGACAGGTGTGTGAGGATGGCACATGGGCCCACGGGCTTGAGGTAGAGGCACTTGGTCCTGGGTCAGTGGGAGAGCAAACCTACGTTTAACCCGTCCAGCAACCAGAGACAGAAGAACGCTGATAGACTGATCTATCCAGCAAACTGATTTTACAGTTACTTTAGAAGAAGAACTTACTTTATGCTACATGCTTTCTGAGAAACATAGGCTACTGTATTATACTTAAGGCATACATTCTTTATTTGGGCACTTGTTAACCTACACAGAATTCATGTTTGCATGCCTATTTAATAAAATACATATTATTTTTTGAATTATTTGTTTAACACACACACACACAAACGGTTAATACAACCAGTATAGGGCTTTGCAAAGCAGAGGATTTTTGTTGTGGCTGCTGTTAAAAACTGCACGGTGTAAAGAAAAGTTAAAAGTATACTCACTGAATTGGCGTTTGTAGGGTTTGGCCAAGGTCTACCACCACCTGGACCCCTACAAGACAACATGATACATTGCAATTTTAACCAACAAACTTTGTTTTAGAATAAGCAACAACAAATCATAAAATAGTAACATTTCTAATTCTACACTGTGCAACTCTAGTTAACTGAAATTAATCTTTATTTTTTTACAACTTTATTTCTTATTTTTTTTTCATTCTATGATGAAATTTCCTTCTTGAACCAACCTGCTAGGTATAATTTTATTTTGATATCAACTTCAGATACTGTTACTTAAGTTACCACTAAAAAGTAGTAATGACATATAGCAGTAGCTAAATCTAAACCATTACACAAACATTTGGGGATAAAAGGCACAAGTGAAAATGAAATTATGACTAAAGTATTTATATGTTTATATTTAACAAAAAATATGCCTTCAGTATATTTTAAGTCACAAGACTAGTTATAAGTGCCATTTATATCTCATTCAAAGTAAAAATTAAGGTATTTTTGAAATCTCCATAGATATTTATCCATAAAATATCTACAATAAAATGATTATTCTTATGCTGAATGAACATAGATGTTAAATTTGTCTCCGTTCCAAAAAATTGTACACTAGCATTTATCACATTATACTTATCTATAGATTTATATATCTTTTAGTGCTGTTGACAAATAACTATTAAATAATGGAATCACATTTCTTGTCTTCACAATTGTACTTCAGAACAGTGGTCAGAGAACATATCTTGGGGGAAAAACAGGCGGTAATCAATGCCAAAATATATCAATACATTACTTCATTTAAAAGGAAAAGTTTTAGTCTATAATGTACAAGGGCAAGCATTAGAACAAAAATCTCTTAAATCAAAATCTCTTATGTTTCAGTGTTACTTAGCAGTATTTAGTATCAAGTATACTTGAGTATAGACTGCCTGATACAGGCAAGATTACTGTTGTTCCTTTCTAATTTGGGGTCAACATTCCCTATCTCTCTAATTGCAGAGAAAAGACATTGAAAACTTTTAATGATACTTATTCCTGGGATCTTAAACCCCTGATACTTACTCTGGGGATCTTAAACCATAGTTTATGAATCTGAAGTGCTATTCCACAGAGACTGTCCAGGTCTGCTATCTTACCCATGTTTTCTCAGAACATTTAGTGCTATATTCAGTTTGTTTTAGGATTCCCCAGGGGTAGAAGTAGCAGGGGAAGGCATAAAAATCCTGTCCGTGGGCACCATACGACTACCAAATGCAATTTTTTTTCTGCTTGAGGAATTGAAGGGGAAAATAAGATGTTAGAAGGGATTTTTGTCACAGTATTGTGCAAAGACAAAGGGGCACTTGTGTTGTCTCTGGAAATGTCTTCTTCCAGATAATGATCATGATGCTGATAACGTTGCAATAATTGGAACACTTTAGAAAGATGATTTTGCATATAGGAGTCAATGTTCTAGTGGATAGAAACTAAGGTAAAACAGTATATTTGTTGATCAAGTAAAACATTTGTTTGAAATAAATAAGGCAGCAAAAAATTGGGTAATACTTATCTGAAGGCAAGATAAAAAATACATCCCAACATGGCAAAATTTGTACACAAGATACTCTATGATGACCACCTAATTTTGAAACGTTACCTATAATTAAAGGCTATATGAATAAGTATAAATACAGAAAATATTTGATCAA
Organism: Condylura cristata; assembly: GCF_000260355.1. NCBI lineage: Eukaryota > Metazoa > Chordata > Mammalia > Eulipotyphla > Talpidae > Condylura > Condylura cristata. The sequence continues at coordinate 32,647,191 of NW_004567108.1, read as the reverse complement.
TATTAAGCATGCTAAATTAAATACAAAAATAAACATTTAAACAAATTGGTTAAATTTAAATTTAACATAAAATTCTTTTAAAACATTTCATTTGTTTAACAAATACTAGCCAAATCTTGGCCTACTATGGACTTCAAATTGAAATGCATTTTAATATAAGAATTTATGTTCTATCTCCTAGTGATAAGATAAATTTCCTCAATTCCCATTGTGTTGAAAATACTGTTTCACAAATAGCACTAAATAAGGTGGGATTATAGTAAGAACTTTTATTAGGATTACTTAAACTCAATAATCCCCTCTCCTTTCGAGAGGGTATCAGTATTATCAAGAAAGTAATACACTAACTACACTATAGCTATTATACTGCACTGAAATTTCTATATAAGCATAGTTTAAAATACAAGGTGTTAACCTCATTGAAGACAAGCAAAAGGTGAATTTAAAAGAAGTCTGTGCTTTTGGATAAGGACTATGGCATCAAAATAACCATGGTTACCCAAGAGAAAAATCCTCTTCTCTTCACAGTCATTTTATTTCAAGATAACTACTCAAACTTATAAGTCTATGTGATCTCTATAGCAAGAAGTTTCTTAAGATCCTTTGTATGTTTTGGGATTTTGTAGAAACTAAGAAAACAAAGTTAAATTTTCCATGATTGGGCAGTTTAATTTCTACAAAGTCCTAAAGTCTTTGGAAGTTCTCTTTAGAAATCTATAATGTATTTAAAACATTTACATTGTGGTAGTAGCTTGTAAACTTTGTAAATTCTACTGTAAATTACTTAAGCTAATATTTAGCTTTTATTTCTAAAGATGTAACACTAGACACAGAAACTAGAAAACATAAGATTAAAAAAACTTTGGTTTATTTTAAATGCCATAGTTTGTAATGTTATCTTGAGTTTAGAACAGGAAAATGTAAAGATTACAACAGAATAACCATTTTCTTTTCAGAGGGTCAATATTTTAACAGCAGAATTAGGAGAATGTTTCCCAAATGATTTCTTCTTCTTCTTCAAAAAAAAGATAAAGTAGATAAAGTTGCCAGTTATAATACAATTACTTTACCATGGTGATACCTTCATGGCAACTAGGAAAACTGAGAAACTAAAGAAAGCTAATCTGTAGAGAATTCTTTGCTAGGTCCATTCTAACCCTAGCACATAAATAATTTAGACTATTAAAGGTACAGCTTTAAGATAAAACAATTCTAATGCTTTTCCTTCAATTTTCAACATGTGAAAAGAGAACAGCTTCACTAGTACTAGATAGAAATACTTGTTTGCATTAACACAGTAAGACTTACTTTGTTTTAAAGGTAATAAATTATAAAGTGTCAGTAAAACCTACTCTATTGAGTACATGGAAATTTTATTTTAATTGTAATGTCTCTTTAAATTCACCTTTTCTTTGTTGTAGCCTAAATAAGTACAACAATCATTCTGAGGTTGTATTTTCCACACTACAGAATTTTCCCAGTTAGATGGAAATGTTTACAAATGTAAATGTAAATGTTAACATTTTCATTGTCCTTAAAGAAATTCTAATTTGTGGAAAACTAAAACTGAGACTCTAAACAAAATACAATAATAAATGATGGAAATCAGAGTTTAATGCTAAAAGGCCCTTTTAAATGTAGAATTTATATAAACAGTAAAAAGTTACATAACAGAAAATACAGTTTCCAGGTATATTTCAAAGAGAAGCCCACATCCAAATATCACCAGAAATAATTTTTAAAATTTCTCTCATATTTTTAGCTCCATGGCCTAGGAATTGTGTGTATTTTATATATAGATGAGAAAGGAATTTTAAACAGCTATTTGAGGCTTGTAATGGTTACATGTAAATGTTTTTCTCTGTACTAGCTAAATCAGATTAATCTAAAGTTGACCACATGGTTGATTATAATGAAGACTAATATATAAAATGCTAGATAACACTATTTAGTAATTCTGGATTATCATATTAAAATGTATACTTCTTACACTTACAGTTACTCAATTTTCCTGTTAACTACATTTTAAAGAATGCCAAGTAGGTAAATTCTATGTGTATCTAAAATCTGTTAAGAGTTTTAGCTTTTGATATAAACATAAAATATCACTCACTCCTTTTTGTAGCAACCATTTATAAAGGCCAAACCTTTGAGGAATTTAAGAGAAGTCAGGCTTCATGTCGATCATTTTTACTTTAAAAGTAAAAAGATGTGATAGGAAAATTTGACCTACTTTTTCCCTGTTCTGCTAGTTTTGAGTCTGACCGGTACTCACCTATTAACCTATTTTCTATTTTAGGCAAAATTGCTTTCCATGAAAAAGATTTCAGAAACTTAAAAAAAAAAACAAAAAAAAACACAAACCCCCCCCCCAAAACTCAAAACCCAAAACCTCATATGCATCAGAAGAATTTATCTCACAGTATGTTTTAATACCATTAAATTATGTCACAGTTGTTTAATTTGATATGTAAATAACCAACATGCAGACTGATGGGAAAAATCTCAGAAGACTCCTTACACCCCATATGAACACTTTATTTCTCCTAAGCTTTCTTTCAGCCAAATCATGGACTTGACCCACTCAGTAAATGAATTAAAAGTACTATCAAGCATCACATGTGTAGGAACTTTGAAGGAAAGTTGATGAAAAATTCCCTAATGAATTGAATTATATTGGCTGATGGGAAGTTTACTCTCTTTGGGCTTGAAAGATGTTTTCAGTAAAAACCAAGTTGCTGGTTGTTTTCTTAATCTAAATGTATGTTGAATATACAAGAGAAAAGTCACCTTATCATGTGGAAATTTAACATAATAGGCAACTTCCAGGGTTGATAGTAGCCTCAACAAAGCAAAAGTAGAATGTGTGTGTGTGTGTGTGTGTATAAGTATTTGTATGTATGTATATATATATATATACTTAAAGGAATTAAAAGTACATGGTTTATAATCCCAACATGTTAACTTCATTTTAGCAATATGTAACTGTGTATAGTTAAGTCACCATGTCTGCACACTTCTGAATACACTAAACAGAGATTATGTGCTTATTTGTAAAAGACTCATCTTTGTGATAATTAACAAAACATGAAAATCAGACTAGAAGTTAGAGCATTTATGACATTTAGAGAAACAAAACAAAGGATTTCATTCTTTGAGAATTCTGCCTAAATCCAACAGCAGATTTATTTCAATAATTAATAGTAAGCTGTCAACAGTTTTCTATGAATATCATCTGATATATACTTATTATTAAATAATGTTTAAAATCTGGTGTAAAAAATAAAAATCCTTTACAATTTAAAAAAGTCACAAAGGAAGGAGGAAAAACAGAATAGGTTGTGAAAATGAAGCAAATAATACATCTCAGGTTTAGTTTATACAAGTTTCATTTTATACTTCACAGAAATTGAGCATTACACCCTGTTACTTTAGAGGACAGAAAATAGAACGCTTTACTGAACAGGATAATATAACATTTTGCTTACATGTTCATTCCAGGCATCCCAGGGCCACCTAAAGCATTCAGTGGGGGTCTCATTGCACCTCCATAGTTCTGTAATGATAACCAAGGGTCAGACTACCACAAAACAAAAAAACAAAACCAAAGAGGAGGGGGGAAAGAAAGGAGAGCAGGTTAATGATTTCCCTAGATAACTTCTGACTGGATAAGGCCTGTGCAATTCATTCTCTGAAGGGTCCACTCTTGTATTTTGCTTCTATTTTAACAATTACTCTCTTTTGTGGCTTTTAAAAGCTACATGAATATGTAAAATCATTTGGAGGTTAAATGATTAAGGTCTAGTTAAAGTTACAAGAGTCAATTATCTTTTAGTATTTTTATAACCAGTGAACTTTTTCAAATAAACATTTTGTAAATCCAAATCTGTTTTTAAAGACTCAGCCACCATATTTGAGATTGATAGACCCAGAACACATATATAAAGTCTGAAAACACCTGAGCAGGTAAAAGCAACCTAAGAAAGGTGAATGTAAACTTCTGTTCACAATATATAGGAAAATGTGGTCGTATACAAATCTATGAGAATTAAGGCATTCTCAAAATATGTACGGCTGAATTACATGACTCAGTTGGCTTCTGTCCATATCTATTATGTGCTTTAAAGGACAAAAATATTTTTAATGTTTTAACACACATAATGTTAGTTCACTGTAGTTTTCACATTAATATAGTTTGACTTTAAATGCTTGGCTGTTGGACACCACTGTTTTTTCAACTTCTGTCATTGTCTTTCAATTTCCTTTGATGGCTCCTTTTATTTTGCTAGCTCTTAGAATATTGCTCTTCTGCAAGCTCTAGTCACAACATTCTTTATGATAAAAATTACTACACATGTAGTAATTTTATCTGCTACCATTAGTTCAACAACAACTATTTCTAGGAATGCCTCTCCCCTTAGCACCTAGATAACGCATACATTGAATTTCACATGGATTGTTTCCATCTAGACACCACTTCATGCTCAGCATACCAAAAAGTAAACTCAGTATTCCTTTCTCATGTCTGTGTTGGTTAACTTCCTCAGGCAGTTCCGAGGCATCACCTTCCATTTAATGTCTAGGTTAAGAATCTCTAGGAACTACTCCCATTTCTCTCTGGTTCTTTCAATTTCTATACCTAGTCAGTTTCCAAGGCCTATTGGTTCTACTTATGAAATACTCTTGAGATTTGTCATTTATTGAGAATACTTTTACAATTTCTCTCTGACTTAACCTTTTCTTCTCCCAGTTTATACTCTGTACTGCCTCTAGAACAATGGGTTTGTAACTCAGTCCTATTTATATCACTGAAAAGCCATGATGACCCATTGTACCTATCCATGTCTGTAGCCTCAACATGGCCCTACGAAGTTATTCAAATCAGCCCCAGTCTATTTTTCCTACTCTCATTTGCTGTAATTCTTGCCTTCTCCCCTTATTCCCAAACTACTGGGTTTCTTGAGGTGTGGAAACACAATATATTTACACTCAGCCTCTTGGCCTTCCATACAGTAGCTGCCAAGCTGACAAGGAAAAAGGAAACATTCAATGAGACAAGTCTGTTAACTCCAGAGAATAGGCTACAATTTAAATTACCTAGTTACATGCTCTTCATTGTTTACTTTTACTTTCAGGAAATCTTATTTAAACATACCAATTTTGTGTGCTATGGAACTATAAAATTGTTTCTACCCCTACTTGAGTCACCGGTTAAAAGGTTAGCTATTTTCCTTAACCTCAGCATCAAACATGATGGTGGTAGCAGCATTATTCTGAGAAGCCCCTGAGAAGAAAGTTTACTCATGGGGAACCAAATCTATATGATAAAAGTATAATAGCAATCTTTACAAGGAACATCTACCGCACCTTTAGTCTTAGAAGCTATGTATTTCATTTTATCAGAAAACTAGCTTTCTTTACAGCTCTGCACACAAAAAGATACTGAGTGAAATCTGTTGCCAGTGCTCCATTTCCTCTACCCATCTTGCTGTGTGTGACTGTGGCCCAGTGGCTCTAATTACCCACTCAACCTTAATTTTTTTTTTTTTTACTGTAAAGTGATAATATCTTCCATAATAGCTTGTTGGAGGATAAAATGAAATAGAAAACACCTATCAGAGTGCTTGGTGCATGATAAGCATGCTACTTGGGGCTGAAAAATTATAGGTGCTAACATTCTTACCACAGTTAGAAGGGGCCAACTTAAATGCGTTCTTTTGTCATTAGATTCTCTTGAGTACTCTATCTTAACAGACTCACTTGCCTATGTAATGACTCCCTGACAATATTATGCATATTTCTTCTTTGAGTTTTTTTTCCCCTACTGTGTAAATTTTTCTTTATCTGCATCTCTGACTATATAGTAAGCACCTTGAAGGTAAGAATTTGTTTTGTTCATTTCTGTATAACCCAGTGCTCAAGTGCCATAGGGAATGAGTAAAAAAATCACCTAGTACGTGACTCGATAGATTGATATAACAAATATTTTCATTTGTGAAAAACCTAAAGTAAAAAGAAAACATAAGAAAAAAAACTGGCTCTCCAAGTTGTAACAACAAAGGCAGAATGGGAAGAGCTAATTTAGAATCAGTGAATTTTAAAGTTGATGGCAGCTATACAATCCCATCTGGTTTAATCTCTTTCCCAATGCAATGTTCCTGACAAAATGGCTTTTCAGACTCTGCTTGGAAAGTTTATACAGAGTTTTTCCATGATTGGGCAGTTTAATTTCTACAAAGTTCTTTACAACAAACTGAATTCTACCTCCCATCTTAGATTTGAAAAGTCAGTTTACTCTTTTTACGTCACAGCCTACGATATTCCCATAATACCATTTCTCTACCCTAACTATTCGATTTAGGAATCTGGTATGTTCTACTTGTAGGCAACTCATTTATGTAGGCTTTGGATTTCTAGAGGGATCAGAAGTGGTTGGGAAGGTTTGGTGAATTTTTCTATTTTATGACACTGAGCATAAGAACACAAGTTTATTCTGAAATCAAGTAGAAATAGTACTTCAAATATGTATTAGATAATCTTTTCATTATATAATTATGCTTTTCTTTTGAAGGGATAATGATGTAAATTTAACTATTACCGCAAGTTAGATTTACAATAACTTAAAGGTTAAAAGAAAACACCACGACTTTGGGCAAAGTTTTATTTTTTGATTCATGCATGCAATGAGTATTAATCACATGTTTATTGTAGGTGTACACTTTGTTTAAGTTAGCATTATCTAAGAATCATTAGATTATATACATTTTTTTCCCAAGTGGTTTGCTCATTCCAATAGATAACCACTATTTTTCACCCTTATTTTAACCTCAACAAATCACAGAAATACTATCTGATAAAAATATCTTTCACTTGTGCATAAAGCAAGACACATTTCTATAATTCACCTATTAAAAAGCAGAAGCAGTGGATAACATAAGTATAGTCAAATGTCTATTAGGAAATTTTCTCATTTTTAAGAAACACGGCTAATCTTTTTTTTTTTTTTAAAGATTTATTTATTCATACAGAACTGGGGTACAGACCAGAGGCTCAGGGGCAGTGAGAGGCTTCACCAGAGACAGAGTGGGGAACAGAACAGGCAGATGGACAAAGTACACTGCTGAGGGGAGCAGCGGGTGGGTCAGGAGAGGTCTGCCACACCATGTGGTCACCTCCGGGGCAGGCGGGAATCGAACTCATGCGGAAGTGGCTTTAGCTTCTCAGTGCTGTGCTTTAACCCGCTGCGCCACCAGGGAGGGCCACAGCTAATCTTTATTACATGTTTCATAGTTTATGTACAGATGTTATGAGTAAATACTGTTCAACAGCCTCTCATTTCTAACTACTATACCTCACTTTTATCTTGTATACCATTCCTTTGAATGAATCCTGTTGTTTACTTTTAAGTATATAATAGGTATAAATAATTTCCTTTCCTCTTTTATACTTTGTATACTGAGATTTAAAAAAAACTTCTTGTATGTCTTTTTGGTTTCTGAGGTACAGTCATACCAAAACACTTTCTATATTTCAAATCACATAGAAAGAATATCAATCCAAAAAAAAAATACTCTGAGTCTGAAAATTTAAGGAATTTATATTTATGTTACTTAGTTATTAATATTTTTCAATAAGAGATTACTCACCAGAACTGTTTTACTCACCAGAAATGTTTTATTTCTGTTGTAATTTAACAATCATACAAAACAGATAAACATATAGCTATATATTTTAAAAACACAAAGTCCAGTATCCTTTATTCATTTTCAGATGAGATCTAGATTTTCATATAGGTTAGTTAAGAATTGATATATATTTCAAGTACTGCAAAACTGACTCAAATCAGGCTGTAGTTATTACAAATGTTAATAATGGTCTGGGAATACAAAAGCTTAAAGAGAAGTTAGCTGAAAAATAAACTGAATGAAGAATGATAACTAATTATAGGTACAAAGTTTTTAATGTATATTTAAAAATGTATATCATGCACATTTTTGAGGGCCTTCAAGTTCTATAACAGCTAAAATGGTTGACTTGGTTTATTTTAAAAAGATTAGGACAATTCATTGAATATACTGTTATAGCTTTTATAAATTATAATTTCTGTTAATAGCTTAATGATGGCTGGTCACCTAAATCAACATTAATAATTTTTTTTAAATATAAAAATTAGATTTATAAGATCTTGGGAAAAACTAAGCCTAAATACAATTTTTTTTCGGACTTCCAGGATATTACATATTTCATATAGTGGATTTTTTTCCCTACATAAAATGTATTTTTGAAATTTTTGGTTATATGTGCCTCATGTTACAATATGGTTAATATGTATGCTATTGCATGTATGTTAGAAATGCCTAGGACACATTATCTGAGCCTTTGTCTTATTTTCTGTCTCTTTCGGGCACAACACAAAGTAATCATTTTTAAAATGAAGCTACATGAAACAAGTTCTTAAGCTGTCACTTACAAAGTAGTTCTTGGAAAAGATATATGTGTGTGTGTGTGTTTAATTTATTCTTTTAACCAGTTTTATAATATGCTAACCTCTGACCCATCAAGTAGAAATTTAACAGTCTGGATTTTGGATTAGTTTCTTTGAAATACAGCATTTGAAAAAATCATCAAGCTGACACGGGTTTACAGCACTATGTTTCAAAGGCATAGGATCACACCTCCTCAAATGCATGTCACCACACCATACAATTTTTCCAAGAGAGACAAAAATAGATTGTAGCTAAAATAAATGATAGCTGGTAACAGCATACTTTAAAGATGGCACTAAACAGGAAAGGTTCAACCTCAGTGTATACTTTTGGGGAAGTTTTGATAGAGAGGTAGGCTAACATCTGATACCTACTGATGAAACTATGCTTGGTCAGAAAGACCTGTTTTAATGTTTAATTCCAAATGATGCTAGACAATATATTACCCCTGGCATTTAAAACACAGTAATATGTTTATGCTCTTATTTTAATATTCAATATTTAATATCAATTCATTTTTATTTAACTTAATTGTTTATAATTACTGCACATTTTAATATTTCCTCATAGCAAATACTATAAGTCACTTAAATAATTACAGCAATGTATCTCTGTACAATATACAGAATGAACTAAAGGTATTGGTCCCTTTATATATCATGCCTTTAATGTATAATCAGAGACAGCAAACAGTAGAGTTTATATGAAATGAAAACAAAAAGACCCTCAGCATTTAGCTTTCTGTGCTGATCATTTACCTGTGGTCCTAAGGGAACCATTCCTCTTGGAGGAGTCATTCTCTGCATTGGCCCACCCATATTTGGATGTCCTAAAAAAATAATTCAGCTATTAGCGGTGCTGTCAGCGTGACTCTAAATCAGAGGTCAGCAGCCTCCTCTGAGCTACTGGCATCATCTCACCACGGCTGCCATGGCTATTGCTCTATCTCTTCCAGTACCTTCCTATCCGCCCCCCCCACACACAATCAGTGACCCCAAGAGTGAACATTTCTTCCGATTCTGTGTTCAATGACATCTCTCCCACCATTGTTTTTTTCTTAGGACAGAACAATAAGGTCACATATATCACATATATCTGTGGTACTTAAACATTTTTATGGAAGGACTTGATTTTGGGCTTTATTAATCAAGTCCTTTATTGTTCAGCATCTCTTGCCTCCTGTTTATTTCTTAAATGGACTAACATCTCCATCTGAAAAAGGAAGACAAGATTTTAAGTGATATAGTTACTTTGATTCCTACTTGTTAGAAGTTATGTAAGGTTTTCAAATTATTAGGATAATATCCAAAGATTTATATTTTGTTAGCACTGCTGATACCATGATGCATAATTAGAGTAAGCTGAAAATGAAACTCAACTTGACTATGCTACCTGAAAAACAAAAGCAACTGGTATAATCATGGAAGATTTATACAAACAAAATTTTCCTAAAAAATTAAAGGATCTTTGAGATTCGGGGCATCAATTTTACTTTCAAGTAATCACCTTGTTGTCGAGTTGGGTCCATTCCACTGGGGAGTAATGGCTGACTTCCTGGGACTCCTCCAAGTGCCTAGCATAGTAGGTAAACAAAATAAAAAGCAACATTGTAAATATAAAACAAGTCCTTTAATTCACATCTAAAATACTTACAATTACAAAATGCATTTGAGTATGTGACGAGATTTCTTGTAGTTCACATTTGCTTACAATACTAAGTTTACTGATGTATCGTGTATACCTAGTGAAAGTTTGTTCTCAGAGGATTCTACTTTGCTAAATTTTGTGGTTAACAAAATTAGTATTTTTAGGGGGACAAAATGGAGGCAAACAATTGTCCTGTTTCTACCTGAAAAGTATGCCTTTCCTCTTAGTTTAGCAAGGGTATTGCTAATTTTGCTTCTAACTAATTTTGCTTCTTAAATGTAAGGATTGTATTTCTGTAGTTTTGTTCCTTGGAGACTATAACAGTAGCACTAAAATGCCAAGGGACCAGTGAATATTTATTTGCAGCTACATTTCCCCCAAAAAACTATTAAGAAAAATACTTAAGTTTGAACAATCTGGCTGTATGGAAAAAGCTAGCAAGAACTGAAAAAGGTAGAGGTGAACAGATAGGGGTTAATTTATGTAGCAGTACATCCTGGACCGCAAGCTTCTGCTAGTTGTTGGCACAGCGTGTAGACGAAGTTATGAAAGATTTAAGCCTGTTAATCCTATGAAGTATGTATGTATAAACACATACACATATAGAGGGTTATTTATGTGTAGATACATAATTGGGAAAGAACTCCTGTAAGCTTCTACTAATTTAAGAATAAAACTTCTCAAATGAATTAAACACATCAAAAAATTTTGGTAAGAATTTATATATCCACATCAAAATTGTTTCATTACTTGGTATCACTTAAAGGTAGTAGAGGGCTGTCATTTCTCAAACCATTTTTGTAATTTTCTTCCTTGCTTACAAGCACATTAAGTGCATACTTACCTGAGTTACTACTGTAGGCTCTGTTCTCTCTTTACTCTCCTAGCCTAGTTTCCTGCTGCTGCCACATTGTATTCTAACTTCTAGCTGTATAATCATGACTTCCATATTTTTTTCAATTCATGACTTTGTTTAATCATATCTAAACGACAATAATTTAACCTAAAACTAAACTATCCTCTCACAGCAATCACAGTCCCTTAAGTGGCTATTACTGACATATTTTAGATTTCAGTTAGTGATTATTTTTGAGGTAACACTGGTTAACATCACTGTATATGATTCAGAGATGCAGGATGTTTGTCCCATAGCACAGCCAAGAACATGGCACTCATACTCCTTAAGCACAGTCTACTGGGCCCTCACCCTTCTGGGGATTACTTCTTAACAAAATTCTTTCATATACCCCTGTCTGGATAAGTTCTCCTATTTATTTCAGAAAATACATTTTATAAAAATTGCAAACTTACAGAAAAATTGTATAACCACTGCAAAGCATTTCCATACACTATGACCACATCTGTCCCATCATTTATATATATACTTTCTATCACCTTTCTCCTTCTCTATACAGACACTTGTTCTAAGTCTTTTTCAGAACCATTTGAGAGCAAGTTGTTGACATTATACTGCATCACCTGTAATTATAGCAGAATACACTGAACAGTTCATAAGCAAGGATATCCTCCTCCATAACCACAATGCAGGTTTTCAGTTTAGGAAATCAGCGTCGCCACACTATCATCCATTGCCATCACAGATCTTCAAATTGTCATTTGTCTCAACATTTTTTTTTTTTTTCTTTGACACCAGGATCTTGTGAAATACACATCGCATTTAGTTGTTAGATTTATGCTCCTCCAAGCAGAAACAATTATTTAGCCCTCCTTTACCTAGCATGTCCTCAGCAATTTTATAGAACAGGTCTTAAATTTTCTAGGACAATCTTCTGATGTCTCTTCTTGACCCAGACTCAGGTCCTAGTCTCATAGAAGGAATACCAGGAAAATGTTAAACTCAGTGTATCACATTAGAGAGTATGTGATGCTTACTCATCCCACTACTTGGTAGTAATAGCCTTTGTCATATGACTGTTAGTGTCTACCATAAGGTCAATATTGTTCCCAACATATTATTTTAGTACTGGCACTGTATCAAGATTGCCAGTATCACATCCCTCATCAACACTTTATCAACCTACCAAAGTTAGCATCCATTTTCAACTCCAAAGAACTATGATAATTATGAAAAGGACATATTCCATGTCTCTTGTTCTTTCTCTGCTTATTGGTTGGTTCTGTTCTAAGGAAGAACATTTCTTTACTATTCAAGTATGGATTCCTGCTTTTGCAATGCACTGACCTCTATTAAAATTACTTGTTATAACATTTAAATTATCAAAATTTTGCCAGTGGGAGGTTCTTCAAGCTGATATGTCCATTTGACATGTCCACATTATATATACAGCATTTCTTAACTGGCATAAGATTCAGCTCATACTTTTTCTGGATTAGCTCTGGAATCAGTTCTTTCTCCAAAGAGTCCTGACACCTTTCAGTGGAGACAGTATTTAGGCATTAAATTTAGGTTCTTAGGGTGTATTCATTGTTGGCTGCTCTGCTTTTAGGACAACTCAATAGATGCTGAGTTCAAATATCTATGTGTGTATATATGCACATACATTTAAGACTAATTCAGTGTATGTGTATGGTACTTACACATAACCATAGATTCACAATCTCCAACACCAATTCAATATTTTCCAAGCCAATCCCAAAACTTAGGACTATTTTTAGTCTTCATCCATTTTATGTTGCTATTTCCTCTAACCATTTTAGTAAATTTAGTACCTTCTATATCTTCATTATCTTTAAAATTTTTTACTTTTTTTTTTTTGCTCAGTAAGTGTATTTTTTTCAATATAAACCAGTATCCCTGCTATTTATTTCTGCTACCTCGTATGAATCCTCCCTGCTTCTGTCTTAATGTCTTCATGTGCAGGTGAGGGTTTCAAATGTACTTTTATAAGATCTTATTTGTCATTTTCATTGAACTTATGATTATGGTTTATTTTCTGTGTGCCCAACAGATGGTAAATTCAGAGTATGGGCCATATTTGTGCCTATGAAATTCAAAGAATGAGAAGGAAAAACATCAAATATAATAAGACTAAGAAGTTAAGAATAAGTGGAAAAGGAAAAAAAAATGAATAGGTAAGAAATTAGGAGGAAGGGTCCAAAACCAACATTTTAGAAAGCATGAGGAGAGTTTCACTCTGATGTGGTCAATGCTGTCGAAAGTTACAAAGAGGAGGACTGAAAATATATGACATTATCTATGAGCTTTGAGTTCTTGCTTTAAGTTTCCATATGATTAGAATTGTATATGCTCAACTTAGATTCTGAATCTCTAAATCCTGCTGAAGACATTGTTTGACCACAAGAAGCAATTTTCTTCAAAATTTTACTTTTTCTTGTTTATCTTAGCATATAGTAACAATTGATGAGCTTTTGTTTTTATTGTCACTGTGTAATATTACACAAATCTTGATTCATGTCAAACTGTCTTTAAAAATGACAGTCATATAAATAACTGTTGAGTCATCAGTTTTATCTTTTATAGTAAGTCAAATTTCTAATGTTTAAAGCACTTATCAGTGATGGGATAACCAGGTGATGGCTTGTGCCATAGTGGTGTAGTTGTAACATTTGGTAAACTCTTACTAGCAGGAAAACCAAATTTGCATTTCTTGTAGTTATAGTTAAGTAATATTTCATATATACTTAACATGCTAGGTGTATTCCACTCACACTAGTTTAGTGGCAAATTTTTGGCACACATCCTTATCCTATAAAAGACTTTCCCTATGACTGAAAATAAAACTACTGATGAGATAATTGTAACACACTCTATTATTAACAATAAAATACACCTCCCCGCTCATCTATTTTATCCAGTAAATACTAGATTGAATCATATAAAATTATCTTTTTGGGTAAAAATGTCTAAATATTGGCAATTACCAATTAATTCAGTATTAAGTATGTCTACTTGATGGGAATACACATAATATCTCTTTATACATGGGCTTGCCTACTCTTGACAGTCACTTTTCAGTCTATTACTAACAACTTCCACTCAGGTGGCCCAAACTTCTGACTTTGGTTAAGTTTCATGAAAGGCAGAACTTTCCTTCACATATTGAGGTTTTATCTGTAGCTTTCATTTTGACCTTATACACATATTTTGGTTCTGAAGACTTTATGTTTTTATAGTGATATTAAAAAAAGTCAAATTCTACATGTGAAAACTTTCCAAGTCAGAAAATTATTGGTGTGGAATGTTCTCCTAAGCCAGTGAACATGTAAGGAAGAGTATGTAGCTTGTTTAAAATGCATCATCTTGGTAACTTACGGATATAGAAAATTTATTTTCTGTGTAAGTTAAGTATTCAGCAATTCTTTTTCCTGCTCAGATTCCTGATAAAATATCTTTTAGCTGAAAAGTGATTCTTTAATCACACATGAAATAACTTTAGAAATAAAAAGAATATGGTCCTTACAGACTTTAAGACAAACACATGTTGGGGAAAGGGGCGCACATGAATAGTCTAGTAAAAGTGATACAAGTTTTGTATCTTTTTGACATGTAGTAATGTATTATAAGTATTTTCTCAACAATAAACTTAATTCTATGCCATACCTTTTAACGGGTGTATACTTTCTCACTGTTTTGACAAAATCATTTACTATTAGGCAGTGATCTTTGAGAGGTTCAGAATGGTCAGCTATGAAATACTTCTAGAATATAGAATGGTCATAACATTAAACTTTGTTATTTCTATTCCACATACTGTGGACACTCAGAAATGGTTAAGAAATAGAGAAAATAATTAAAAATTCTAGAGAATTAATCTTGGCACCACTCACTAATAATCTCTGTATTTGTCTGTATTGGTTTCCTCATTATAGAATGAATACTGTGAATATTTCTGATTAGAAATTTTATCTATGAGAGGGATAAAGAGTTACACCTAGTTACAGATTCTTCAACACCAAAGAGGACCCTAATAAGTTGTTGGTGGTGATGTACACTAGAAAAAGAACTGTATCTACCTTAAAAGTGATGTATCCACTAAGTGGATATATCATATGATCCAGCAATCCCACTTTTTAGGCATAGATCCAAAGTATATGAAAATGCCAACACAGAAAATTACATGCTTCACAATGCCTAGAGTAAGTACCTCTTGATATATATACAATGCAATGCTATTCAGCTATAAGGAAAAGTAAAATGTTATAATTTACAACAAAACAGAGGAGTTTGAGTAAATTATGCATGGCAAAGCTAGTACAGAAGATAAAGGCAAATGCAGAGCAATTTCTCATATAGGAATAAAGTAAAGAATCAAGCCACATGAACTGATACAGCAAAGTAATTATAAACTAGTGGGCACTAATAATTGAAGGGAGATTTCTGAGGTTAAGAGGGAGAAAGAAGGACCAGAGGTAAAAGGTGTGGATGATAGGAGGAAAGACCTGCACTTAGTTTCCATGTCTCATGTTAACACTTAGATTTATTCTTCACCATCTTGCGTATTTTTGTAATTTGACTTTCCTTTACTATCCTTCTTATATTTTTTGACATAGTGGTATTTTACCACATCTAAATACCAACTTCTACAATACATAAAAAATAGAGCCCATTGTGAATTAAGCCTAGAATCATGAAACTATCTTAGGAGAACTGAAAATATGCAGCCTAATTATTAGTAATTATAAACTCTGAAGGATCTGTTAACATATTCAAAATGATTAGTCAACACTATTGAAGTTAATATTTCAATGTTTATTTTCTCAGATGTAATCTATCAATAAGACAAAGTTTCATTAGCTTATGACATTTTAGATGAAGGTTAAATCAAATTGTTCAACACTTTTGTGTTTTAATATACAGCATTTCAATTAATAACTAAAGATACTTTTACAATTTTACCTTAATGACTAAAGAAACTAATGAGCTATATTTGCTGTTTGAAAAGATTGTGCTCCTAAGTAGTTTTAATGGTAGGTTTATACTACTAATATAAATTGCTTAGAAAATTCTCTTGGAAAATAGTATTAATGTAAGTCACAAGTTTGAAAGTTAGATGTTTATAATATTGAAGTTCAACTATATTTGTGGGGGAGGAGCGAAAGGAGCCACACAATGACCACACTCGTTTTACATGTTTATGTAAAGTCTGTTTAAAAATCTTGAGGAAATGGAAGTCTGTCCCAAAACTGTTACTACTTTTAAACTTGTTTATTGCCTCTTTAAAAGATTCACAAGCATTATATATTTGTTTCTAAAAAACTTCAGTCTAGATTTATAATTCTGTATCCTCAGTACCAACCCTTTCCTCTCCTAAAAGTATTTCTATCAGATTTTCACAGAGTATGTATGTCATTAAAAAAAAAAAAAAGTAGCACATTTGTATAAGAAAATCCCATTTTCGTCATTTAGATTTTCAGGGTACTCATATAAACTTATGAATAGGATGTCTAAAACACCATGGAGACATGACCAGCAACACAATTCTCTACCCTTCAAAACAAATTTAAAAAGTCAAATAGAGACACCCACATAGATCTGATTACAAACACACGCAGCTTCTCCCGCAGAAAAGAAATTGCCGTATGTTGGAACACTTTGCTTCCATGTACCTCCCTGTACTGTTTCATGCCATGTTCTGGCCTAGGTACTGAATGTAGATTCAGTGTGGCAGAGGAGACTCCAGCTGCCAGTGTGAGGACTGCCAGCCCTGCAGCCGGGAGGTGCCTGGCACTGCTCCAGGCTTAATGTTCTCCACTGGAGGAGAGTGTGGGAGGTGGGGGACCCCAGCACGCACTGCACGGCAATCTGGGGCTTTCCACAGACACTGCATGAACAGTTAGAAGAGCAGCAACAGAGCTCTGTTGTCATCAAATTTATTAGTCAGCATAGCTTTTTTTCCCCATTTTTGCTTAGGAAGGAAGTAAACAGGAGTGAAAACGAAACAAAAAACAAACGACTGGGCTAGCAGGGTTTGCTTTCAGTCTGGGAAAATGCTGCAGCATCCAAAGAACAGCATGAAAGGAAGTGACAAAACAAGTACTTATAGTAAATATTTCATACAATTAAGTATTCAATTTCTTTATTACTATATAGGTGCACATTGCTACATCCCAAAATAAAAATGAACTTGTTGCAAATAAAACTTGTGGATGAAAGTTTGGCACCTTAGAGTTCTTGCAGGAAAATGGAAGTTAGGAGGCTTATTTACTAATAGATTTTACTACTATAGAAGTACTTAATTATATGTCTGATAATAACTTTATGGTTGGGAAAAACTAAAATGAATGTTACAGCCATGGTAATGAAAGCATATTACATGAACTCTAACCAAGGTATGTTCACATAAAATGTCATTGCTATTTTTTATGTGAGCATTTACCAGAACTGTTTGTTGAAAAAATTAGATTCAAAGTATCTGAAAAATTCCAAAGGTTGGCAAATAATTACATTAAGATTCAGATTGTAAGTATTTCAGATTGAAGTCCACATTAAGTCTATTATGATTACTGAAATGGTAGCAGTTTGATAGGCTGTTCTGCTCCTGCAGTGTATAAGAAAACACAAATATTACAAGGGTGGTTATGTTCCAATAAAACTTTATTTACAAAAATAGCCCACCTATGGGGGGGATAGTTTGCCAACCCTTAAATAGATTATAAGGGTTAAAGTAATATTTTTGTAGGATAAGAAAAATTTGTAACATTTAACATATTTACCTAAAAATTTATTCTTTTGGGAAACCATCAAACAAACAAAAAAAAACCAAACCTAGAACCCTTAAGTAGTCCAAAAACCTTACCTGGTTAGGTATCCTCAGTGGGGGCCGTGGACCTCCAGGGTACCGAGGTGACATAAAAGGCTATTGAAGTAAAACAAAACAAGAAAACACCATACTGTAAAATACTGATCTGAAAATAGACTGTTTTAAAACTTATAATTATGTAAAACAAATTAATTTACTTTCCTATTCAGCAGCTTTTAGTAGAATTCTTCTAAAAAAATTACCATCCTATTTTTTATTTTGTAGACTATAGAAAATTTTAAAAATGATTCATCAGTGATAAGTAAAGTACAGCAAAATGTTTTAACTGTAAATTATGAAAGATATCTAACTGATAAAAAGAAAGATTAAGCAATTTGACTGAGTCTGAAAGAAGAGTTGCAGAAGAAAAGTTTATTGGCTCTCTCCATTAATATACATATTGGGTCCTGAGCATATAATTTTGACAGAATATGTGGTGTGATGATCCATTTTCTTTAATAATTTCAAAGTTGTCAATTTCTTCATCTTTTTGTAGTTCTGTTTAAAATGGTAAATAGATTTGTAATGGTCACTTGTAAAGGAACTTTGATTTCTCTTCACCAAGTGTCTGTTAGAATTGAAAATTGATTATGGACTTTAAAGTTGAAGTTTCTTTATATATTTTGAACCTAACGTGAACAAAGGAAAAAACAGCCCTATATTAAAACTCAAGTCAATTTACCTTGTGAGTCACAGGCTGCTGAGCTGTACTGACTCTTGACAAAGTCAAGAAAAAATTCTAGAAATAGTTCAGTGATCAGTGTTAAGTGGTAAGAGAATGATTTACATCATTTAAATTTAGGCAGAAAATTTTAAGGGCTTTTCTAACTTTATCCCCAAATTCCATTTTTATTATATTTTTTAAGCAATAGAAACATTAATTACATCTCAAGGCATAATTGTTTAAATATAACATCACTTCTTACAGTAATATAAGCAAATTATCAACTCTAAATGGTTGATCATGTAAACTATTAAGAATGAATTAACATGTAAGTAGAAAAGCCTGGGCAAGCGAACTCTGTATAGTGTATTACAGAATTAAATTCCACATTCTATATACATTTTTAGAAACCAGAACTGCAGTCAGCCACACATAATTTTCAGGGCTATTTTAAAAGCAACATCTGAAAAATAAAAATCTTGACACATTTATGCTGTATAGACTTTTCCTATATTTTTGGAGGGTCTGACACGCCAGTAATAGAACTAAGCAAGCCATTTATTTGCCTTTCTGCTCATTGTGTTCTTATATTTAAATACTCCTAGGTTTTCTGTATTAAAATGGACAAAACAGTGGATTTAAGTAATTTTTTTCACCTCCAGCTGGTAAAATGAGTGGATCTTTCCAATTTAAATTTAAATTTTTTTAGTTTTTATATATTTCACCAAAGTAGTTTTTATATATTTCATCAAAGTATGTGTTTCTTAAATATATTCTACACTGGATTAGTTAACTAATCCAACTAGAAGCCTATCCCAGCATTCAGGTGTCCTGCTATATTACCTACCCACCTAATTTCATTTATGAAAGTGTCTTTTAAATTAAGGAGTCATATTTGAATATTGTCACTGGTTTTAGAATGGCTGCCCATGCAAAGTAATGTTTATGACATATTCACCAATCCAAATTAAGGTACCAATTTAGTTTTTGAAATGTAGAGAAATAAAAGTAAGTTACTAATAATTCCTGTCCATAGTAAGCTCAGTTTAAAATGGATTACAGCTAGAAAATAGAATCAAATGCTGAGATAAACACTGAGGTTTGTCTTACTTGAACTAGAAAATTTGGGGTTTGCATGTTCATCTGAAGGTAAAATGTTGCTATAGAATTTAGTGGGCTATTTGAAAAGAATTTTTTTTTCTCAGATTGATGGCATTGTAAATTTTCATAGAATTCTTGTACTCTATCTGCTGCTGAGTTATGTGAAAGGGACTCCTGAGAGTTGGAGAGGCAGTGGGAAATGCAGGTGTCCAGAGAAGGGTTGGGAGAGAGGTGGTTTCTCCCTCTAACTCATTTCCTCTATATGCCCTCCTTGAAAAAGTTCAAATGCATTGCACTATATATGGATACATTAACCCAAAGTATCAGCTAATATCAGTATATAGTAGGTAGCTATAATACTGAGTGTTGGGTGTGAGATATGAATGCTGGAGATTAGTTACTAAGCACACAGATGTTCTGGGCGGCTAGAACTATCAGTGAACAACGTGGGTAATTATCCCTGGCTTCTGCTTAGCGTTTTTCAAGATTCACCATCTCGAAATTTAATAGGAAAAACAATTTTCTGGAAAATTTGGTTCTACATCAGTCCACTCATGTGAAATCAGTAAAATATTCTCTTTATCAAATGGCAAGTATCAATGAAAACAAATTATTTCAATCTTGTGCCTCCCTCTCAGGTCATATTACATCATCCCTCCTTGACATAACATGGACTATGAATGGCTGAAAATAAACCATGGTTTTAAAAGTTTTCTAAAGTTGGTGAAACTTACAAAGTAGGGTTCTTTGTAAGATGAATTGAGGGGCAAAATTAGTAGTTTGACAGGCAAATTGCATTTATAAGCATTCATTCTCATTTCCATGTTTCACTTATCTGCCTAAAGTAAATGGGGTTTAAAAAAAAAAAGACAAAAGTTGTAGGAACTATAGATCTGAGGCTGGAAGGTAGAGAGGGAGAGGAAAAGGGTTCAAAACAGAGGTGGGTTGAGCACAAGGGACCAGCTGATGACTCACAGGTGAGATGGGGCCTTCACATGAGCGGGGGAAGTGAAAGGAATGCAAATATATGATGTCAGAAAATCAATATTGGGTAACTAAATGAAAATAACAACTGTCGCAGAAATACAAACCAACTGTCCAGTTCGTTTTCTTGAAGTAATCTTTCAGTGAAAAGATTACACTATTAGAATCATAATTTATTTCAGCATGAATGTCATTAAAATTTAAAGGATTATTATTTTCCATTATATCAAGAATTATTCATGGAATTTTAAAATCTGCTTTCCTGAAAGGCAGGTTTTCTTTTATTCTTCACCCTTTCTTGCTAGCAGAAAGTAGTAATCTCCTTCTTATTTGATCTTTCATAAGCCCTTCGTGTTTTATCTCAGTTCCTTAAGAATTAGAAAGCACCAGCTCACTTTTTACACTCCAGTTGAAGACTGCTCAGCCCAGTTCTTTCCTTCTCTGAAGCTCCCAGAAACCCCCTCATTGTTATATAAATAGCTTACCGGGAAAGAAATTACAGGTTATAAGAACCCTTTTAAAGATAGATATATTGTATATCTTACATGACACTTTGCTCAAATGTTAACTTGTTCATATTTTCTACCACTTTAAATAGTATCAAAATAACATACTATGCTATCTCTGGTTTTTGATATTACACTGTACTTCTTTTCTAAGCCAAGTAAATATCTATTAATCTTCCAGGGGCTAGTTTAAACCATCTCTAGGAGCTCCTGTCCCCTACTTCCTTAACACTTTGTTCAAGCCATTATCAGATATTTAATAAACTGTGTGCCTAGATAAGGAAACCCACCTCAGAGAATAGAAAACTGTATCAGAGCAAGGAATTACCTTAATGTCAAGGTAATTAATCCTTAAAGTAAAATGGGTATTTCTTAGAATCCTTATATTGTAAACAATATATAACTCACTTTAGAGTTCATTTTAAATATTTCAGCATAGATTTAGAAACTCTTTAAATCTTAGTGTTTAAGAAAAAATTAATAGGCACATTTTAAAATCTTTTTTAAGTTTCTTTAAAATACAATCATCTAAGCATTTTCTATAAACTACATATTTTATGAGAACAACTAGAATAAATGAAGAATAGCACTAAATATAAAAGGGATAAATGTAATATTAAGGACATTTTACACCTCTTAAATGAGGTATGTTCTAAAATATATAAGTCCACAGGACTTATGTTAACTATCTGAATTTTTTTTGAGGACAGATTTACTTGAAAGTTTTTTCTAATTGTGGGAAAAATATCTTCTTAAATTGAAAGAAATGGACATTTCCCAAGGTTATAAAAGTATGAACTGACAAAACAACTTAATAAATGAATTTTCATTAAAATTTTTTTTCAGTCTTTAGAATAGAAAATCTTTAGACTTCATAGTCAACTCTATTTTATGTAAAATCAAAAACCAAATTTTTTTAGGGCTATAGTAACACTTTTATAGGATTATTAAGCCAGGAGCACATGCTTCATTCTTAAGAACAACTGACATAAAAATATTTGCTGATTTGTCACATCCTTTATTCCACAACTCCCCTCCCCATCCCCCCATCAACTGTGCAACCATTCATTCAATGTGGAATTCTTTACCCTTCCTATCAACCAGCCATGGGAACTTGAAAATGCAGTGGTGTTTTAGGTAAGCAAGTTAATTTGCATGTAAAACACTAATTAGCATATGTTCTTGATTTACCTAACTAAAAGAAATTTGACAACAAATTAATAAAACTTTTCTCTTAGCACATTTTTAGTGGAGTTTTGATACTACATACAGTCTTTAGTCCATTTATTTGTTATTTTAAGTGGCCAACATGGACCAGCAGAAGATGGGTGGGGAATGAGGTATACAGATGCAGTATGAGAAGAGTATCATCGTTGTAGCCAGAGCTCAGTATAATGGGATAACATTAAAGTTCATGAAGGAAAGGAAGCACTCAGCACTCTAAGGAAATTTATAGAAGAGCATTCAAATGACATAGATGCAAGCCCCTAAAATATAGCAAAAGGTATAATAAAGCTGAATCTCTTGTATAAATCTCACCTGATTTTATTAAAAATAGGTAGTATCTACTGCTATTATGAGTAAGCATTGATTATTGGCATAATATATTGGCCTCTCCAGTTAGTAAATGCTTATAAAATATGCATAGGGGTAAATTATATGTGCTTAAATAGGACACACATTGTATCTTGCAGAGGATCTAATAAGTAAATAGAGAAAAGAGTGCTGAAGACCTCAAGAAAATACTAAATTATAAATGTAGTATCCCCATTAACAACATATAAAGAGTTAAAATTTAGATGACTGACAGGACATGTTATTCTTTCCTACTGCTTTTGGGTTTCTCATTTCTGGGTTGTCACAGTGGAAGATGATGTTCTTAGGCAGCTTTTAATAATCACTCTTTGTCAGGTTAATTTATATACAATTTGGAGAGAAGTATGGTTACTTAGGGATCTTTTCCTGCAGTATATTGTTAACATGTCCATATAGCAGGTCATCTCTCAGTTGTTTGTTTTGTTTCATTTAGTGTTATGTTTAGATAAGGGTCCCTTCCTTTTTGGACTGAAATATATTTGAAACTATAATCCTCAGGTCTCAGAAATGATGTTTTTAGCTTACATGTTTTCTTTCCATGGAGAAAAGGCTCAGTATTTGAATAAGAACATTAAACATCCTATTACTTAATAAGATACTGTATAGAACATAAGCATATTTTTTGACAGATTTACTCTATTCTTTTAGGCAGGTACAGGGAACAAGCTTCATAATAATTGTTCTATATTCTTTCAAGGGAGAAACTTCTTCCATACTGTTTTAGAAAATGACAAAAAAAATGTAGAATTATTTTTAGTCCTAAAAAATATGCTTACTGTAAGATTTAAGCAGTAGCAATGTAAATTAAAAAGTTTTACTATTGTGTTCATTTTTTTAAAGATTTATTTATCTGTGCATACAGAACTGGGGTACAGGCCAGAGATGCAGGGGCAGTGAGAGGATTCACCAGAGACATAGTGGGGAGCAGAACAGGCAGATGGACGAAGTACACTGCTGAGGGGAGCAGCGGGCGGGTCAGGAGAGGTCTGCCACGCCATGTGGTCACCTCTGGGGTGGGGATTGAACTCATGCGGAAGTGGCTTTTGCATATTTGTGCTGTGCTTTAACCCACTGTGCCACCAGGGAGGGCCCTATTGTGTTCATTTTAAAATATTTCACTGTACTTGATTTTCCTACATGTTTCTATTCTGTTTTACTATCATAATTTATTTAGAAGTAAATTTCAACCTCTTCTTAAATGTGAACATTACTTTGAACATTACCTGTATTTCATTTCAGCTTTTAGATAGTAATATTTTGCTTCATGTATTTTTTGTTTGAATTTTTTTTAGTTACTTGACAATTTATATAGATTAGTTTTTTTCCCATGAAAATTTCCATCAGATATTACTGACACTCTGACATTTACCACATTTTAATTCAACTAATATTCAACTAATTTAGCTCACAAAATGAGACGCTTCTACATGCATATTCTGATAAACAACGTATGTGTTTTTATCCCTCATGCATCCTGGATTTTATATCATTATCAACACTTAATTTTAAAAGAAGTTATCTTGGTAATGCTAATCCATTTCAGCACAAAGTTATAAACAGACTGATTCTTTTGATATGGATTTAGTCTATCAGAATTACTCATGCATGGGCCTTTTGAGGAAGATGATGACTCAAGTTTTCATTACCATACGTAAGGTATAGGTGCATGAAAATGGACTTGGTGGATTGTGAATGCTAACTGTGCTGTCTGCTGCTTAGTAAATGTAAAAGTTGAGAATAAATACATACTAGCATACACACTGTCATGTTGTCTGTGATACTAGAAATCGGAATCCTACTTCTGCTGAATCTAGCTCTGGGCTGCCTCACACTGCTGACTGGAGTCACAGTGAAGAGAGACAAGTACTTAAATTTACCTAAATAGTACTTTACTTACCATTTTATATCTTGTCCTTTCAAATTTGTATAAAATGATTGGACTTTTTGATACATATGAAAATTCTATTTTTACTTTTTTATAAATGAAATAATCTCATATTTAATTGATTATTGACCCATAAAGTCTACCCTTAATTACTCAGTTATTAAACTCATGTCTGAATTTCATCAATTTGTCTTCTATGGAACAGATTTTTATGGAAATATTGATGCACCAAAAAGTCTGTTTTGAAACTAGAGCTTACTAATTTGATTAATGTTGCACAGTATTAAAGCCAGTAAGATAAGAGAATTCAAATTGTAAACTTTATTGTACCATTTAAATATGCATTTAAAACATTTTAAATAGATGCAAGTGTGCAATAAAGTTGATAAGACAAACTGAATAAGAAAAATATCTACTGATGTCTAAGTTATCTGTAATGTTAGCGATTCCTTATGGAATACAAAAATGACAGAAAGCACACAGTAGTCACATCTGTGGACATTCTAATTCTATTTGACTTTTTTTGGCTAAGCATCCTACTGTGTACAAAGTGTATCCAATTACTCTATTCCCTGGCATTACATTTTATACTCAAGATTATAACTGCTTGCTGGGTGGAATGGATGGTACCTATCAACAGCCTATATTCTCTTCCCACAGGTACGGCAGAGGTGTTTTCTTTAACTCTGCAGGGATGAGCGGTTTATCAGCGCCAACACTTCACTCCCAGCAGCAGCACTCCTTTCACCTCCCCCTCTTAGAGCTGCAGCTGCCCTCTCATTTCTCACTTTCCTTGTGGAGAAAACTCTCAAGAGTTGCACATATTCATTGCCTCCAATTTCTCTTTTCCAGTTGATAGTGAATCTACTTTCTTCAGGCTTTTCCTCCCATCACGCTAGTGAAACCAATGAAAGCCATCAATGATCTATTGTCAGTTTTTAGGTATCAGCAGCATTTGACATAGATGATCACTCCTCTCCGCAACATTTTTATTTGGCTTCTAAGATACCACATTTGATGGTTCTTCCTATCTCAATGGTTACTCCTTCATCCTGCTTTGCTGGTTTTTCCTCATCTCCTTGGCTTTTAAAAAAACTTTTCTAATTTTAAAAAATATATTTTCTTGCATGGCTGTTAATTTCTGGACAGTATTTTAATTCTCTCCTCTGATGTAGCTCTCCCACCACCACAGCACCCATGAGCCATCACCACAGTCCCTTGTGCTCTTCCCTCCCCCTTTTCTGCTGTGTGCCTCAGCTTGCAACTTTTGTTTCTTCCTGTTTGATCGGTTTCTCTATATTCCACATATTAGTGAAGTTAACCGATGTTTATCTTTTTCCTTCTGATTTATTTTGCTTAACATGATCCCTCCCAATTCCATTCGTGTAGCTGCAAATGACAGGAGTTTATCTTACAGTACCCCGGGTCAGTGTAGAACTTCTTGTTGCTGTCAATACTTAACAGTTACTCAGGCTCGTAGTGTCAAATATCCTCCAGATGCTAACAATTCTCAAATCTCTATCTCTAGCATAAATTTCAACCATTAAAGTTCACTGATATCTTATTCCCACATAATAGCTAATGACCCTCTTAATTTTGAAGTTTACAACTTAGCTGATGTTTCCCCTCATATCTGCTCTTGAGGTTTTACTAATATCAGTATACATAAGCTCCATTTTTTCAAGATGAAGTTTCCAAAAGTCTCACACTTGTCCTTGATTTCTTTTTACTTGATAACATATCCAAACTCTGTTGCCTCTAGCTTTAAAATATATCTAGAATTTAATTACTTTTCACCATTCCTACCATCTCAGTCCAACCATAATAATCTCTTGTTAAAAGTTGGCAATGACATAGACACTGGTCTCCCTGTTTAATGATTTCTTCCTATAGCCTAATCTCAACATAGCAGCCAGAAAGATTCTGTTAAAACTGCTCTCCCCCCCACCCCCCAGCCAGGAGTAAAGTCCCATCTCGTACAATGACCTACCGAGGTTCTACAATGAGCTCTTTCCTGGTCACTCTATACAAAACTTCCAGAACACAGTATTTTCCTTTTGCTTCCTAACTCTTACCACTGTCAATCATGTCATGTATTTTTTAATGAATTGTTTACTGTTTCCTAAACAGACTAAACTCTGAGTGGGTATGGATTTCTGTTTATTTGTTCACTGCAGTAACTCTGGTGGGGTGGTGAGGTGTATGGGTAGTAAATATTTGTTGCTGAATATGGTCAACAATTTTACTGGTTCTTGCATTTTACTTGGTAAGACTTATCTCAGTATTTCCAGCCAAACTCTATCCTCAAAAATTCTGCTATATTAGGAGTTGGGTGATTTCCAGGACTTTACCTTGTTAGTCTGCAAGATATACTTGGAGAAACATTGTTCTAAGTCCTTAGCATGTGGATTTCTTATCAAGTTCATGGGCTTTATCTGTCCCACCACTTGTTTGTGTAAATACAGTTTTACTGAACAGCCATACTTATTAGTTTATAGTTTCTATGGCTGTTTTTACATTACACCAAGAGTTAAGCAGTTGTGACTTCAGAATCTTTACAGCTGAAAATAGTTACTGTCTGGATTTTTATAGGAAAAGCCCTGACAGACTATAAAAAAAATCATTCCTAAGTACCACCAAGTTATAAGTTATTGTTCTAAAAACTAAAATAACCCTAAAATATACATAAGCCAAATCAACACCACTTTATTGGGAATTTGTAATAGGTTTAATAACTAATTCATTAGCTTTAATTCCCCAATGAATGGCCATTTTTTATATAACCAACATTTAAAAAATCAAGTCATAAATTGCCTTTGTATATTTGCTATGCACTCCCTCTCTCCCATGCAGACTTTTATAAAACTACAACACTCTGGAGAGAATTTTCAATAGGATATCTTTAAAAGAAAAACTTTTAACTTCTAATTACCATAGCTGCAGTTTTTAAAAAGGTATTTTATTAGTTCTAAATATCTTAACACCTTTAGCTTGCAGAAGCAGCATGAAAGTGGAAGGTAAACCAACTGGTCTGAGATGGCCAGGCTAATTTTTCCCTCACTACCCATTTTGACAAACTGCAAAAAGTATGGCTTCTAATTGGAAAAAACAGATGCTTCACCCTGCACTCTCTTCTTTGCTCCCTGTCCATCCAGCTACTGCTCTAGGGTCTTTAGTTGTTTGAAAGACATTTTTTTTTTTTTTAAAAAGCATACTTAGTTACTCAAGCTGAGCAGTTTTAATTTGTTCTAATAGTTGAGGCCAGAAAAACTATTACCACAACTGCAGGAAAGCATTATCAAAGCCAGCAGCTGTCAGGCACCTTAATTTTTTTTAGGCTGCTTTTATCTTTACATTACAGGAGGACTTGTTCCGTTCTTCACACTTAGAATCTCTTTTTTAATTTTAATTTCTTAAAAATGTAAGTTGCTATCTTTAAACTTACAGTGTATTTCTTGAGCTTGGATAAGTAAGCAACTTCTCCAAGTCCTGGTGCATTTAATCACAAGACAACACTATTGATGACTGAATTTTTAAAGTATATATTGATGTTAGATGTTATAGTTCAGTATGTCAACTCTACTTGAAATTTTTGGTACTCTGCTTACTTAAACTGAGAAAGCTATCCGCTGCAATCTTTCTGTTCATTAGCTAAAACTCAAGGATGATATCTACAACTTCTAGGAATAGGACAGAATGTTTCTCATAGTTTGTTTTCTTAAGATTAACCATTCAAACAATCATGGTCAGGAAGGGTAAAAGGAAAGCGAACCAACAGTAGACAAAGGATTGTTAAGAGAGATGAGAAGGCATGTAGACTGTATGACTGTATGTGCAAATACCAGGATAGAACAGGTGCTACTGATGTGATATGGATGGTTGTTAAGAGATCTGAATAGGAACAGCAAAAGGGCAACTTCAACATATAGGACTTCTTTCTTTCCAGAAATCTATTAAACAAATTTCTATTTCCATAATATTTATTCATGGCTTATAAAAATTTCTTCTTTGGCTTCCTTTGCAATTTCAAGTATTAGATTATCTCTTCTCATTTTTTATTCATTTTGATTCTTTTTTCTTTTGAAATAACAAGAAAATTTTATCACCCTGAGCTTTGTTTTTGTCCTCACTGCTTTATGAATGTCATTTATACTGAAGCTTTTCTAGCCACAAGTAATCCCACGGTGAGAAGGGGAGGTTTTTCTCCTATTTTTTTTTTGTTCTTATTGCGTTGTTACCATGTCAAAGCATTAGGTCAGCTTGCTACAGTGCAGTCTTGCTAAAAATAGACCCTTTGGAAAATAGACCCTAAAGAGCAGAGACACTGACAAGCCACCACTAGATGGCATTTTGGCATCATATCTCCAAACAAGACTACTATTTTCTACGATCAGAATTTCAATCAATTCTGATTTTTAAAATATGGATGACTACCTTCGTTTGAAAATAAATTATAAATAGTCTTATACCAGGTAATCTTATTTATGTCAAAACCTTAACTTTATAACCCAACATTTATAAATGTTAATTTTCAACAGTTTAAGAAAACTAAAGATCCAGTAAATATATTGGGAAAAAATATGATGGTAAAAATGAACAAAAGGTTATAAATAGTTCAAAATTATTTACAAATATATCTCACATAAAATTGTAAATTCCAAGATGCCTACATTGAAGTTAGATATGTTTAGAGTTATTAATAAAGCAAGATGTTTTCTTCCTAAAAGTATTCTGACATAAGAAACAGAAGGGAAAAAATGTCAACATTTTTCACTGAAGAAATGTCTATTCTTTTAATGTAGTATGTTATAGTAATTTCACAAGGAACACTTTTGTTAATTTCCTCAAATCCATAATGACAGAACTTCATAGGTAGTAGAATTAACTTTTTTTTAAACACAAAATGAAATGCTTTATTTTATGCTTTTTTTCTAAACGTTTGGTTACTATACATAAATAAGAAGAAAATAGAATTAGGCTAGAGAAAATTATAGGAATAATCCTCTTTTTTAGATTTGAGAAAATAATAGATTGACATTTTAATACATAATTCACATTTCTTAGCATACAATGAAATTAAGATTCAGACACAGGAGAGTCAGTACAGACAGTTCTATCTACCTACTATGTGTGCTCACACAGTATTTTACTCCAAATGAGAATTCAAACAATGGCAGCTTCTATCAGCTTTCCTTTGACTCCACTAGAAGGTCAGGTTTCTCAGCTTGAGAAACCTGCTTTAATGTTCATTAATTCTATGGTAGGTCACTTGAACGTTCATAGAGTTTTATATACAAATCACTATAATACTGTGTCTTTCTTTAAATAACTTTATTCTACTAAATTGATATCTTGTATGACCAACTAATTCCATTGATTTACTTACTAGCCTCTTACTCAGCAATAAGAGTTCGATTTTGATTAAAATGTCTTAAATCTAGTATCTGTCATAAACAGTCACTAAAGACTGATATCCAGGGTGGCCTTTAAATGCATGATGTATATCAATTATTTATTTTAGAGTATAATTGCAATTTTTCAGATGTAGATGTTATAAATTCACAAATTTAGTGTTACAATTTCTCTCAGTGATATATTTAAGTCTGTACTTGCATTATAATGGAAAAGGGTTTGTTTTGCAATATAAACAGGAAACAAAGGGGTGTCTATTTAGAACTGTTTCTAATGTAGCTTTTATAAGATGATCGCAAAATGAGTAGAGATCAGGAACTATTTGTTTGTGCTTTATGTTCTATTTACAAATTATTCTTTCAGTTATTCATTAAAAACATAGTAAGCACAACACAATTCAATTCTTGCCTAGTTCCATGTCAGCTGCCTTCAAATAAGCTTTGCATTTCCTCATTAAGAATTGAGATTCAAAACTATTCTCATACTCTACTTAAAGGTCAAAGGCAATGGGAGGTAATCACTCTAGAACTTTGTAGCTACAAGCAGACAGACAGAAAACTAGCATCCCTCTAAGTCTGTTCTGAACCAGGGTTCTCTGTCATCTGAGGTCTGGTTTGGGAGAACCTGAGTTTCTTTCCCAGCCAATCTTCGGGACCTTACTATTAGCAGGAAATAGTCAGCTCTTTCCCAGTTGCTACTAATCTTCCTTGTCTTGCTCTGAACTAATTATCAGGATTGTGCCCCATTTTAGCAATCAGAGTGTCTTAGATTTCGACATTTTTTACAGTACTGTTTTGAACTGGATTAAAACAGGGATTTGGACTTGAATAGAGGCAGCAGCCAGGCAATGCTTTTTCCGCTACCAACAAACCGCATTATGGTCACAAAGTGAAGTACAACTTGACCTCTGTGGAAGCACATGCTAACATGTAGGGAGTAACCTGTAGTCTGATCCTACATGTACCCAAGTACATTAATAGCCTATTCCTTTTGGAAATAGTTGATAGTTTGAGAGCCATTTCTAGGGAGATTGGACATATTTAAAAGCCTGCTGAATAAGGTAAGAGTATTTGGCATTAGCTGGAATAGTCTCCTTCGATAAAGAAAAATAAAAAGTATCAAACTCAAACACAGCTAACACTTTTCTATTCTCCCTTTTTTTTTTAACTCGATGTTTTTAAAATTATCCAGAGACCCACAGTTGGAGTTATTCTGATTCATCTAATACTTTCTATCCTTAATTTAGTTAGTCAATTAAGGCTTATCAATCAAATCTAGAACTATGAGCTACTATTTTTCTTGTCCAAATGTCACTACTCTTGGAAAGGTCTCTTTTGGAAAAGTCTCCACTAGTCTTTAGAAAGTCTCTTCCCAGTTCTAATAGCCAACCAACTGCTACCTCTGCATCAGTCTCTTTAATGATTTCTTTTGCTTTTTCTCATCTTCACGTGTCAGTGTTTTTGGAGTTCTGTTGTGCATGCTCATATTTCTGATCCTGTGCTTTCTACCTAGTTACTTCACATAATTTTTACGTGCCCTTAATATAATGATGATCCTGAAATTTCTATCTCTAGCCTACACTACTAATCCTGGGCTCAAGTCTGTAGGCCATTTGCCCAACAGATATCTCTAGTAGAAAGGCCCTCAGGAACCTCATCTGTTGCACCTTCATTTTGTACTCCTTATCTCAGAAAACACAAACATTTGTTCAGGCTAGGGTCAGAAGTCAATATTATTCTTGAATTCTTTTACTCATACTCTGTGCTGCCCACATTTATGTTTCAAATCTGCTCATCTCACTCCATACCTGTACCACTGCCACTACCTTAGTCCAGGCCATCGTTAAATCTTACCTGTATTATTATGAAGACCTGTTAAGTAAGCCTCCCACAGCCTTCAGACAGGTCCTTTTGTAGTGCTGATTAGATACTGTAACTGAAGTGATGTTTGTAAAACTGCCAAAATGAACATGCCTCTCTCATGCTTGAAATCCTTTAATGGCTTATGACTATCCTTAAGATTAGGTTGAAACTTTTAACTAACCTATAAGCCTTCTCTAGAGCCTCCTCATCAGCTCCTGTCCTTTAGCTAATTAAGCTCCATTTTTAAAAACTGGGTTTCTCCCCCCTTTACCCACTAGGTCATTATAACTTTCCACCTTCTTGGGATATCCCTTCACTCCCTCCCTGCTTCCTTTGCCAGTTAAAGCATCACTTACTATTTTGAAAGTAACCCCTGACAGTGCCCTTGTCAAGATTGGATTTGGTGGTTTGGTTTTTCTCTAGGAGCACATTCTAACTTAATATATCCATCTTCTACCTATGCTCTAATTGCCTTTTCTCTCTCAACATATCGTAAGCTTTTTCTTTGATGGCAGGGATTTTGTATATAATTGTATCATTCAATTCTATATTTTATACCATCCATTTCATACTTTGTATCATCCGCTCTATAGTTTGCATTGGTCATTTCCATTCTTCAAGATCTCTGACAGCGCCTACAAGCCTCCCGAACAATCCAGTCCTTACCATGGGAACAGAAGACCCGTCTATGCCACAGTTCAGCTCTCCAGCTTCATTTCTAGGCACTCCTGCCTACTTTCTGTCCTATTAGTATGCACACCTCTGTACAAGTCACCTGGATGCATCCACATTTTTACTGTTAGTGTGTCTACTTTCTGGATTATTCCTTTGTTTATTTCCCTGGAACACATTTTTCCAGACTACTCTTACCTCCAACTTTGGCAAACTTTATCACTGTCTTCTAGGTCATCACAGGTTTATACTGTTACAGTATGTATCTTGCTATATCACATTTTTATGTTTAATGGTGCCTCTCTGGCTAGACAATGAGCTACAGGAAAGTACATCTAATCAATTATTTATCACACTGTAATAATTAAGACAAAGTCAACTGTTTCAGCTATTAACAAGACTCAGGCAAAAGACAAACTAAGGGGAGAGTGGCTCACTCTACAAAAGTAAAGGAAAGAATGTATGGGATTAATATCTTTACTTAACTCATCTCTTTTTAAAAAGTGCCACTTAGAGAATACTCAAGAATATAAATTCTCTAATTTGTTCTTACTTCCAACTTACATTTGGTAAAAGAAAAGACTACAAGCAGAAAAATCTAAATATTTTATGAATGATCAGCTATCAACTTAAAAGGCTAAATTCAATGACAGAAGTCTAGAAAGCCTTGATTCAAATGCCAATTGTGTCACTTTCTAAGACTGCCTTGGTTTTTCTATCTGCACCATGGGAAGGGTAATATATACTTCACAACAAGAGTTATTGCAGGGACTGAGAGTTCATGTATGTGAGGCATTTAGAACAAAGTTTGTCACAGTAAAGGTGATTAAATGTTAGCTATTATTATCTTAATTATCAAGAATTCTATCATGTTTCAGAGAAAAAGTCCCTAAGACAGAATGAGCTGGAGATGATCTGAATATTCCCAAACTCTTGGGAACAAATCATTATATCCTAAAGGACTGCATACTTCAGAGTTGGTACTAGACTAATTGAGACCTTTATATTCAATTGTTGTACTTTGGAATGTGACAATTTTATTTCTCCATTTTCACATTTATATGAACATTATTCTATAGAAGTGACATGAATTAATTAGCAAATGATCATCAAGGACTTGAAAATATGAAAGACTGGAGTGACAAGTCAGGACCTATGGAATTCACTGATAACATAGTAATACCCTCAAGTCCTAAATTTCTCCCTTTTTTTCAAAGGGTGTTATTAAGGGTTTATTAAAAAAATCTGATGTTTAGATTAGAAAACAATAATCATCTTGTTGAAATTTTAAGATATTAACACATATCTTTAATCCAATTTAAATTGGTTTTTAAAAAATTCCACTTTAAAAACCACAAAGATTCTCAAACATTTTGATAGAGCCTATAATAATAAATGAATACATTATGGTTCAGCGATATTTTGAAAGTACAGCCAAGTCTTGATGATCTTTAGTCTTAAGGGAGACATGGGAAGCTTGGGTGGTTAAAATCGACATATTTCAGAATCTCATCTTGAGGCCACTTCTCCCACACCAAATTTTTGCCACAATTAACTTAATGGGCTAATTTGCATTTCAACTCACTCTTAATTGAACAATGAAATGGCAAAATAAATAAGTGAATAAAAATTTAACAACAAAGGAAACATTGGAAGCAGTAATCTATACACCAAATAACCAGTCTCTGAATAATCAAGAGTTGGCTGCAGTGTTCTATATCCCTTAGGCATTAAAAATAGCCTGTTCTCCTTTATATCTTTAAGTACAACCAAGCAGGAGTGCCTATGGCTTAACAGTCCTCGCGTTTGTCTGAATACCTGAAAGAACCCTGGTGGCACAGGACCTACTGGCATGCCATCTCCTGGGGGAATGTTTCCTAGCACTGGGCTGGGCGCTGCTGCAGCACTCTGCAAATAAAGGAGAAACAAACCTATGTCATTATAGAGAAGGCACAAAACCAAGACTAATGATACAAGTGTACCAAGGGAAGTTTTTTCAAGTCCAGAAACAAATACTGGTGATTTCCCCCACTCCAGAGGTAAACTAAGATTCAGCACTTACTTTAGCATATGAGTGGCTAGATGATTGGGCTTAAACAGGTATCTTTTAAGTCATGAAACTTTAATGTTGATAGTTTGATATATAAAATGCAAATAGACAAAGTGATAAAAATTTAATCAAATGCTTTATTGAAAGGCAATGAAAATGGCAGTATCACTAACAGATAGATGAGGTACCAAGACTGTTAAATGGTGGCTTTAGGAGTTGTAAAAAACTTTCTTTAGATTATGCTTTTGTCTGAAATAGGTGTAATTATTTGTCGGCCTAGAGGTAACAATACTTAAATTCACCTTCTGATAAACAATTGGTAGTCAAAATATAATTGTAACAAAAGTAGTGAGAAAAATTAAGAGACTGAGTAAGAGAAAGTAACTAGTTTTGTAGAGTTGGTATCAATAACAATACTCAATTTTTTAAATGAAATCCTATGACTTCATGGTACTGGAGTATGAAAAAGTCTGAGCATTTTTATGATCAATCCAAGTTTTAGATTTAATTCTTTTAAAGAATAATACATCTGCTCTACGACTATGGATTTCTTTCTTCAACCTGGGTAGACATATTATAGATACTAAGAATAGTAAAAAAGGGGACTAGAATATGCTGCAGATAGCTCAGCAACAAGCTGACAGTTCAGCTATAAAATGAACACAAAATCAAATCTGGATCTAATATGTCCTCACCTAGTATATCAGTACATTAATTAGTGCATTAATATTCCATTAAAAGATATACGATCTCAGTATATTTGTATATAAATTGAAAAAAACACCAAATCATGTATTTTGTATTAATAATGAAGATAAATCATTTTAGTAATCCATGAGGAAATCTAGATGTAAATGTGGTTACCTAAAATGCTGCTTCCATATAGAGACCCAAAGCTAAACACTTGATAATGATGTCAGGATAAAAGGATAAATAATGTCTTGGATATTAAGATGAAGCCTCAATCTATGCTTAAAATATAATAAAAGACAGGCAATTTCATTTAGTGTACATTACTTGATAACAACCATTTGCCAGACATTGTTCCATTTTACTTTAACATTCATGCTTTTAAAAATGAAAGGCAAATTGCTGTTTTCATTTTAAATTTGGGGTAAAATTTTAATACACGATGCCAAAGTAAGGGGAATTTACCAGCAAATATTTGTTTTCCTGTAGTTTAAATATAATATCATCAGTTTAGGAAGAAAGATTAGTTCTATGTTCTTTGACAGTCTATTGTGCTCATGTGATTTTTACAGAAATGTATACAAAACAGAATTGCAACTTACTAGGATGGCTCCAACATGCTGTATTTCTCACTCAATTTTAGTTGCCTGAATATATATACTATATAGTATATATACATATACACACACAGTATATATATACACACACATACACACTATATATACATATATACTATATAGTATACATATACTATATAGTATATATAGTATGTAGTTAGTATATATGGTATATATATGTACATATACTATATAGTATATATAGTATATACTTAGTATATATAGTATATATAGTGTGTATAAAACATGCCTTTGCCTGCCTACAGGAAAAAAGTTCATGTACAGCTACACTGAAATTTCATCAGATAAAGATAAGTCATTGCCTCCTTTATTTTTTCTTTGTTGGGAAATATTATGTAAAGATTTTTTCTTCACAGTATTATGTTTTCAATTCTTTCAGCTATTTATAAAGTGAAATCAATGATAAATGAACATTTAAGCAAGTGAAATTTTCATTTAAAATGACTCATTTTTTTAACTTAAAATTTAATACATTCATTGAAAATACATGTTGTCAGGGACCATTGTAAGCTCTGAAAAATGGTGAGAAAGGAGAAGTAGGAGATAGTGTTCCCAATAAAGGTGATAGTTTGTAATTTTAAGTATGATGAATAAAAGTTGAAAGAGTAACTCAGTTGAAAAAACTGATTATCCAGCTCACAGTGACTACTAACTGATTTTAACTTGTCCCTTTCTTTATTGAAATCATCTTTCCTACATTTCAAAATATTACATGCATTTCCTACATTTCAAAGTCTTACAGTCTTCATCTCCCCCCTCTCAGAGGAATAAGAATCTTATGGGAATTTTACTAGTGATAGTCATACCTTGGACATAAGAATAGAGATCTTTTGAATGTTGTTATATAGCTAGTTTGATGATTCAGTTTTAACATGTGATAGGTAATTTCTAATCTTTGCCTGGTGTAGTAGAGTGAACTGAATACTAATAGTTTGTTTACCCAACACATAGCACTAGTCCAGATCATTTCAGCTCAAACTGTACTTTGGAAACAACATTTTGAACTAAATTTTCTGGGATTATGCTGGCAATGGGTAATTTCCCCACTTATTGCACTATGTAGACTCAAACTTCTGGTATACCCTTTGGGCGCTAACAAATACTGGGTTGACAAGCTACTACAGAGGTGAACTAAATGATATTCTGTAAGCATTATAAAGTATATTTCTCAAACTAAATAATTTGCTAATTTATATATAGAAGCAATATAAATAATGCTTTGAAACTAGGTTAATTTATAATCAGTTTTGTGGATTAAGGGTTTTATATAAAAGAAAAAAGTCACACATTCTTTGGTTTCATTGCTGGAATTGGAGATTTGTGTCAAGTTTACTTCCAACTCATGAGAAGGATTTATCTTAGGACTCAGGAGCCACAAGAAATTGTTACAGCAAAGGAGAGTAGATAACTTCAACTACTACTACGTATTAGTTTCCCTGGATTTGTGTGAATTCCTGTTAGAATACCATGGATAATTATTATGTAATATATCCATGATTATTTAGGGTCAACTTTTCCTTTGAGAGAGAAATTAATGTAAATGATGGCTTTAAAATCCTTTGTATAACTAAATTGAAGATATAAGATCAGGGTGAATTTAAGAATATTAATTATAATTGGTTTGTTTCTACTAGATTAATTTGTGTGCTTTTAAAAATGTATCTATTTTAAAATTATTTTGTGATTACTTAAAATAATTGACACCTTTAAATAAACGCAATATTAAATTGGCTGTTTTCAAATGACCTAAATTATAGAACAACTTTTTGCTTCCCTAAAGATATATAAAATAAACTTTAAAAAGAGTCACTATCAAATCTTCATGTTTACATATATTTATCTTTTAGTCTGTGTGTCATTTTCCTCTTGAATTTTTTTGTACTTAAACCTGTCAGAAGGCATAATTAGTGTATTTCTTTGGGACATTTTTCTCCCTTCTAATATGTCCAGCACCATTTTCCTTTCTTTCACTGAATTTTTAAAAATACCTTTATCATCTCTAATTCCCTGTTTTAAAGAACAGAGAAGTGTTCTATTTTTTTCTTAAATAAAAATATGAAATAAAATATGAAAGTATCCTTAATTTTAATCTTAAATGTCACCAGTGACATCCAGTAGAAAGCCTCTCTTCTGAAGGGAGGTTTCAAAGCAACAGAGATAGTAAAATTTTGCTTAATAATCAACTGTATCATGATTTTATTTTCTGCATAACTGGCCTTTAACAAGAGTTGATGCACTGAATAACTTATTTACTAAAGATGCTAGAAAAACATTTCTCTAATGATACAATTATTTAATATAAAGTGTGTACGTGATGGAACAGGCAAATCTTTTATGAAGAGAATAGGTAAAACAATGGTACAATTATCAGAAATTGGAGGGAGGTCTAAAAGGAGATGAGTGTGAAGAGGATGAGTAGAGAATACTTTCCCAATGGTGTCTAGATAAAATGCACTACATTCAATTTCTGTATTTAGGATTCTTTTGTGGTTTAGCCAGTGACCAAATTTCATATTTAACAAAATACCCATGTTTTTGATCTACATTTTTATCCGCTTGCTCGATATCTTCATATCTCCAGTTCTGTCCCCTTGTTTTATCTATCTAAACATTATAATTATATAAAACACCCTACAACTATTGTTTGTCCATTTTTCCTTGGGCTTCTATCAATATTTGCCTTACTTTCATTCTGTGTTCACTGCACATGCTTTGATAACCTCTATGTCTTTATTGTGGATTCTATCCTTTATTAAAAGTGACTTTCTTTGTCAGGTTTATAATCATTGCCTTGAATCTATTTTGTCTGAAATTAATATTGCAAGCTCAGCTTTCCTTTTGTTTGTATTCATATATTAAATCATCTCACATCCCTTTTTTTTATATTTTATTTAACTGCTTCAACTTGTTAGCAGTAAAATCTTATAAGTATCAAATGAAAAGTCCTTTAAAATTAGGAAAGAAATTTTCTTTATGCTAATATTTCCTTATATAACCAAGTCAACTTACTTTTCCTATTCCTCTTCAATTTCTTAATTCTTATTATAAATGTGGAGGTTTAGCATAAACTTTGTATTCATGATCTGTTCTTTCACAAATAACTTTTGACCCTCTACATTCCATTTTGTAATATACCTTCAGCATTAAAAATAACTTCAATTTCTTACTATCAGGTATTTTAAAAGCTATTCATGAACTTTAAATTTTACATAGAGAACATTGTTTCTCAAAACCCCAAAACAGGAAAATCCATCTCTGCTGACTTTCATCAGACTATAACTACCACTGTTGTCTGGTATTTAAGTGCCTGGTTTTGATATTTAATGTTCGAGAAGTCTGATACTGTGTTGATTTTTGTTCCTTGAGATATGTTTCTCTTCTAAAGATTTGAAATATGTTTTCTTGATGACTATAATTCTCAAATATTTCAGTTCTATACCTAGCTATTGTTTCTAACTTAGTCTGCCAGAATGATATGAACCTTTCCTATTTTCATACCTGGATTATTTTTCCAACACTAAGAAGAGGGGGAAGTCTCTTCTGTTAAGAGGTAAAGAGTCATAATATTATTGATAACTAGGGAAATGTGCTTAGGAATCTTGCCAGAACAGAATTTTTCTAAGTTACTAGTTTCCTGGCAGCTTACACACAGTACTTTACATATATAAATTATATCACATACTATAAAAAATTAACTGAGCTTTCTTTTCAGATATTATCCAGATAAAATTGTGAGCTATAAGACAAACAGTATGCATGAAATGTTCACTGCAGTAGATTTATAGTAAGAAATTTTCAAAGTAAACAAAAAATTAGCAATAATGTAATTCTTAAATGAAGTATAGAGCACTTAAGTGATGGAACATGTCTGAATCACTAAAAATAATGGGTACAAATAGAATTTGGGGAACATAGGAGTTAGTTCTATATTTGGTGTATCTAATAAACAGTAACAAGATTATAATTATGTAATTGGTAAAAAAAAATCAGAGTAGGCGATAGAAACTTTCTATCAATATCATAACTTGTTTTTAATGTAAATAAAAAATTATAAATTAAACACATGTGCACTGCCAATACTGCCCTTTTTTGGTTTATATTCCACACAGGAATCTTATTACTTTCAGACATTTCACTTAACATAATAACCTAGCAATCTGTCCTCTGCTGTCCCAAAAGACACATTTCATTCTTTTTAATAGCTGTGTTATATTCCATTGAGCACATATTCCACAGTTCTTTATCCATCTTCTATTGATGGGTACTTGTGATGGTTCTGTCATTTGGCAACTGTGGATAATGCTGCTGTGAACATAGGCATGCATTAAATTGTTTTGTATTAGTGTTTTCAAATTTGTGCAGTAAATACCGAGTAGAGGTGTTCCTGGATCATATGGGATTTCCACTTTTATTGTCTTAAGCCATTCATTTTGTCAATAACTGTAAGACAAAATGCTAACTTAAGAAGTAAAACTAACCCCTACAATTTAAGATTAAATGCAGAGAGAATTCTGAGCTCATTAAAGCAAGATCTAAAATGTTTTAAGATTCATACTATGAAGACACACTTTTTCTGTGGAAATTTAAGTCCTAGAAGTCTAAAATCATGTTATTCAAGTTCATTTTTAGCATCACTCTTCCTCCAGTCAAACACCACTTTAACCCATTTAGAGTCTGGAGAACCATTATCATGGCTGTTATGCTACTGTTGAGGCCTATTTTTAAATTACGAAATCTTAATTATTTTCAACCCTCAGGAATCCAAAGAGGGGCAGACCAGAAACAGATAAAAAAATAAACATGTGCCCCTGCGCACCTAGAAATATATATCGTAGCAAAGCGGTGGTGATTTAAGTAGTATAGCTGGTGTTTGCCAAGTAGCAGAAGAAAGTATTGATTGGCTGATTATTTCTATAAAATGCTAACATAAAGCAAGGTAAGTAGGATAGATAAAAGGGAAGCAACTATTAGCGATGATTCTGTCCCTTAAGAAAACTTTTCAGAATAGTAGCCAGGTTGTGTGGTCCAGGAATCAGTCTCCATGAATTCTGTATTCAGCTTTAATCACTAAGGATAGATTATAAGTAATATCTTCACATCTGTATATGTACCTCAAATATGTGCTTAGGGATGTTGTAATTTTGATCATACAAAATTCTGAGCTTAGTTTTACTTTGTCAAAATGATTACGAGTCATTAAGAGAAAGTGTGAATAGCAGATTAAGTGCTTCTATTTAAAAATGCAATGTAGCTATTTATGACATCATTTTTTAGCATTCCTCTATTAAAATTCAGTCCTCAAGAAGCATTTTCTTCATATGCATTTCAGAGGTTGGGTAAACTGTTTTTAAACCAATTGTTACTAGGCCACTTGACCATGTGGCTATAGTGCACATCTGTGATCTCTTCCATTAAGTGGTCTTCCAATACCATAAACTAACATTTTAGTCAAATAGTACATTATTTCAAAATACTGAAATCTAAAGAGAAAGATAAGGAAAGATGCTAGCAATAATAATATACTGTTTTTTAAAATGTTAATCACTATAGATTCTGGGCATTGTTCTACTTTTTAAAACCTTTTCTGTGCTGGAGATGGAAGTTTTCATCTCTTTCTAAGTATTTTAGCTTTCTACTGGCACACAGAAAGAGAAGTCATAATTAGAGTCATCTAATTTCTTCCCCTTTGCGACAGGCAGAATGGCCCCCAAAGATACCCAGACCCTAATCCTTAGGGCCTAAGAATGTGGCTGCATTCTCTGGCTCACTCCTACAGCCAAAGAGCTGAATCCTACCCAGCAACCCACAAAG
This sequence comes from Condylura cristata, assembly GCF_000260355.1. Classification (NCBI taxonomy): domain Eukaryota; kingdom Metazoa; phylum Chordata; class Mammalia; order Eulipotyphla; family Talpidae; genus Condylura; species Condylura cristata. The sequence continues at coordinate 32,605,445 of NW_004567108.1, read as the reverse complement.
GCTCAATGGAAGGTTGTCTCCCATAGCCTGCTGATGGAAGCCTAACTTGCCCACACTTTAATTTCAGCTTGGTGAGACTTGGAACAGAGAAGCCTTCCAGTAAAACGAGATTTCTGACCTATAGACTGTGAGATCACAAACTTAAATAGCCACAAATTTAATAGTATATAACAACTTATCACATCAGCAATAGGAAATACACAATTCCAAAATTAATTTTGAAGAACATTTTTCTGGAGTTTCAAGAAAGTAGGGAATTGGAGGTATTTGTGCTTGACCTTATATGTGGCATATACTCGCTAATATCACCTTTCTGATTAAATCAATTTTCCTGATGAAAGATAAAAATAACTCCCAGATTTAACAAAGATTGGTTTTGTCGGACTCATTGTTCTTTTAATAGCTTTGTCTCATGTGCCATGTGAGTCAGTTTTTTCTTCTCCAAGGTTAACAGAGAAACAGAGGGAGAAGAATAGCACCATGTAGCACTCCTTCTTCAGCTATAAATGCCTGCAAGGCTAACTTTCTTCCTCTTATCCAAAGAGAAAGTTCTACCAACCCGATCTAAATGCTAGCCACATTAGCTTCTTGGGATAGGGAAATTATAAAGACAACTGAATCTTTGTTTTAGTGGACACCATTATGTCAGGCTTGCTACTGACTTCTATTCTCAAAGTAACTAGAATACATCTTCAATTTTTGTGGCAAAAGAGGGTACATTTATTGCTGGGCTTTCTACCTCCATTCACAACTTACTAGCAACTCAATGACTGGAATGAAAACAAATCATTCTATTGAGTTCTTTCCCCATATTAATTCTGAGGGAATATATTTTGCTACCTGACTTCCATTTCAATAGCCAAGCCCTACTATATGTTACTAGATTCACTTGTTATCAATAGCTCACCTGCTTAGATCACAACCCTGTATTACTTGCCATGTCTTCCGACTGGGTTGCACTTTCCATCTGCAAGGGATTCCCATAATTCACTGGATACCATTCTCATGATGACCACTTGCAAATCACCTCTGCTTATTACCTGCTACCAGTCTCAGAGATCTCCAAGGCAACGAAGCTATTATTGTGTCTTAACTTCCTCTCAATGACCTGTTCTGGTACCTACTTAGAATCCATGGCATAGTTGTTCTGATTGCACTGCCATAGAATCTCTATTCAAGGTTTCATTTATTTTAAAATTTTTGTCACAGAACAGACTACACTAATGGAATTGTAGCTTTGTAACAATCAGTATAACACAAATCAGTATAATTTGTATTTGATTTTTCCAGGAAGATGGTAATTTTACATCCTTTACAAAATATATCCTATACTTTGTAAAATGTTTGTAAAATGTTTACAAAAGTGTTTACAAAAAAGACATCATCTTTGAAATATTTTTTCAAATTTATCTTATAGAAAGGAATTTAAATTCAATAATTGAGTTTTTCTTCACTAACATTAATATGGATTGGAAACCATATGCATGTAATTTCTAAAACTTAAATTTTATCTAGAATCATTAGATATGCCTAAATGGAAATCCTATTGAATTTTAAGATTATTCCAGTTCTGAAGGCATTTTTTAAGTTTCCACACTTACTCTACCTTTAGCTATAGGTTAGAGAAAACTAAAATAACTTGAGCAGGAATACTATTGTTCAGTTTTAAAAGATGTCACTGCTGTTTCTTAAAGTGACATTATTAGGTGTATTATAAAAAGATGCTAAAAATAATACATATGAAAACTATACCACAAACATGAGAAATTCAACAAATAACCTGTCCTTTGTAGAAGCAAAATATTCTAGAAATTTGTTTCAAAATTTAAAAAATATCCCATGGGACAATGGTTGAGATACATTTGATCAAACTCCATCCATTATTGTTTTTCCAACTTTCAACTAGTCTTTTATAGCAGTTACTGATGTTAATGACAGGAAATCCATTAAGACATTTAGTCATCCGAGATACAGAACTAACTACTGTTTCAATATAAAGAATCACTGTAGCTATATTTTAAATATACTGACTCTTACCCAAAAAAAAGGGGTACAGGCCTCTGTAATATGCTATTAACCCAAGCACCTGAAACTCCTTTTTGTAACTACTTGCCTCAGACACAGAACCACATTCTTTTGCATAGTCTAGAGATAAAAGTCTATAACCTTCAAAAGCTAATTTGTATTTTGGAAGCAGGCAGAATTCATTTGGTTTAGAGTTTTATAAATACTGGATAATAATTATGAAAGATACAAAGATATGAATTTTAAGAACTTTCATCAGATCATTCATGTAAGATTGCTTTGAGTTCAACTGCAAAAAATTGAGGGTTTTAGTTAATTTTCATTCACTAGTGCATTTTAAATATTTCAGACTATTGTATATCTGATATACTTGGTATCTATACCAAGTTGACCTTGTTCTTGGAGCTTTTAATTTTAGAGAGGGAAACAGACATCTATTTATTTACCGATGTGATCAAGGTTAAAAGGAAAGAGGGAAGATGTACTTTGTAGGGTTACAGATGTTTCCTAGAAGTAATACTTCAGCTGAGACCTGAAGAAAGAGCTGGTAGTAAAGGAGAAAAAAAAAATTAAGTAGTGATGCAGCGAAATTGAAGTATGTAAATTAAAAACACTAAGAAGTAAAAACTCTAGGACGGACAGGAGATGGCAGAGTACCAGAAATATAAAGGAAGGTCAACATGGCTGAAGCAGGCTGGTTCAAATGTTTGGTTTGAGAAGGTGATTTTAACTTTATCAGAGAATCAAGATACAGTCATCAAAAGGTTTTGAGAAGAAGTACATTGATATCAGATCTATTGTTTTAAACTAGATGATTCTAATAGTTATTGAGAAAATGAAACACAGGGTCAAGAGAAAATTTTTTCCAAAGTAGCACAAGTGATAGATCAAAATGCTTGAACAGCATTGAGAATAATATGGGTGGATTCAAAATAGGTTTCAAAGTTAAACCTGTCAGGATTGATGAAGTACTGTCAGAGGTGGCTTCAAGATGTCTGGTATTAGCATTGCCCTGACTCAATGAGAAGAGGTAACACTGGATGTGCATTAAGTTTAAAGTGGGGAGGAAGAGAAGCATAAGTTCAATTTAGAATATGTAAAACACTCAGTAAGAAATTTAACTAACAATATACTGTCTTTGAAGAGGTGTTTCCAGAAAGGGGGTGTTTTCATATCCCCAACTTTTAATGATCTTGTACTTTAATATCTCTTTCATTCAAGACCATCTTTTTTGTATTTTCTGTATTAGAGAACAACTGTTACTACCCTAATGTCTAATTATAGCGATGTAGACCTTGGTCATTCAACAATGTTTAAAAATTTATGGCTTCTGTAATTCTTATGATAAATTAATCACAGTACCAACCATATAATATATTTTCTGTGTAGTATCTGAAACTACTTAGCTCTTAAGGGCCAGGCCTTTGTAGGCACTGTATTTAGAATACCTGGCATGAGGAGTTTGTGAAAGTTGACTGAGCAGAATCCAGGCTATTATGGTGACATGTTTTGTTTCTGGCTAAAATAAATCTGATGGCATTTACAGAATGCATAAGTATTTAAAGTAGCCTGCTGCTATTTTACATCAAATAAATTACGTTTCTGGAAGACTAACACACAGAAGCCAATGTAGCCAGCATTTACTGCAGTATTTTTTCTAAGTAGGCTTGAATAGCTTTAAAGGACAGCAAAGAAGAATTAATTATGCAATTTTCATGTTAACATTCACTGTAGGTGATGAACATGAATCAATAATACTATTACATATGAAATGTCAACTTATTTTTAGTATCATTTCATCTGAATAGTAATTTCACTAGCATAATATAATTCATTTTTAAGATCAAGTTCTAATATATGGTTGTCAATCACATATAGCCATTAAGTTAACTTCATTTTAAAAACTATTTTGAAATTGAGAGTCATAAAATAACTTCAATATTTGAGAAATCACTAATGATTACTCAACTAGATAAGGCTAAATGTTTTGTCTAACAAAATGTAATAGTAACTATAAAAAGTATCTTTATAATGAACAGTTTACAAACAAATTCTAACCATCCTTAATGCATCCAATATTATTATTTTAAAATACATCCAACAAAATTACTAGGGAAATAACTCTCTTAATGTCTTGCTATGATTATGGACTTATCAGAAACTGATGTGTTAGTAGACTAAAAATTAGGTTTGATCACAATTAAGAAGTTTGACCAGATGGAAACTTGTGTATTTTATAAATGTGATAGCTACATCTTACATGTTTTTCTCATCACTTCTCAGGGCAAACAAACCACAACGAGATACCATCACACACAGTAAGAATGGCTGCTATCAAAATGAACAGAAACAAGTGCTGATGAGAATGTGGAGAAAAAGGAACACTTGCATTTTTGGTGGAAATGCAGACTGGTTCAACCCCTATGGAAAGTAGTATGAAGTTTTCTCACAGGACTAAAGATGGGTCTACCAATGGAATATTACTTAGCAATACAACAAGATAAGCTCATGTCCTCTGCGGCAATGTGGGGTTGGAGGAGCTATTGCCATGGAGTCAGAGGAGAAAGATGTACATTGAATGATGCCACTAATAAATGGAGAAACCAAACAAAGAACTGAAGAAAGAAATTTAAAAGATCCCTCTTGAAAACTGACTACATAACAGAACTATACAAAGAAAAGTGGGAGAAGTAGTAGCGACAAAGATGAAAGGACTGTGGGTGATTGGCGGTGGAGAGCTACAGGGGCAATATCTGATGGGGAGAATACTAATGTTACAATTAAAATAATAAATTATTTAAAATAAAATTGTGCAGATTATATAGAAGAAAAATTATTTATAGATATCTGTGATATTTCAAGCCTTAAGGATGGGCAATTCTTGTTAGAAAACCAATTTTTATTAGAGGAGGAGATATGATACTAAATAGTTTGTAAATTCCTAGAATTTACCTGAAATTTCAAGTAGTATACAGCAACTTTCAAGCAATTGTAATCTAGCTTCACAAACATTTCCCCGAACAGTTAAAATTGACTAATACCATTTTATGCATCATGCCTGAAATTAAAACAGACTAGTTGAGAGGCAAAGATTTGGCCTGCTGTCTGGCAAATCAGGGGGGTAAATTATGTCTAGATTCCTTTTAGCAAAGCATTTGTCCAAAATAATTTTAGACCATAAAAAACTATATTTTAACATTCTTAGAATATTTATAAAAAATGATGAATTACCTCACAAAAACATAAAAATAGCCAAAAATGTGCTATTTTAAACATAATGAAGTAAAATTATAAATAAAGCAATTCAAAACTGAATATTTTCTGAATTTAAAAATATTCTAAGTATATAAAGTCACAATAGAAAACTGTAGATTGGAAATACAACAGAACTACATATGAAAATTTGTAAGGTACATAGCTTAAGTATATATGTGAAAGTGATGAGAAATATTAGTTTTAAATTTACTCCTGCATAGCAACAAATAGAGAGAATTTACTGTGGCTTCACTTAAATTTACATATGTATGGCTCTACTTTATACCTGATACTGAACAGATTAAGTGGGATTTAAGATTCTACTGTTTATTGTAAAACAGAAAAAATGAGAAGTAATTAACACTCAAAGGTAACATATATAGTCAAGTTAATATAGAAGGATAAAATGAACCACATTGTGTGATTTCTAACTCCTGAAATTGCATTTAAGTAGAAAGCAAAGAAAAAAAAAAACTCATCAGGAAGCACCTTTCATCTTTGAAGGAGAAATTATCAAACTGCAGCAAATAATTTCTTTGCCTCAGTAAGTATATTACAGAGTCTTGTGAGAAACTTGGGTATTTATGCCTAAACTAAAACACTGCCAGCATCCTGCACGTATAAAGTTCATGACTCAGTTCCAGTAAGGTAAGCCCCGGGGCAGCCCAACTCCCTCCACAATACTCTGGAGGTCAACAACCCACCAAAGACAGATGTAATTCAGAACACAGCTTATTAAAAGTGCTAGGATCTCATATTAAGGGGAAGCCAAATGAACACTGGGATTCACTTCACAGATGACATTCTTTAGTTAAGCTGAATCTTAAAGGCAAGTTAAATATGATGGGAAGGAAGACTTTTTAAAAAATTCAGACCAGAAAACAACATGGGAAAATGCACAAAGGAAGCACTGATGTAGAGCAACAGAAAACAGAAAACTATTCCTTTCTTGGTCGTCAGAAGAAATAGTTATATACATGACATAAGATGCTGGAAATTGTAGAGCACTAGATAAATCTCATTCAGTGAGTGATAGAGGGTTATTGTATATCTCCAGAATATAAAACAATTTCAGTAACATAACAGTGATAATCCTCTGACAGTGAAAAGAAGGGAGGAGGGGAGAAGTATAGTATGTTTAAACCAATCTAGGATTCAAGATAGAAAAGTGTATAGCAGCAATATACAGAGAACTGAAAACAGTTGAGAGAAGGCAGGAGAGAAACAATTCAGGGTTCAAACATAACAATGCCATAGTAAAAACAACAAAAAACCAGTGTCAATCTGAAGCCAAATGTGGCATCAGTTGAGTTGCTGAAACTATGTCATGGGTCCTTCAGCAATAAAATATCAATAATAGTACCTACCTTCTACAATTGTGGGAATAAATTCAGCTAAGGTAATTATAATTTATATGATACAAAATAAGGTGTCAATAAATAGTAGCTATTCTAATTTATTTTCACTTTGGAAAACACAAAAGTGAAACATAGACAAAAGAACAAGAGTTGATAAGGATCTTCATATTTTTCCCATCCTTGCCCCTTTGTTATTTTATAACATATCTTTTATAAGAAGACTAACACAAGTCCCTTTTTCTCTGCTGTTGCCTGCCTCATGTCCACTTTTAGGCTGCCAGTATCTGTCTTTCTATAAGCACAAATATATTCACATCACATATTAAAAACTTGAAAACACCAACTTTCTTGAGTGCAAAATCCCAGACTACTACGCATCGATACTATAATGTACACCTTATTGTTATTTGAGTGTTTTTTCTCACTCAAGTCAATGAAGTTCTCAGTTGAGGGCACTTTGTCTTATTAATCATTGAATCTTCTGTGCCTAGGTTTAAGAGATGTTTAATGCAACCTACATAGACATACATGATAATTTTATGGTGCCAAGTAAACATTTGCAAATAGTAGGTTCTAAAAAAAGGAACTTGGAATAAACCATAAAGTTCTAGAAGAAAAAGAACAACTAAGTGTAAGGTTAAAAATGTTGAATGAGGCCCTCACTGGTGGTGCAGTGGGTTAAAGCACAACAATAAGAAGCTAAAGCCACTTAAAGGCACTTCCGCATGAGTGCAATCTCTGCCTGTCCCGGAGGTGACCACAAGGGGAGTCAGACCTCTCCTGACCTGCCTGCTGTTCGGCCTCAGCAGTGTACTTTGTTGATATGCCTGTTCTGTCTCTGGTGAATCCTCTATCAGTCCCTGCACCTCTGGCCTGCATCCTAGCTCTGTATGCATAAATAAATAAATCTTAAAAAAAAAAAAGTATAATGACATTCATTTCAATTAAGTAAATTATTATGGGCTTATATGTTAGGTACTGCAAATATAAAGCCATGATTACAGCCCTAAAGAGTATATACAGTTTACGGTGGAATCTACACACACAAGCTAACAAACATATTCACAAGAGGTCCATCCTGGGAGTTGCTTCTTGGCAATGTTTTTTATGGAGATTCTTGAAATAAGAACCAGGTATATGAATAATTTCAGAAAGGTTTTATCTAGAGCACAGGTATAAAGAAGTGAGTTGTTAGGAAATAAAGGTAGTTATAGATCACTCAATTTAAAATACTGACAAAAAGATAGTAAATAAACCTAAAGGTGGTTTAAAATAATAAAGTTAAGTGGAACATTTGCTCACATGGAAAGGAATGTATGATGAGGATAAATAATGAGAGCAGAGTCCATAAGAGAGAAAATATTCAGAGCACAAAGGTAAAATGAGCACCTCTTTTGAGACAACAAGGAAGGATGAGACTCATCAGCTATTGGGGAAAAAGTAGAAATTAGTTGAGATGAAAGCAGTATATCATGCAGCTCATTACAGATGGTTTTAGTCCTCTTTGTCAAAAAGATATCAGCTGTTACGGAGAGGAATTGAAATTGAACGCATTTCAAAAGATATTTGAAAAAGACTCTAAGAAAAGTTACTGAGTAAAAAGTAGTATTTCCAAGAGTATACAAAACAAGGAAATGTGCAACTGGAAGAACAGTCTATTTGATGGAAAGAACATTCCTTAATACAAGGGAAGAAGTGATGATAAAATCAAAATAAAATCTAAACATTAACAGTACTATACAAAGTAGTATTCATTAATTTTTACTTTATTAACTTCAAACAGAATCTTCTAAATTTAGAATTCTGTGGTTACTTGCAAATAAAAACATGTACACGGTCTACTTTAACAATGATTTTCGAGTTGAACTTTTTAAAAAAGTAAAAAGTATGTTGCAAATATTGTAACCTCTACAGCAATCACTAAAAAAAAATTAAAGAAGTAAACCTAGTAGTAGAGCTAACACAGAATGGCAGGAAATTAAAAGCTAACATATTCAGGAAAAAAACACCAAAAAAAGTTAAAAAAGGGTCCAAAAAGTTAGGTGGGATAAATCAAAAATAAATTAGTCAACATAATCCCAAAATACAGATCATGACACTAAATGTAAGTGGATTAAACATCACAGTAAATAAGCATAGATTTCAGAGTAATAAGACAAATTCTAGAGTGCACTGTGCCAAGAAATACACTATATGTGAAGGCATAGATTTGAAAGTAAAGTTATAGAAAAGGCTATATCATAAGAAAGCTGGAGTTCCTATATAATACCTTTAATATCATTGGATCTTTGGACAAGGGATATGAGAAAGAGAAACAGCTTTGTACTGCTAAAAGGTCAACAAAAAGACAAGATGATCCTAAATTTATAACACTAAATGGATATATTGCCTAGCTTTAAAATCCATGATAAAAAGTTGTCTATTGTCTGTTGACAAATTAACAATTTCAGGATGATATTTTAAATTTCCCTTTTAATAACTGATAAAATAAATATATAAAAAAATCAGTAAGGCTATAAAATTAAGTGAAATCTAAAAATCAACTAGATTAATGGAATTTACAAATCATTACACTTAACAATACTAGAATATATACATTCCTTTCAATGTTTATCTCTTTTCATTCTGAAATAATTATAGGTACACAGAAGATTGCAAAAATAGTACAGAGGTCCTATGTACCCTCTCCCTAAGCTGTTTCCCTTAATGGCTATATATTTGTGGTTATAATGCAATATCAAAATCAAGAAATCAATATGTTATGATGGGTGTCTAGTTCTGTATCACTATCACATGTGGAGGTCTCCATACTAATCACTACGGTGATCAAGATACTACTATCCATCACAATCTCTATAGTCACACTCACTTTGCTTTCCTACTCAACCCTAACTCTTGGCAACCATTAGTGTTTTCCATCTCTGTAATTTTAACATTTCAAGAGTTATAAAATCGAAATCATAGTGTATTTCTCTTTTTGATTCAACATACTGCCAATGAAATTTAACCACATTGTGTGTGTTAGTAATTTTTTTCTTTTCCCCTTTGTATTGCTTAGTACTATTTTATGGGATAGTTGTGCCACAGTTGGTTAAATCATTCATTTGGACTTCTGGGTATTTCCTGTTTGGGATTATTATGAAAAACATTTTTGTACAATTTTTTTCCATCCTGTAAACAAATTCTCATCTCTCTGGAACAAATGTCTATAGAAGTGCATTTGCTAGGGTATATAGTAAGAACCTATCACTTTTATAAGAACTAAATTTTCCCATAGCAATTGTATTATTTTGTTCACTGCGTATTCTTAAATCATTTGCCAAAACAGAAAATAAGGTATGCCAAAAGTCACAACAAATTTACAAAGATAACACACAACATACTATCTTCTGACCACAATGAAATTAGTACTTAAATAGAAAAATATACTTTAAAAAAGCCACAACCATTTAGAAGCTAGCCAATACCCCAAACATATGGATAAAAGAAATTGCAAAAAAAAGAAGAAGAAGAAGGAGAAAGAAGGAAATTGCATAAGAAATTATATCTTGTACTGGCTGAAAAGTATATAAAAATTTGTGGGGTATAGCTAAAGCTGTGCCACAAGAAACACACATTAGGCCCTCCCTGGTGGCACAGTGGGTTAAAGCACAGCACTAAGAAGCTAAAGCCACTTCTGCATGAGTTCGATCCCTGCCTGCCCCGGAGGTGACCACATGGCGTGGCAAACCTCTCCTGACCCGCCCGCTGCTCCCCTCAGCAGTGTACTTCTCAGTCAACCTGCTCTGCTGCCTGCTCTGTCTCTGGTGAATCCTCTCACCCTCCGCATCTCTGGCCTGTACCCCAGTTCTGTATGTATGAATAAATAAATAAATCTTTAAAAAAAAAAAAAAAAGCTAAAGCCACTTCAGCATGAGTTCGATCCCAGCCCATCGTGGAGGTGACCCACATGGCATGGCAGACCTCTCCTGACCCGCCTGCTGCTCCCTGCACTGTACTTTGTCAGTCAGCCTGTTCTGCTCCCTACTCTGTCTCTGGTGAATCCTCTCACCACCCCTGCACCTCTGGCCTGTACCCCAGTTCTGTATGAATAAATCTTTTTAAAAGTACACATTAAATATTACATAAGAACATGTAAGTCAATGACCACAATTTCTACATAAAAAGCTAAAGAAAGATTAATGCCAAAATTAAAAAGTATGCATACATAATGAGAACAAAAGAATGTGGAATAGAGATACAATGGAAAAAATAAATTGATTTAACTAGAAAGCAGGTTCACTGAGAATTCAATAAAATTGATAAACCAAACGTAAGGAAAGACATAAGTCATCTTCACCAGGGATGTCAGTGCAGCAACATTTATCCAACTAATTAGCAAGAGGAATAGTATGAAGAACTATTCTAGGAAGTCTGATAGCATATAAGAAATGAGCAAAAACCTTAAAGATAGAAAACATTGTAGCTGACCTCAAAAGAAATAGAAAAATTTATTTTTGTGCCATATGAATTCCCACACTTAATAAAACTCTTCCTATCAATAAGTTTCCAGGCCCAGCATCACATGAATAACAATTTGCAATTCATTTTATGAGGTCAGGTCTTACTGAACAGAAGGCTTACAAAATAAGAACTGAAAAAATACAGACTAATATAAATTTACACACAAATATCTTTTTTAAACATCAGGAAAACTAGAAGTAATTATATATAAATGGGTAATATATCATGCACAAGTGAAATCTGTTTAATAGTTTTAATTTTTAAAGTTACTATTAACAGAATAAAGGTATAAGCACACATGATCTGTGATCTAGGTACAAGGGAAAGCATTTGCATTTTAGAAAATTGAAGATCTGTTCATGATTTTTAAAAAAAAAGTCTCTGCAAAGTGAAAAAACAAAGGAACTTCTATACATATCTGGTAGTTCTGTGAAAAACCTATAGCTAGAATTATATTTAATAATGAAAGGCTGACTCCTTTCCCTTAGAGTTAGAAACAAAGTAAAGATGTTCACTGGCACCATTTCTATTTGGCATTATATTGGAGGATCTAGCAAATGAAATAAGAGAATATAAAAGGCATAGAACCAGAAAAAGAAGGAATAAGGTTATTCACAACAGCATGACCACATGCATAGGAATCTTTAAAAATAATTACCAGTAGTAATAAGTGAATTTAGTATGCTCAAAGGATGCAAGGGCAGTACACAAAAATTTTGATTATGTGTTTTGTTCCTGATTTTGTAGAATTGTTTCTCTCTTGTAGATCACTCAAGTTTCCTTTAAGTAGCTATTTCAAATTCTTTCTCAGGTAAATTGTAGTTTCCCATTCTTTGGTTGCTATTATTGGAAGATTATTGTGATCTTTTGGTAATGTCATGTTTCATTCCTATTTCACATCTCTAAATGTTTTGCACTATGTTTTTAAAATTTTTTTTGTATTTGAAGTAGCAGTCACTTCCTTCATTTTTTACTCCTGCCTTTAGGAAATAAATACCTTTTTTCAATTCTACTACAGATTGCTAGTATACCTATCAGATGCAGTGGTAAAGACGGCTGTTCCTGAGTCCTTTAGCCTAAAATAGTATGTTCCAACACTTCTAGAAAGTCACTTTTGTTCATGAACAGATCCAATTTTTTGTTAAGGGTTGGGGGGAACAAAAATGAGGTTGTTAACATTCCTCCTGGACATGATATATTTTATCTAATAACCTTATCTATACTAGCCTAAAATAAGCAAGAAATAAACTTTTACTGTATTAAGACATAGAAATTTGCTTAACTTGCCTAATAAAATTAAGGAATAGTGATAGAAAAAACTAGTTGTAATAGTAGTATAGTCATACAAATAATTAGGTCTGAATATACAATGGTGTCACTTAATGACTGGGATTAATGATAGAAATATGCATAGTTAGGTGATTTCACTTTGTGCAAATATAATAGTTTGTACAGAATATATACAGTGCAAAAACCTAGATGATATAGCTATTACACACCTTGGCTGTATGATACAGCCATTGGGACCACATAATATATGATGAGCCCAGTGTTGACCAAGCATGACTATGCTGTGGTGGTATAGAAAGAACCAAGTACCACACCCAATTCTCAGGCATAATACAGTGATGCAATAACAGACTCAGGGAATGCATTAATGATACTTGTTGAGTATATATTAGGTGTGAAGTACTCTGGTATCTGTAACAGTGAATAAGACACATGCTTTCTGGGGCACAGCAGGACAGCTTATGAAAGTGTTAAAACAACCCTCCCATAATGCAAAAAGCAGTATGTGCCAAATTAGTACGGGGAAACAATGTTAATTCAAATTCTTTAATTCTAACATCAAAAAGGTGTTACAGAAGTGGCATGAAGAAAAAAAACTAACTTATAAGGAGGCAGAAGTCGTATTTTTGATTTCTTTATAATGATGCTAAACCCCCAGAATATAATGTCTACTCTATTCTTGATGAGCAAGACAAAATCTCCTGCTCTTCTTTTTGTTTTATAGTTTTAAAGGGAATATTTAAATATAAGTTTTAAGTTTATCTTATTAATGTCAAGAATAATGTCTATCATTTAGTGAATGCCTACTGGCTGTTAGGCATTGTACTAATTTATATGATCTTGTTTAATCTTATGGCATGAATAACAATGGATTTTCCATTAAAAATAAGAAACTATGGTGCAAATATCATACCCAGTTTGTCTAGGTTACATGCTATTATTTAGCAAAGTCACCATCTAAATTGTAGTTGATTTCAAAGTTTGTTTTCTTCATTATTAAGCTATCCAGAGTAATATTCCCTTCAGGCTGATTATTCTATACTTCAACAACCCAATCAATTAATCTTATATAGTTGCATTATTATACTGGTATAGAAATCAATTTTTAGGCTCAACTTACAAATGTTTTTATTCTGTTACCACTTATGTATGATTATTTTCTCAGTGTCTTGAACCATAACTTTTAAGAACTTCAGTCCTTTGTAGGCTTAAGTTAGTTAACAGGTCCTTCAGTTTGAGAGGGATAAAATTCTTATTAACAGAATTTTTCATATACATTCAAAGACGAAACAAGTAGTGTTTGTTAAAAAAGGCCTCAATTTTCTTAAAACAAGTTTCATTTCCATTTTTCTTCTCCACTGATTCTAGTAAAATATTATGAATCTATGGTAACTGTTGGCCAGGCTACTGGAGATTAAAAAAATTAAATAAATAAAAAGCAGCAGATGTACTGATTAACTACTTTTATAAAAAATGGCTTTTCAAGAGGTTTACTACTAACCAAATACCACTCGAAGGAAAACAAAAATTAGAATGTCATATTTTTTATATGTCTGCATACATTCTCAAAAATTACAAAGAATTTGCTTAGAATTTATTCAATTAATTCGTAGGATTTTTCAGCTAAACTAATGGCCACTCATAGTTTGCACTTTTAGAATAAAGGGTAAAGTATTAACCAAAAAGGAAGCAATGGAATATATCAAGAAATACATGTTGAGACAGCACGACAATGGACCAATGAGTTATAAAAAAAAAAAAATGTTTAAACTGTAGAGCTAATGTATATTACTTCTGCCTACACAGTATTTCATTACATTTGTATGAATTAAAGAGATTAAATTAATTCTCCTGTCTTAATTGGTACTGTATTAACTTTTTTTTTTTAAACTAAGATTATATTGGTTTGCCACATTGTGTTTGTGTAGGATTTCTCCTAGAAATCCTAGGGTGCTGTTAACACCCAACCCTGCCATCTAAGCTCCCATATGCCACCACTGTAGTCCATGGTGCTTCTTCCTCATTTTGTTCTTGCCCTTTCCTCTGCCCCTCTGCTAGCCTCTATTCACAGGTTGTAAGGTTTCTTATTATTTGTGTTTTATTGTACCCTTTGTTTTGTCTCTCTATATGCCACATGTAAGTGACCCATCGTCTTTCTCCTCTGAGTTACTCTGCTTAGAATAATCTCCTCCAGTTTAATCCATGTTGTCACAAATGGCAAGAATTTATCTATTATGATAGTTGAGTTATATTAACTTACTTTTATCTAGGAGAGATAAGCCTAAATGCTTAATAAGCAAAGTACATCACATTTTTAAATTATTAAAGTATACTTCTGATGAGCTACTATCTGGCTTCAAAAAAATTATTTCCACATTTTAAAAAATCATCTCTTTTCATCTAATGTTGAAGCTCTGCTTTAGTCATTATCATACCTTAACAGTATCACTGAAATAAAAATAGCATTTGATCTGTCTTTCTGCCTTTATCTTTTTCTTCATCAGTCAAATAACTGAGAATGTTAGATCATATTGTCAATTTTCTCTGCTGTATCATATCACCGATATATTAACATCTCCCCCATAAGCCCCATTTCCCAATATTAATCCTACTTTTTTAATCTAGGGTCTTCCCTACTCTGAATCTGAACTGGGTCTCCAGGTCTTATTTCTATAGATTCCAACACATATCCTACACTCTTTTCCAGTTTTATATATTTATCAGCATATACCCCAACAAGCTAAAACTATAAGCTAAGTCTAGAAGTCCATATCACAGCTCAAAGAAATATAATCCTTGGATATATTTACTCCAGCCCACTGGTGATTGATTAAATGTCAGAATAAATAAACTTTAGCCTGTGTTGCTGCACTTGAACATTAATTAGTACTTTTCTGTATTTTATATTCAAAAGCCATTTGCTGATACTTGGAAGGCATACCTGTGCTTCTCATACTATATATATATACCTGATATTACCTAACTTTTAATGTTTTGTTTAACTTTGCATATGCTTGGGTCTTGACTGTCTATAATGCAAACTCCTTGAAGACTGCATTAATAAAGTTGCAGTATCTTGCACTCTAATGAAACCTCATTTAGCACCTAAGATTTAAAAGATAGACATTCTATAAATATTATAAAAACAATATTAAATTACCCCTTTTTAGCCAAATTTTATTAATGAGAAAGTTAAAAGCACCAGTTTAAATATTGTAAAGGGGGATTAAAAATGTACTGATTCAGTATTTATTCTCTATTTTGAATTTACACAAATGGTCTAAAACTTCAAAACAACCCTTAGTTGATTTTAACTAAGCTGAGAGCAACAATTTGATTCACTACATAAATCTACAATAAATCACTCTCTGACTTGACCAAGTAGATATAACTTCAGCAATAACTGGCTTCTTGTTTATATCCTATGGAATCATGTATAAGAACTTATCAAGCTAATTCTAAGTTCCCAAGCATATTTTACTATAAGAGAAGTATAGAAATGATAGAAAGAGAAGGCTCATGTTATTATTAACTGGCAATCAAATTCTTTTTTAAACTATTAAAACCACTAATTAGCAGACCTTTAAGATTTTCTCCTTCTATACTATCTTGTTACATTATAAAATACATTGGTTTTAGGAATCAGAAAACAAGACCTTATTTTTCTTAACTATGTGTATCTTTTTTGTAACAATAAATGTGATGATTATATATTCAGAAGATATTTAACACATGTGTAAGCACAGGCTTCCTAATTAATGGTATTTCAAGTGAAGCACATTAGGCATCCAATTTTGGAGTTTTATTATACTCATAATTTTAAAACTCAGAAATGCAAATGCTATTTTACTACAGAGTTAACCTATAAAATTCTAGAAGTCTAAAATCAGTCTTTCTCAAATGAAAAGCTGGGACAAAAAATGATTCCCTCAGGGAAATTTTCTACTTAGACTCAACTATTACTAAAACAAACCTTTAACATAAGGAATGTAACTGAATTTCCTACAGTAAAGTTCTCAATTTAAATCTAGTTTAAATTTTTGGATGATCATTTGTCATGTAAAAGAAATAAGTATTTCAGCTCTAAACACTGGAAAAGAATGCTGGTTTTCTACAATTCAAAAATGTGTACTTTATCAAAGTTAGAAAATTAGAATTTATGCTTAATTTGTGCTATTGTTGTTTTTGATCTTTAAAAAATAAAACCTGTGGGCCTCCCTGGTGGCACAGTGGGTTAAAGCACAGCACTGAGAAGCTAAACCCACTTCCGCATGAGTTTGATTCCTGCCTGTCCCAGAGGTGACCACATGGCGAGGCAGACCTCTCCTGACCCGCCCGCTGCTCCCCTCAGCAGTGTACTTCGGCCATCTGCCTGTTCTGCTCCCCACTCTGTCTCTGGTGAAGCCTCTCACTGCCCCTGGGCCTCTGGCCTGTACTCCAGTTCTGTATGCACAAATAAATCTTAAAAAAAATAAAACCTGTAAGATTATATATATTTTTATATTAAAAAGTCTTCATTTTAAAAAATATTTTAATTAGTATTTGGTTACTATCTGGTAGATTATATTCTTTTAAAATGTTGATACCTATTAAATTTGTCTCAAGTAATTAAAATTTTATGCTAGCTATACATTTCAGGGAATTTCTAAAATGTTAGAGTAGGTAATTTTAAGAAAACAATTAACTGATCACTAAAAAGTATTGCATGTCAACACATCCACCTACTGTAAATGTTTTTGACCTTTCTCACATGGCGTTTCTACTTATACTCATTTGAAATTAAGGGGAAAGTGGACACAGATTTATTCTGTTTTGTAGCACAAAGCTAATAACATTATCTGGGGAGTTGAATGCGTGAATGTTTGTGTTAATTCTTGTGCTGAAAGATACACACACAAACAAGAGCCTATGAAGCCTGTTTAGCACTTGTCACATTCAAATGACTCAGTTGCACGCGATGTATTTTTGGACTAAATATTAATATTTAAGAAGCAGGCTAAACCAAATATTTAATTATAATCAAAATATTTAATTCTCTATGAAGAGACCAGAAATTTATACAGTCAAAATAAAGGAAAGCAAGATTTATGTAAAAATCTTGTTTATTTACGAAAAATGTAAAGGCTGCATGTAGAGGAGATAGATTATTACTTGGCATAGGTTAATTTCTTAGTTAACCTATGACTCAAATGATGATAGACTGTTAGTATAAAAAGTATGAAAATGTGAAGTAGGTTTAGAATTTAGAAATTTTTCTTCACCTACTTTCACAGCAAAATGTAAAACATAATGTGATATTATCTCCTCACTTGAAAAGACAATATTAAAAACAGGTCTCGATTCTGACAAAGGGTATGAACTGCCAGGAGGAGGATGGTGGGCATAGCAGGAATTTAAGATAGGAAAGAGGAGGAGAGGCCACCACATTACTACTGAGAAGCAAACAGGAAGATATGAATTCTCACACTAGTCCTGTCAGTCATTTTCTATAAAACTTGGTTTGAATAACTTAAGCTGTCAGTGACCTCATGAACAAATACTGAATTTACTTTCCTCACAAATGTATTGCAGGTCAAACAGAACCATGATGAAATGTGTATATAAAATAGATGCCTGAACTCAGGACTCAACTCTTTGAAACTACCTTATATGACTCATTTCTCTAAGACAACTTTACAGATAAGTCACGAAGGCTGAGAGAGTACAATTCTAAAAATGTGTAATCTTTCAGAAAAATGTACATAAGTTAGAAGAAACAGAAAGAAAATAAAAGGAATACTCCTCCAAAATGGTGGTTTTTCTTTTTTCTTACTTCATGGGGGACAAAAGTTGAAGACAAAGTCATGATGCTAGACTAGACATTTGAACTTGACAAATGAAGAATGGAACACAACCTAATACTTGTGTTATTATAAGAATGACCTATCAATAGAAAGTGTCAGTTTAATGTCTCAGAGCAGTGTTCACTCATTAGGCTTTTAAAATCCATCTCCCTATTAATACCTGTTACTGTCATTCTTACTTATACCTAAGTAAGCTAAGGTTTTGTTAAAATTTACTTTCTGTAACTTTTAATAAAAAAAGTTATATCAAATATCCGTTTTCAGAGACCTAAACTGTCTTCCCTCAACAAGATTTTGCTGCCCTCTACTCAGAGAGTACACTCACTCTCCTAGCCATTCCCCAAGACACATATTTGGACATGCATCTTCTTTACTCATAACATTACAAAATTACTCTAAAGTAAACTTAGAAAGCTAGATATGAGATGGCTGTTTTCCAACAATCATATGGAGATTCAAAGAAGAATGATCTAAACTCAAAACAAGTAGAAATTTAATAATAGTGATATCATCACCAAAAATATCCATACTGCTTCATATGCATATCTATGAGTAAGAAAATTCTATCATGGGCAGAAATATGACTGTGGGAGGATGTTTCTGTTTTAGAACATTTTACAATTTATATTAATAAAAGTGAACAAAAGGTTTTATAGTTAACTTATTTCCCCCCTTTTTTGGTTTTTCTTCTTCCTACCCCTTCCTCCCCACATCACCCCCTTTTTTCTACACTTTTCTTACACTTTCCTTCCGTCCAATACTAGTTTTTGGCTGAGGCCACAATTCCAACAAGAAATAAAAACTACATTACTCAGGAAGGAAGCTAATAAGTTTCCCCTCCCTCAAATGCCATTAGAGACTTCCTGAATAAATGGGAAACACATTAATTAAAAAAGAATAGAGGGTGCTTGCATAAGCAACAAAAAGAGATTCCGGTCTACATTATGATTAAAATCATCTTGAATAATAAATGTCAAATATGGATAAGATCTATTAGGACACCTTGCACATCTGACCAGTACAACAACGGGGGGATTTTTTTCAGTGGACTGCTCAATACTTCTATCATTTCCTTTTAAGGTAAGTTAGTGATTAATATGATAATTTGATTACCATGAAATTTCTTTTAAATATATTACTGAAGATCTTCATTCAAAATAATTGCATTATTCATTATCATAGTAGTCAGTGGAATGAACAACCACTGATATGTATACACAAAGACGTGGCTGTGAGCTTAGTTATCAGTGATTGAATTTATTTAAATGTATAAACTATTTACATATTTAATTGACACACTGGTCCAAATTTTATATTTTCTTTAAATTTGCTAATGAATATTGACATGTGTCCTTGTTCTAAGACTCATTCTCCATTGGCATCATTTTTTTTTAAACAAGGTCACATAACGATTCCTCTTACAAGTTATATTTTAATTATAATTAATGAATAACTGTCCTATATGACTAATATTTATTTTAAATTATTATTTTAAATAATATAATAGTTTATTTTTACATCATTTTGTGCCTTTTTTCCATCAGTTGTAATCCCCATGGGCTGCCCACAATTCACACGTGTGCCATTACATAGTCCAGTGCACTCCCCTCCCCCCCATTTTTGATCCCATTCCCCACTCCACCCCCCAGTAAAATGTCTCTGGTATATAGTTGTTCATTATTATTATTATTATTTTCTCCCCTGGTCCTTTATACTCCTGCTATGAGTGAAACCATCTGGTATTTTTCCTTTTCTTTCTGGCTTATCTCACTAAGCATGGTCCCTTGCAGCTCAACCCATGTTCCTGCAAAAGGAATATATTTATCTTTTTTGATTGCTGAGTAATATTCCATTGTGTATATGTACCATATCTTTTTAATCCAGTGATCTACTTTTGGGCATCTGGGTTGATTTCATGTCTTTCCTATTGTAAATAAAGTAGCAATAAACATGGAGTGCAGGTGTTTTTTTGAATCAGTGTTTTTGTGATAAATGACTAATATTTAAAGGACAAAGTGAACATGGTGTTTTGACTCCTTTCTATCCTTAGTTTTGTTTGTTTGTTTAGCATGACAGTTTTATCAGCAAGTCAATACTTTGTATCTTAAGCTTCAATCTTGAGATTGCTCTCAACAACTGATTTGGTCATTACAGAGGTAGAAAATACCATTCATAGTGATAATTTAAATAAAAAGAATGTTGAATTAAGAGATGAGATTTGTTAAAAGCCATTTTTTCTTCTATTTCAATGACTCCTAGCACAGTACAGCCACTGAAATCAACTTAATGCTTGTCAAGATCCATTGAACTTTATAGCAAGCATCTGGCTAGTGCCATGGTGCAGATGTTGGAATAGAATGCCACAATAAAACTACTTCAAATCTCATCTGGTTATTAACAGTACTTCATTCAAAAGATTACTTTCTGTAATTTCTGACTTATGTTTGCTCAAATAAAAGCAGTTCACTTTTTTTAAAGGCATACTTATGACTTGTTACAGAACAAACTTATAATATTACTAATATATAGATCTTGTTTTTAGTTAAATAATTGAATTTATTTGAATTAAAAATAAGTCACAAATAAAATGACTTATCAGACATCACAAAAATTCAGAATATAATATCAAAATATCAAATACAAGCCTGTATTTGATAAACTAAACTTGAAAAATGTGTATCTTTGAAAATGAAGTAGCCTACCTGTAATTTATAATTTATATAATTCTTTTCCCCTGATTTTCTATTTGGGATACCGAGTTTGTATCAGATTCTGGTTAAATATAAGCAATTAAGCCACCTTAAAGTGTTCTTGCAACTTCTTTGGTAACCAAGCAGAAGCGTAATGTGTATATATCTTCCAGGACATCTCATCTTTTTCTGGCTCTGCGAAATTCTCTATTCTTTAAGGTCTGCCTGATTTGCTTGCTTCTCTGTTTTCATACTAATCTATTAAATAACAGTAACATATGTTCATTGTAGAAACATTAGAAAATACATAGAAACAGTAAGAAAATAAAAATTTAATGTAGTCTCACTATTTGGAGGCAGCTACTAACATGTTTATGTAAATTTTTAAAGTAAAAAAAGATTAAAATATAGTCTATATTCATTTATAAAGTGTTGTTTATATTTAGTATTAGATACTAAGTACTTTTTGCTTTCTAAATGCCTTTATATATTAGTTTAATGCTCTTTATCTCAAACATTTTTTCTCAATTTTTCTAGACAACAGGTGAACACAACAGGTGAACAAACTTTTTCTGACGAGCCAGATAGTATTTTAGATTTTGCAAGCCAGTCTCTGCTGCAACCATTTAACTGATTTTGTAGTGCAAAAGCAGTCAAAAAAATTTATAAAGATGTTCAATAAAGTTCCAAATAAAACTTTATTTACCAGAATGGACAGTGAGTTGTTCTTTGCTGAGCCCATATTTTCTAAAGAACTGCTTATAAAGAACTATCAATTATCATGATTACTACCACTTCTAGTTAAAATTTTATGGATTATCTTTATACTCAATATTACATTCCATGTAACATTACAGATTTACCCCAGCATATACTAACAAGGAGTAAGTTTACTTCCTGTAACTGCAAATGTGATTCTCCAAAAGTGACAGAAAATCCTCCATGCTCCAAAGGTACCAGAAAAACTTCCCCAGTACAGTCTGTGCCTTAGAAACCTGTACAGCAAAATAGTAAAGTCAAAGGATGCTCTACCCACTCCCCTTTAGGCAACAGAAATCCAAGTTAAATGGAAGTAAGTGTTGGCAAAGAGACCCCTCATCTCTGTATCATATCTATGAAAGAAAGAAACTGAGGTTGCAGGAACTGGAGCAGCAGGAAATGACAGGCTTATATGCCTCTGCATCCTGTCTTCTTCCTTTCCCACTGTGACAATAAAATGTCTTTTTCCTCCTAGGGTCTTTCTATTTATATTTGCTATGGATCCCTCTACCTACTGCTTTCCATCATGGCTTAACAGTCCTCTCTTTTCAATCTGGTTTTCTCCTCTCCTGTCTGTGTTTCAGTGCCACTCTCAGAATCCTTGCTTGTTCTCATGAGAATTAAACATAAGATATGCCTACCTGAAGAAACCCTCAAACTTTCTTCTGTTGACCCTACTCTTCCTTTTCACGCCCTAGTTTTATGAAAGAATTGTCTATACTTCTCTTTTATCATTTATTCTTCTCATTCCAATCAGGTTTTTGTTCCCATTGATCCTCTAAAACTAAGGTTATCAGTTAACTAGTTTTGCTAAAACCATTTGTCACTTTTATTTTTTTCTAGTTGGTTAAAGCACAAGTTACATAGCCCAAGTGCATGAGCTCAGATCTGGATTCCGTCACTTACTAGCTACATGCATTTTCTTGCCAAGTCTCTCAGCATTTCACTTTCTCATCTGCAAATCCCAACTCAGAAAATTGTGAAAATTAATAAACATTAAATGATCAACAACAAGTAACCTCTGTATAAATGCTAGTTATTACTGATCTTTCAGCATTTGGGATTATTATCTCTTTTCTCCTTTCAGAAAAAGCCTATTCCATAACACATTCTCTAGGTTTTTTTCTTATCTCTGTGAATCACCCTTCCTAACCTCACCTTCATGTTGCTCTTCTTTTATGGGCTAGTTTCTCTCTCAAGCGCACTTCTCTATGTACACTCCAGGCAATCTCTTCCAGGCCCAGGGCTTCAATTACTATCTGGTATCTTCCAATCTACTGTCCCAAAACTTCTCTCCTGACTTCACTACATTATCACTTGGCTGTTTATGGCTACGCATGTCTGAAACTGCATGCTCTTCCCAGTTTCCGCCCCCAGCCTTACTGCTTCTCCCACTTCACCTGTCTCAGTGAATCATGTCCCCTTCCACACAGTGTGCCAAGTCTGACACAAGTAGCTAGCGTCATTCATCTACATTATTTCTAAAGACTTATACTTGAGGTCTCTGCTTAGAGGTTAAGGCATTCTCCAGTATATACCTATAATGTGATTGAAATACTCTTTCTAATCACAAAATATAAAAAAGTTTAATGGTTATACATTGTCTATAAGGAACTCTGGCACTCCTTATTATAGATTTAAAAGCCTTCATGGCCTGATGCTTGTTTACCTCTTAAGCTTTTTGTCACATCATTATTCTCTCCCCACCACAACTTCTCTGTATCAGTTATCAAGTCTATACATAAACAGTTACTTTTAACTAAAGCCACGTCAAAATCTTAAGTTTTACTCAAACGAAGCCTGCAAAAACACTTGACTTCGCAAAATGACTATTCTGATAGGGTAATATAAGGTGTTAGAAGCCCTTTTACTTAGCTATAACTAATTTAAAATTCTTAGAAAAGCTTTTATTATTAAAGCAACATTATCTTCCATAAGTTAATAACCAATTATTTCAATTTTTTGTGTGTGATTTCAATACATACCATGTAATTCCAGCTGATTAGTAACTGAAAACACTAATTCCCTTGAAAAATAAAACTAGTAAGTTGCATAACAATATAGTAAGGTGTCAAATGAGCCCTTTGCTATGTGCCATGCATAATCATGTAATTCCTATTTAGTTAGAAAGAAAATGAGGGGTCTCTCTAGAGGCACAACAGGTTAAAGCACAGCACTAGGAAGTGATTCATAGTCACTGCAGCATGAGTTCAATCCCCAGCCAGGGAAGTGACCTACATGGTGCAGCAGACCTCTTGTTTCACCCGCTGCTCTCCTCAGCAGTGTATTTCAGCCATCTACCTCTTCTGCTCCCCACTCTCTCTGGTGAATTCTCACCCCCTCATACCTCTGAACTGTACTCAGTTTTGTATGCATGAATAAAAAAAAATCTTTAAAAAAAATGAAAGATGTTGCTAGTAATTCTATGTCGCCTCTAATTTTTTTTTTTAAAGATTGCATTTAAATTTCAAGAGTATCAGTAATTCTTCAGGGTTTGAAACATCAAGTCCCTAGAATACTAGTAAGAAAATCTCCATAAATTCTTACTGTCGAAGAAAGAGAGGGGTGGGAGTGTGTGTGTGGGGTTGAGGGGGAGTGCAGGGGAGAGGCACCAGTAAGACCTGACGGTTTCCTGTAAGAACAAAGGAAAATAATGCCGTGTGGGGGGGGGGGTTCAGAATTGACTTGTAGGGAAAGTGTGCTATGGATAGAAGCTACCCCCGTGCAATTTTCCTGCTGCTGGTATTCTTTGTCCCTTGTTCTACTCATACTCTATTCAGAAACAGTACTAGGAAGCCTAAGAAATCATAAATACTATAGAGATGCTTTTAATAGCTATGACTATGAAATTGTGTTCCTCTACTGAGTTGTTTAAGCATATCAGTGGGTAACAATGTTTAGAGTAGAAAAAGTGTTTAAGAAATTATACTACTTTCAATTACAGCTACAAATCCTACAGGACTGGAAAAAAAAAAAACAGTTTGTCAAGGTCCTATTCCTAAGACTTAACTATTATTCTGTTTCAAAAGATTTTTCTCCTATTCCTAGAAATATTTTTCTATAATGAATGTTATTAGAAATGAATTTTGTCATTTACTTGGATAAATGTTTCACAGTGCTAGACTGTGAAATATCATACCAAATAATGTAATCCTGATAAAACTGCTCTAGATTTCTTTTTTTTCCTTTATTATGGAAACACCATATATAATATAGAAGGAAAACAGCTGAATACCCGTGATAAGGAAAGAAGGAATCTTGGAAATAGTCAAAACAGAAAAAAAAAATTACTATTACCTTGCTGTTAAGTTATCTTAGTCTTTCTATTCATGAAAGCAAGGGATAGCAATGTAGTTACATCTGAAAAAACTAGCCTGTTATTTTCTATTTATCAATCCTAAACAATATTGTAAGCAATAACTTCAAGTTTAGACCAACAATCTTAAGATATATGCCCACAAATACTACCAAACAAGTCAGTAGATAAATGAAATTATTAGATAAAACTTCTACTAAATACAAAAATTCTTGGGTGGGGGGATGAGGAAATGTAGCTGGAACCCACTGTATTGTGTTTTCATGACCCTTTATCTACTGAGGAGAAATCTTGAACTGTGGCAATGCCGAACAGAAGAAATCAATAAAGTACCACAGAGTAGAATTGTATCTAGACAGCAATTGTACACTGTAAATGCTTCTCATTCATCATAATCTGCTCAAATTAAAGGTTCATTTTTAAGTTCTTGGGAGCTCACTAAAGCAATGCCAGAACTCTTTTTTTTTTTTTTTTTTAAGATTTATTTATTTGTGCATACAGAACTGGGGTACAGGCCAGAGGCTCAGGGGCAGTGAGAGGCTTCACCAGAAGGCAGAGTAGGGAGCAGAAAAGGCAGCTCGAGGAAGTACACTGCTGAGGGGAGCAGCGGGTGGGTCAGGAGAGGTCTGCCACACCATGTGGTCACCTCCGGGGCAGGCGGGATAGAACTCATGCGGAAGTGGCTTTAGATTCTCAGTGCAGTGCTTTAACCCACTGCGCCACCAGGGAGGGCCCTCTTTTTTTTTTTTTAAATCACCAAATATGAAGGCAGTCTTGAGCATGATTAAAATGCTGAGATCTTATTAGACTTTCATAGCAATGAGTAAGCAGCACAGAAGTCTAATTCTAGCAAGAAGGTAGTTTCCAATTTTATTACTTATATTAGTTACCTACAGAAAGTGAGACACATTTTTGACAGAGAGGACTATAATGAATATTCACTTCTCTGTATGTTATTTTTCGTGGAACTTAGATATCCTAACTATACAAGAATACGGCATTTCATATGAGATAAAAGATGTCCCATTATACAAACTATTGACACTAAAAAGAACCAAGTAGGAAAAGCCAAATAACTATATGAATCATCTGGTTATTGGTATATATATGAGAACAGCTGGTCTCATGCCCTAAGGATGTGATAAATAAAACAAAACAAATGTATTCTTTTTTGGAATGCTAAGTAGATATCATTGATTACATATAATGAACCTACATAAAAGCTACTACATTAAAATATGAGCCATATAAAACAACTCAAAATTGAATTTTAAAATAAAATTTAAATTATTATATCACAGGGATATTTTTCTATTAATACAAGAAAATGTGTATGGTCTATGTACTGAAAATGATAATTAGTAAAGAAATTTACAAAGACAAATAAATGGGTAAAAAGCTAATGTTCAAGAATGGGAAGAATCAATATTGTTACTATTTCAAATTTTCTAAACTAAAAACTAAATTTCCTATAAGCAGAACAGATTTTATAGAAACAAGCTATAGCTTCAAGGGACTCTAATCAACATACCAACAGGATTGTGTTATAGAAATCAAAAGCCAACTAAAATTTAAATAGAAGTGGAAAAGAACTAGACTAGTCCAAAAAAAACTTTTTCAAATTGAGGTACCATTGGTTTACAACTTTGTATGTGATTTAGAGGTATAGGGTTACCCCCTTCAGTTGTATGTTACCACACCACACCCACCATGAAGGCAGCCAGAGTCCTCTAGTGTCTTTCTTTGTGTCTTTTCTCCCTCCTTGCCTATTTCTCGCCCGTCCTTCTCTGGTGGTGTCAATTCTACAAACAGAACTAGCCTGTGTTATGTTATTCTCACACTCCCTGATTTCATGACCTTGAGTACTGACATAGAAATCAAGACAACATGGTCATAAAGAATAGAGGTTTCCACACATATATGGTGATTTTAAGAAAGAGACAAATGAAAATCAATGGAGAAAAAATATCTTTTTAATACATGGTGCTGGAATAACTGGATAACAATATATCAAAATTTTAAAAAAGGAAGCCTAATATAAATCTTCTACCATTTGTTAAATTTAACTCTATTAATCATAAAACAAAATGTAAACCCTAAAATTATAAAAATCCTAGGAGAAGGCAAAGAAGAAACTATCTGTAATTTTGCTTGAGACAGATTCCCTAGCATTAACACCAAATGAAATTGGGAAGGTGGATCTCATCGAAAGAATGTCTGTTCTCTGAAGGTGTTCTTAAGCAGTGAAAATAACATGCCACACCAGGAAGCAAATATACACAGATCACATTTCTGGCAAAATTCTAAGATCATAAATACATTAAAAACTACCATTACTTTAAAACAAAAACCAACCAATTTTAATTTAAAATAGGTGAGACCTTAACAAGCTTCACCAAAGATGACATAGGCATGGTAGTAAGCACACGAAGACAGTTGGCTTCACTATCCACAAAGAAATGCAAAAGTAACAACAGTGAGCAACAACCACAGAGCTATTCGAACGGACTGAAAAAAAGCAAAATACTAACAAGTCCCAGGGAGCATGCAGAACAACTAGAATTCTCATTCATTGCTGGTAAAATATAAAATGGTACTGACACTTTGGGAAAAGTTCTGTAGTTTCTTGTAAATACCATGTAACAGGACAGTCAGCCAATCTCACTCCTAATGAAAAAATAAATAAATAAACAACACCACCACAACCCTATGTTTACAAGGAAATTTGTTTGAGGATGTTTATATTGGCTTAGTTAGTAATTGCTCCAAACTGGAGTCTTTCAGTTGAAGAGGGGTGAATTATGTGAGTCATACAATGAATACTATTCAGCAATAATAAAACAAATGAATACATGGAACACCAGGGGCTAATCTTATATACATAATGCTAGGTGATTGCAGGCCAAACTACATAGACAGAAAGAGAGATCAGTGGTGACTACTGGCTGCAGATGGTGGAGGAAGGGGTTCAGTAGAGAGACACAGGAGAAATTCTCAAATTGTTCCTTATCTTCAGAACTGTACACCAAAAAAGGTGAATTTCACTGTATCTAACTTAGGCATTAATAAAAAAAGTAAAAAATTAGGACAAGTAGCAATGAAAAATACTTAGTACTGGCCCTCCCTGGTGGCGCAACGGGTTAAAGCACAGCACTAAGAAGCTAAAGCCACTTGAACATGAGTTCGGTCCCCTCCTGCCCAGGAGGTGACCACATGGCACAGCAGACCTCTCCTGACTTGCCCGCTGCTCCCCTCAGCAGTGTACTTTGTCGATCTGCCTGTTCTTCTCCCCACTCTATCTCTGGTGAATCCTCTCACCGCCCCTGCACCTCTGGCTTGTACCCCAGTTCTGTATGCATAAATGAATCTTTAAAAAAAAGAAAAATACTTAGTACTCAGTTATGTGATTATGAATGTGTTAAAAAATCTGACTGAATTTTAACTAGTTACATATATTATCCAAGATTTTACTATGGCAAGGCTATTATACCTATTACTTAGTAGATACAATTGAAAATAATAAAATAAACTTGGGAACTATTATAAACAGATGATATGCAAGGATAAATAAGGATGCTTTCTATGCGCAAAACCTTCTTACCTCATAAACTGAATACATGCATATTTAAAGTAAAGACCTAAGGCAAAATGGGTCACCAATGTACAATCAAAGCAATAAGACACTATCCTGTGTTCAGGTAGAGAAATCACTTTGGGGAAAAAAAAGATAAACAAGCCTAACTTTGAATCCTATTTATGCTACTCACTTAAATTAGGAATGTCACTTAAATTACCTTGGCTGATTACACAAGAAGTTACAGAAGAGCACTTAGCTCCTCACCTGGTTTCTTAATATTCCATGAAAATTCCCGCCCTCTTTCTTCCTGAAAATCCCTTTCTTCCAAAAGCACTTGATCTGAGAATGGAAAGTACCTGCGTCTCATTAGAATAGTATTAAGAAAATCCATATTAATTAGTCCCATCGGTTTCCTCTGCTCATTTATATGGTCATAACCCACAACTGGTGACGCACCACTGACCTACCACTATCAATAAGTCATTACTGCCTCAGAAGCAGCCAATTTCTAAGCTAATCAGTGATCTGTGAGGTACGCTGGCTTGAAAAGCTCTGCTTAGAGAAAGTGATGGTATTTGTTTAACCAGGGAGATTGATATTTATAGATATAAACAAGCGAAAACTAGCTAATCAGCAACAAAATGAAGCACACATATACACATGAGTGGAGTGCGCATGATTGTATGTGTAGATCACATCTGTCACTGAGTGCTTGCAAGACATGGCTGGGTAACAGGAGATAAAGAAGCTGGAACCTAGAGCTACCTGGTACCTAACAGTTCCATTTCCCCATTTTAGGAGTCCTTACAATAAAATTTCCTTTTCTTAAAAGGCTCTATATGTTAAATATGTTTCACTGCCCATTCAGCCATTAACCACTTTCAGGAAAGCCTGCTCCTGGAATTGTTGTGTCCAACAACAGTCCTGTACAGCTGAGCAGCTCAAGAGTGTAGTCTACTCATCAGAACCAAGGTACTCACATACTTAAGCAACCAATAGTTATCCCTCTCAGCATCTCTTTCTAGATGTGATTCTTTACCAAATAAAAGGTGCAGTTTAATAACTTTCTATTGCAAAACATGTAGAGTTAGGGTTGTACTTAGCAACTTCAAAACACAAAGTACCATCAGGCAAAATGAGGTATACATTATCAAATATCAAGAGAAAACTGAACTAAAGAGCGGACCAGTCATTTACAGGCTTTGGAATTCAAAAACTCTTTCCAGGTTTCCAGGTCCTTCTAATGCCAAACATCACTTTACCTATCAGATCCTTGCAGATCAATGAAATTAAATCTAAAAATGAGGTGCTAATTACTGCCAAAGTACATCTCTATACAGTTCGCCTTTTGTGTTCTCTATTTAAAATTTCTAAAAAGTGAAAAAAATTCCTACGATTCCTACCCCCTTCCAGAAATGTGCAAGATGATACAGTTTTCTAGGTACCTGTTCTACATCTTTTTGTATGTGACTCTTTAACATATCAGTTTATTATTTTTTTTTCAGTCAATATTCTGTAATACAAGTTATGTGCATGTGGTCACTCTCAAAATATCTTATTGTACATAATTTCAACCACAGTTAACAGAGGTAACTGAAACCACAGAAAGTGAAACCACAGATAAGGAGTAACCATTATATAGTTGACTTCTTTCTTAAAAAAGAATGCTTTATGTTTATTTCTCAACTTTGTCAAAGACCCATTTCAGAATGATGCTTTTATTTCATGTATCACTTAAAATTAAGAACTCAAAGGAAAAAAAGTATCAGGCTCAAGGAGGGCTATAAGAAGAAATTCACTGATTACTGAATATATGTGTAGATCAAATGACAACAATGATATGAGAATAACTTGGGATTATTTGCTAAAGACAGGCTATCAGTAATATAGTTTTCATTAAAAGTATTCATCTCTTTACATTGATAAATAACTGTGCTAAATAGCATTTTATGAAAGTAAACTGTTGCACAAAAATATTGCTCAGGTTAAAAACTGACTTAAAAAAAAAAACTTGAGTCTTAGATTGGATAACTTTACTCTGTTCAATATCTTATTCTTTCCTGGAAATGTGTGCTAGTGTT
The DNA here is from genome assembly GCF_000260355.1 of Condylura cristata. Lineage (NCBI taxonomy): Eukaryota > Metazoa > Chordata > Mammalia > Eulipotyphla > Talpidae > Condylura > Condylura cristata. Next base: position 32,574,748 of record NW_004567108.1, on the reverse strand, counting down.
CACAAGCAAGACAGAAAATGATGTAACAGCTTATTATAGTCATTACCATTATTAATATGTATAAAACCAGTCATTAGCATGTGTATATTTTTATATTTTTGAAAAATGCAGCCACTTAAAATTTGCCCTCTACATATTGTGTCAAACAAATTTTTTTTGAAAAAAAAAACAACATTGGGAAGTGGGTTATTTGTCCTGTGAAAATGGTTTTAGGAAAGCCTGGGTATAGCAGAGTCTATTTTAGAAAGAAAATATGTGTGAAAATACCATCAACAGAGGCACATTGGAAAAAAAAAAGGATTGGCATGAGGAAGGGGGGGAGGGAAGGAGCAGCGTGCCTCCTCGAGTGGAGCTCTTCCAAAGCCTTCTCCCAGTAGTAGAATCTTCTGAAGCTCTCTGAATAAAGGCCTGCCCGGGGCTTCCAGTCAGGTACTGCTGGCCTGGGCCTCACAGCAACAAAGAAAGGCAGAAGGTGCATCAACTATCTGTCAGAACTGCGAAAGAATTTTCTGAGGAAAAGGAGAATGTCTATATTGTTTTTCTCTTTAAATTGCGTACAGTAAAATTCAATCTTTTTTGTGTGTAAATTTCGGTGAGTTCTGACTAAAGCAGTACAACTATCGCCACAGTCAAGACATGGAACAACTCTGTCCCTGTGCTGTCCCTGGCATCCTGAGGCATATTCCAAGCCTTACTTGTAAGCTTAACCCTCTATGACTTGTGGAACAAAGGTAAATTAGGAAGTGGAAGGATATCTGTTTTTCATTAAATGCTTAACAATTATTTGCACAGAAAATGCATTTATTGACTTTTACGCACTTTTTGAGGTCTTGTTGATTTACAATGTGTGTATGAGTTAGGTGTACAGGTTCACACCTCTATACTGTATGTTATCATACAAGTGCCACCAAGCCCTAATGACCTGCCACCATAATCCAACTTGCCCTCTACCTTCTTTGCTTCCAGCACTGTTCCCTCCCCTGCTGGCAGGCTCAGTGCAGGAAATACATTCCGAGCCCAGAGGAAATCCTTCATACCCCCATGGTGTCACAAAGTAAATTAAAATACAGAATTGACTGTTGATTTTGTCTAGACATCTGACTGTACCCCAGTACTGAGGGCCTCCACTGCTGCTGTGGTTATGCTGGACCTCATTTGTCCCACAGAATTAAACCAGTAGCATCCAAAAAGAAATTCCACAACTGAAGTCAAAATCTGCGTATGGAGCTAGCAACTAATACAGTAATGAATTAAGTGGCATATCAGAATGGTTTCTGCTGCTAGGTGTTAAAAAGTCTCTCACAGGTAGAACAACAGCTGTTACTGAATAGCTCTGGCCACTGGAGGTTTTCTTTCAGTACAGTGTAACATTGTGGCCTAAATTCAAAGTGACACAAAATTGAAGTATTTTATGGTAATAATCATGGCAGTGTAAAGCAACTTAGGGAAATGTAAAGTCTCAGTCTTCACATATAAGTCCAATAATATCATGTTGACTTTGGATACTTTCAGAGCTTTAAAATAATATTTTGATTTAAAAAAAAAAAAAGAGGGCATCTCACAAATGGGCAATAAATTAACCATCAACCTTTCCATTAAATGATACACTATGTGTCTAACAGAAGACTGAGATGGGGTAAATGTCAGCAGAGAGGTGCTTAACTATAGTTTTCTTAAGTTCCCAACACTTAATATTCAGAGTGACTTGAGTGAAATGGAGGAATAGTATCAGCCCTCTTCACCACACACAAACATTAGTTTAACAACCACATGTGCCCAAAATACCTTCATTTCAACCCCAGGATCAAGTCAAGAAGATGCAGCACTACACCAAAATAGGTAAAAAGTTTCACCATGTCCCCCATCTCTCCACGCAGTACAGATCCACACAGAAAAAGAGCCTTTTAGCACATGATTTTTTCCATAGGAGTGAGAGAGAGAAACAGGGGTGAACGTAAAATTCTCAATGCTTCAGGGTTCTGCCCAGGAGAACAGCTCTGTCTCACCTCCTGAAGAGTTCTATTGGGGGGCTTCCAGGCAGGGAGGAATAAGAGGGCAGCCAATGAGGCTTCCCAGGCTGATGTGGATTTCAGCGGTGTGTGGGATGACAGCCACAGATACGGACCCCAGCAACTGGAAGGATCTGAGTAGCCAGTGGGGATCTCAGCAGAGAGCGAGCTCATAGCAGCTGAAGGTGATCACAGCACCTTAGCAGGGCTGTGAGTGGCTGGCATGGGTATCAGCAATTGACTTGCCTCTAAACAATTGGAAAATTCAAAAGTAGTGGAAATTAAAAGCACAAAGGAAAAATTCAACGGAAATCAAAAATTACTTTGAGATGAATTATAATGAAATAAAGCTTATGGAATGCAGCAAAACAGTTGTAAGAGGAAATTTTATCTCAATAAATGCTACATTAAAAGAAAAGATCTCAGGGAGAGTGGAACCCAGAGAGCCCTTTTCAGCCCCACTGCCACTGTGCAGCCAGCCCTGTCATGGTCACCATAAACATGGGCCATGAGCAGCCCCACGGCCCCTGCCCTCAGTGCTACAGCTCCTGGCCCGCAGCACCCTAGCAGAGTAGTGACCCAGGTCTCACACTGGCGGTGCCTAAAGGTGAGGAAATGAATGTCATCGCAACTTAGGTTTGGGGAGCATTAAAATAGTTCAGCGTAAGGAATGGATATGGTTTCATCAACACAAATCATAGAGAATAACCCCAGGAAGTAGCTTTGTAATCTATCTCAGTACATCTGGAGCAGACCAGAACCATCACAGTTTCGCTTTGCAACTACCAGTACAAATACCAGGACAGTGAGAATAGAGAAAAGAATGAGAGATCAGAGAGGTCCCAGAGGCCAGGCTCAACAGTGCTGACCTTATGGGTGGAAGTCCCAATGCCTGGACCACCAGATTCTAACCTTCTTGGGCAGCAACAAGTACTTGGGGGTGCTCACAGCCAGGGTGCAGGAGAACAAGATAGATAGTGGACCAGGATATGCAGAGCGGTCACAGACCAGGATTCCTCGGGAAACTCCTGCCCAAGGACAGCAATGAGGATGATCAAGAAAATCAAGGACATGAGATTCATCAGCAGGCGCCTCAGCATCGGGGCCACTGCAACTTCAACTACCCACACAAGTGTCCAGAAAATTCTAAACCACAAGCACGGAACTGTCATTATATTTACCTGGAAATGTTTTTCTTTCGTAATGACAAAGGTTTTTTAAAATAAGAAAAGCCTGTTTTCCCTCAACACCTTTAAAGGTTTTTTTCATTGCTGATAAAGTTGAGATTTTTAGGAACTTCATTTTAATTTGTACTAAAAAGTTTAAAACTTGACTTTTTTTTTTCAAAAAAGTCAACATACTGCAAGCACCTGTTAATAAAGGTCTTTAAAAAATAGTCAAACAACCTACCATTATATCTCAAGGAAATAGAAAAAAAAAACACCCAAAATTAGTAAAGGGAAAGAAATAAAGGCCAGATTAATAAGTAATATGAAGAGTAGAGAGATAATAAAAAAAAAAAGATCAATGAAACTAAAAGTTGTGGCTTTGTTCCAAAAAAAATTTTTTTAAAGAGAACTAGACTTTACTGATAAAAAGAAAAAAATCAGTAAAATTAACAATGAAAAATGAAATATATTTTATGACAGATGCTACAGAAATAAAAGATCAGAACAGACCACTATGGAAAATTATATTCCAGCATATTGGATAATCTGGAAGAGATTCCTAGTAACAAGGAACATACATCCTACCAAGAATGAATCATGCTGAAATAGAAAAACTAAACAGACCAATAATGAGGAAAGGGATTGATTCTCACTTAATTAAAACTCTTTCAACAAAGAAGACCAGATGGCTTCATTGGTGAATTCTACCAAACATTTATTTAACACTTATTCTTAATTAACACATACTCTTCCCAAAAATTAAATAAAGAACAGTTTCAAGCATTTTATAGGTTGGCACTATCCTGCTACCAAAGCCACACAATGATACCACAAGAAAAAAAAAAAAAAAACAGGTCATAAACAAGTTGCAAAACCTCCCAAATTTTAGCAAATTAAGTTCAACAGTATACTAAAAGGATGATGTGATATGATTATGTGGGATTATCCTATGGGATACAATGATAGTTCAACATATGTAAGTCAGTAAGTATGTTACACCATATAAACAGAATTATAGTTAAGAATCATGATTATCTCAATAGATGCAAAACAAATTTAGCAAAATTTAACATTGTTTCTTGACCAAAATACTCAACAAACTAGATAGACAAGGACGGTCCTTGAATGTAATAGAAGTCAAGTGTGTATCAATCCCATAACTAACATATATGCAGTTGTGAAAAACAGAAAACATCTTCTATAAGATTAGGAACAAGGCAAAGATTCTTGACACTCTATTCAACATAGTACTGGAAGTTATAGTCAGAGGAAATACACAAGGAAAAGAAATCAAAGTCATACAAACTGAAAAGGAATAAACATAATTACCTTTTTGCAGATGACAGGACCTTATACATAACAAACCCAGATGGTTCCAACAACTTTAGAACTAAGAAACTAATTCAGTCAAGTTGTAGGATACAAAACCAACATGCTAAAAATCAGTTACATTTCTACATACTAGCAGTGAACTATCCAAAAAGAAAATTAACAATTTCATTTATAAAACCTTCATAATGTATGAAATATTTAGAAATAAACATAACCAAAGAGGTGAAAGATGTGCATTAAAACCCTTACAAGTTATGAAACATGTTCTAAGCGCCTTGATCACCATGAAGACGGTATGTGTAGTTGCACAGGGAGTGCACAGGGCTTCTGGATGAGGAGTAATAGTTACTCCAGATTCTTCTAGGGAGACACACAGAAGATGCAAAGATGAAATATTATTGGAACTTTTTGAAAAAATAAGTTGCTTTTTATCATTAAAGTATCTCAATGAATTATTATCAGGGCGCAATCTCAGATAAAATGCTAAAGTCATGATCAATCCCAAATCAATGTCTTTCCACTTCTCCCTAGTGAAATCCAGCATTTATCATTTTAATCCACATGTGAGTACTTCCATGGATGACAGGGCCAAATTGTATCTTCCTAGAACTCATGCCTTTTGCAATGTTTGCTCTTATATATTTGATGGCTCTAAAATTTTCTAAAGACAACTATCACATCTGTTTTTCTTCTTCATTGCAAATAAATTCAGTTTCTTTAATTCATTATTATTTGACACTTCAAGGTAATGGTTATTTCAAGGGTTTTTTTCTGATTTAAATTTTCTTATAGTTACAGTAACATTGGCTTACAGTGTGGTTTGTGTTTTAGGGGTACAGGCTCTCCCCTCAGATGTCACTGCCACACCATGATCACCGCCAAATCACACCACTCACCCAGAATTTTCTTCCCACTTAACTTTCTCCATCTTCATGTTGCCTCTTTTAAATTTCTTTTGTAAAACTGTTTCTACTCCATTTTTTCTATATTACGCTTTCTTTCCTTATTAATTGTCCAATTATGCCAAAGATAGACAGCAATTATTTTCTGCCTACCACAAATCAAGTTTTGATACTTGGTTGATTTTCTTAGTTTCTTTAATTTCTTTTTGGGGAGGAGGATGGCTTTAGCAAGATCTTGAGGATGGGTGTGCAGGGAAGAAAAGACATTTTGTTGCCCTCAAAACATCTAAATTAGTCAACATTCTCCTTAAATGGCCATGCCCAGGAGGAAATTAAAAAAAAAAAAAAAAACTTAGTGTGGAATTATTTGTTCCTTCTTACAACACTGTAGTATTACATTATGTCTAACATATAAACACCAAGAGCCCCCAGTTATATTTCCCCTAAAGAGCTGCTACCTATACAAATGTCTATGTTTTTATTTTTTTTAATTGAGCTAATACTGGTTTACACCATGATTTGTATTTTGGGAGTAAAGGATCCCCTTCTTTTCAAGTGTTATGACCTACTGAACCTACAACCAAAGCACTCCTAGTCCACCACCTCACTCTGCTGGGCTTCCTCCCACTTTGTTGTTGACATAAATATAAATTTGGTTTTATTTATGTAACTGGCTAATTTGGATCATCATTTTTTAAAAGATTTATTTTATTTATTTATGCATACAAGAGCTGAGGTGTGTGCCAGAGATGCAGGGGTTAGGAGGTAAGAAGATTCACTAGAGACAGAGTGGGGAGCAGAACAGGCAGATGTGCTGAAATACACTGCTGAGGGGAGCTGTGGGCAAGACAGGAGAGGTCTGTTAGGTCATACTTCTCAGCTTGTGCCATGTGGGATTCCACTCATGCTGCAGTGGCTGCCTATGGCTTCATAGTGCTGAGACTTAACCCCCTGCACCACCAGAGGCCCTGGGTTATATATACATATGATTCAAATACATAAGTTTAATTAGGTACATTCATTTTTTAGTTATTAAAGATTTTAAAAGTAGAATAAATGGAAGTATTTAATAATATTACATGACATTAACTCCTATAGGCAGAATGCTTCCTATTCTTTGAATGCCTTTTTTCCTACTAGAATTCTAACAAGTTAAAAGGAACTGAAATTTTAATGATAGTGCAGATAAAAAAATATCTTTAAAAATATGAAATAAGGCAGTCATTTGGTTTTTAAATAATCATACTAATGCATCAAGTTGAAAACAAATTTCATAGTTCTCTGTACTTTCTAACTCATCTCAAATTGATTAGTTGCATAATAAAAATATTTATTTCAAAAGCTGCAAAAAAAATAGCAAATCATCAGTTTGGAAAAATCAACTATCATCTCTATGTATAGTATCACCCCAGACAATTATGAACAGGACATTCTAGTCACATCATTCTGATGGCCCAGTACAAATGTACTCTCAAAAGTATATGAACTAATGGGTTTCCAGGAAAATTTTTATTTTTAACCTGAAAAGTAAATCTGAGTAACAAGTAGGAACAAGTATTGAAAATTAAATGTTTTTGGTTTCTAATGCCAACAAAATCCTTTGTAGAAATTTTTAAACCATGGAAATTATCCCATTTAAGACTATACTTATCTCTTAAGATATGTATCCAAATTAAGGGCCATATCCCAGGAAGGCATGTCAGTAAACATTATGGCTCCATGAGTAAATACATGGAAAGATTTAAATGGTGATTAAAAAGGTAGCTTATTTACATTAGATTTATAAATTTATAGCTAAATTATAGCAATGAAGTAATAGCCTACTAATGTGAAAAATACAGCAAAAACTTTAGCTAATCATTGGGTCAGTGTGTTCTGAAGTTGAAAAGGAACTTTAGCAATCATAAAACTGATGGGGAACCTTCATTTTGTAGAGCTGACTTTGTTAGGTAAGACAGTCTTCAATAGAAATTTGACTTGTCTTTTAGCTTGTTTCATCACTACAAAATTTAAAACACCTTCCCAGACAATGCCACACCAGAGACTGTATCACAGAATTGGGCTTTTTAGGATGAAGATGCAGTGTATACACTTTTACCATCCCTCACCTTGGCAGCCCTAACCTCCACTCCCATTCATAAGAAAACAACAATGGTAACAGTCTCTCTCTTCCACATCCATCTGTAATGGGTATCTTCCTGATGTGCATACAAACTGGCTGGTCTGAAGAGACAAAAAGAAACCACTGCTTATCACCTCCTAGGCAGATATAGATTATGAATAAAATTAACAAGATAATTTTCTGAAGTAACTGTTTAAATGTTTTACCATGTAAATTACTTTTACAAAACCTATGGACACTGAACTTTTTATCAATGCCTGGGATGCTTGGTTTCTCTTCTAAGGGAAGGCTCACTCCCTCCAAAAACTCAGAATCTGGGGGCTAGGTGGCTTTTTCAAACTTACAGTCTCCAAAAACAGGCATGCCAGTACCAAATTCCATAAACTTGTGCCATGGGGTATTCTCAAGGAAACACATGAATCAAAACATATGCTCAGTATTGTGTGAAAAATCATGGACCCTGCCAGTACACAGTTTGACATAAGACTACATGAAAATCAATGTGAAATAGGAAATGAAGATGGTGTTGTCCAATCTAATTGTACAATTTGAGCAGCGGTACAATACCCAACACATGCTCAGATCCTGTTAATAGTTGTTATGCTTAAAAGAAATTAATATCACCTTTTTCTTTCAATTTATGTACATTAACTTTAAGTAACTTAAATTTTAGGTCTTGCCTATTTACTTGTTTGGGCCTAACTACTTAAGAGTTTCACCTCCTGAAAAAATAACATACTGAATTTTGAGAACCTCTGTGCTAAAACTGAAGTACCATACTCTGAATGACGTAAAGATGATATAAAAATAATGAAATGAAAGACATACTAAAAATTATCAATCACAAATTTATTTGCTATTATCATGGAGTTAGTTAGCTCTCATGTATTTTAAAGCACTAGTTAAGACTGGTTTCTGGAACTAGATAGTTGTAAGGCCAAAACTTAATTTTTCCTAATATGTACTGTGACTCTTTATGTCTTAGTTTCTGAACATATGGTAGCAAGAATAGTATTCACTTCACAGTATTATAAAAATTAAATGAAATTAGTACATGAAAACTATACCTGGCACTTAATGTACAAATTATCATTCACCATGATTATTAAGATATATTCTTTATGAGTTTCACTTCCATAGTAATAAACTAGTAATAGATCTATTTTACTTGTAAATATATTTTCAAAAGTTGGATAATTAAAAAAAAAAATTCTTAAGGCACCTGAGGCTACTGAATCAGTAAAAACTGTAAGAAAGTCTTTTCAGAATGCCTGAGAGAGCCACAGAGTCTGGCATGATTTTGTGTGCAAGGCTGTTGCCAATGTCAAGAGATGGCCTGACAGGGAATACAGAAAAGGGCATAATAATATATAACATGTGTTAAAAATATCTAGCAGTCAGTCACTTGGAATCCCAGAATGAGAACAAATTTAAAAAAAAAAAAAAAAAAAACACCAAGCAGAATACTTGAGTGAAAAAAAGTGGCAGAATATTTTAAAAATAAAGGACATTAGCCTACAGATTTAAAAATGACTGGCTGGGGACCCTCCCTGGTGGCTCAGTAGATTAAAGCACACCATTTCAGTATGAGTTCAATCCCCACCTGCCCCGGAGATGACCTACATCGCATGGCAGACCTCTCCTGACCGGCCCACTACTCCCCTCAGCAGTGTACTTTGTCAGTCGTCCTGTTCTGTTCCCCTCTCTCTCTGGTGAATCCTCTCACTCCTTGCAACTCCGGCCTGTACCCCATTTCTGTATGCATAAATAAATAAATCTTTAGAAAAAAAAATGATTGGTTAGAATAACTACACCAAGACATATATATGGCTTACTAGCCATATAATAGTAAAACTGATGAAAACCAAAGGTGAAAAAAACCTTAAATAGAGCCAGTAGCCTCAGGCGCCTTAAGAATTATTTTTTTTTAATTATCCAACTTTTGAAAATATATTTACAAGTAAAATGGATCTAAAGTACCTAATTTATTACTCTGGAAGTGAAACGCATAAAGAATATATCTTAATAATCATGGTGGATGATAATTTGTACATTAACAAAGTTGCCAGACTACTGACTAGCTGATAAAATTTTAAGAGAGCAATAGAAGCCAGAGCACACCACAAAAATGGTTATCTTTAACACACTGAAAGAAAACTGTCAACTTAGAATTACACATCTAGCAAGAATGTCTTTTGAAAAATAAAAATAGACATTTTCAAACATAAACGTGAATTTATCACCAACATATACACAAAAAGGATGATATATTAATGAAAGTGTATTCTTCCTTTTAAGAAGGAAACTTAGTGTTACAGTAAGGAATGTATTCTATAATGATGCCTCTTGGAGTATAGACTACATGTAAAAATAGAAAAAGCATTTGAGATGGAAGGATTTGTTAAGTGTACTTAAATGAAAGGGTTTTTCACATTCTAGAAAACGGTAACACAACTACTATGTATTATACTTGAATAAATCAAAGACGGATAGGATAGTCTTTTGGGTAACCAGAAAAGACATACATCCATAAAAAGAACAAATATAAAAAGAAATAGAAACTTAAATATAACAAACTAATGAAAGGAAGCAGCAGGAAGGTTGATATAAGAAAAAATAATCAAATTGAAAGAAGAAAAAAAGGAAAGAAACAAAATCGGGCGGAATAATAGAAAATAGTAAAGTAGGTTTAAACGCAAATCTACCAATTATTATACTAATATAAACAGAATACTCTAAGAAAATCTTGTCAGATTAGATTTGTTTAAAACACCAATTATACGTCAGTACTAAGAAACAAATCTTAAGTAAAAGGATGTACAAAGTTTGAAAGTAAAAGGATAGAAAAAAAATAACATTGTGAACAGCCAAAAGAAAGCTGGCTAAGTAATAGACAAAACAGATTTTGAGGCAAAATTCAATCTCTAGACTCTAGGACAGTGTTCTATAAAAGTGATGGGAGAGAAAGACTGGTACAAGAGGAATTCGTGCAAGAATTCTGGAACTCTGTATCTTGTAAATTCAGTACAGAACCAAATACCTTAACATCAGACCTGAGGTGCTAGAGCTATGACACTGACACTCCAGTTCAAAGCTCCTTATGTGAAAGAGAAACTGAGGTTTATTTTTATAGTCTCTCCAGGGAGGTTACAGTAGCCTCATTTTAGGGCTACCCAATTAGTGGAGTTTATTTCATATTAACATTCAGACTACCCAGGGCTAACCTACATGGTCTCCATCTTTTTCCCCTATCAGGCTTCTTTTTCTTTATAGTCATTTGTTGTAATAGAATAATTATCAGTCTCTACTACTCTCAAAATCTTAAAATTCCAATTCATTAATTTTTGTATGCTAATTTTATACTCAAAGCAGTATCTGAGAATATCAGCAAATACCATATATAACATACACGGCACTTTCTATACGTTAGGTACTAGTCTAAGTGTCAAATATATTTACTCACTAAATCCTCATAATCAGTATTTGAGTTAAGTACCATTATGACCTCTATTAAGGAACAATGTAGGCATAAAGAAATTAAGCAAGAAGATAGGACTGGGACTTTTGCTCTTAGTCAACTAAAAGAAACTTCTGTTGGAATTTATGTGAACTCTGCTACAAACTAGATGCCTGAACTTGGTAAAACACTTCACATTTCTACAATTTCTCTAATACACAGAAATGAGAAATTTGACCAAATTTTATCTGAAGTCTATTTTAACTTTTCAGTACTAAAGCTTTATTATTTCTGTCATTAACCCTATATAAATTAACACCGGGCTTCTCCAGATAATTTTAAGTTTTCTGATTTTTTTTAACAAAGTAACTCAAAACTTATAATACTGTAAGAGTAAAGAAAAAGTTATTAATAACATTCAGGTGTATTTTTCTGCAATATTTTTCTGGACAATCATCATAAAGTTACTTATATTTTCCATAAAAAGTCAGTTCTTGGTTCTGGTTTTAATATATTTCTAACATATCCCTTCTCTTCTTTCAAAATTATAGAACTTTTCAATTGAACATATGTTCATGTAGCTAAAGACTTTATTTTCCAGCTCCTCAGATAGCTAAATACTGCGTTTGAGTATGCTCTAGTTGATGACATCTGAGCCTAAGTGCTATGTATACCTCCTGGCTCAGCACAGGGGAATATGGTGATGGGACACAGGTGAACTGGTGGTGGGAATTTCATGGGGACTACACCTGAGTGGAGAAAGCATATGTACAAAAATGAATAATGATGTGAAATATATCTATAAATTTGGCCCTCCCTGGTGGCGTAATGGGTTGGGAAAGGCACTGCAATCTAGCCACAGTTCAGTCCCGGGCCTAGGAGGTGACCCACATGTTGCACTTCTTCTGTCTTGCCCACTGCTTCCCTCAGCAATGTACTTAGTCAATCTGCCTGTTTTGTTCCCAGCTCTGCCTCTGGTGAATCCTTTACTCCCTGCACCTCTGGCCTGTACCCCAGTTCTGTGTGCATAAATTTTTAATATATATACACACACACACACACATATATAATTTTTTCAAAGTCCACAGAAACTTAAAACTAAACATCTTTCAAATAGTTTCCCAAATGCAATCTTTTTTTGTACTAGACAACACTGTATAAAAGTAAAATACACTGAAATTATTCTTCACTACCCCTGCATTTGATGATAACTTAATGTATTTGGATAATTCATGCAGGATACTAACCACTTCTAAATATAACTACATTACACGGAAGTATCTGGGTTTACCTGGATTCATGTATTTCTAGTGAACACCTAAAGGAGGTGTTTTTAAATGAGATTTAAGTCTTCTCAGAATTAACTGAGGGACAAAAATGACTGTGGGTGGTGTGTGCACCCACAGAATTATTTGCCGTATTTCAACGCTGTGGTTTAACCACCAATCAAAGAAGTTTCTACCCTGACTGAAAGAGGAAGGAAATTTGATGGCACAGGTAACCACAGCAGAGTCCTGCACTTGCCGTGGCATGATCCCTTGGTGGGCCATACATTGTGGGTACCACTTGAGTCTGATGTCTAGGTTCACACTGACTTTGGGAACTCCTAGGCTTCACATATCCATGTAGTTGAGTCCAATTTGTAATGTATTAGTATTTTTTCCTGCTTTTGCTATAAATCTGCAGTCTCCTTTGCCTCTGCTGATTCATGGCATTTGTGCAGGAGAAAATCATTCTCTGCTACTGTTAAGTAAGGAACACATGACTCTTCTATTGGCGCTACATTAATCTGTAGGGTGTCCAACTTCCCAGTGTTACTGTGCCATGCTAAACTAATCTGATTTCCCTCTTCCTGTTGTGTAAATCTGTATATTTTGTTGACAAGCTGGCACGATTTTTATCATAAATCGTATCTAAATACATCTATCTTCATATATATGTATATGTATCAAATTAACTCCTATGCCATTAGTGAAAAATTTCAAAATTAAAGATTACTTAAAATTTGAAAATTTATAGCAGAAATATCATTTCTTCGAAGAAAAATAAACTTGTTGAGCAAAGCACTATTAATTTTAAGTTGCTATGAAATCACACAGTAACACTGGCCATTAGTGACTTGCTTAAAGATAAAGTAAGAATTGGGAAGAAAAAACTTCACATATCCTATATAATTCCTCACAAATAAAGGAAAATATAAGAACAAAGAAAAGCATAGTCATTTGTCTTGAAAACCAGTGAAGCATTTATATTTCCCACATGTTATAATTTCCATGTAACTTTTAAGTCAAAAATTTTACTAGTAATCCCACATAATTCATTAGTCCTATTTTCACCTCTTTTTACCTTATGTTGAGATTTACTTTTAAAATTCAATGTAGCTTAATAAAAATAGTAGCAAACATTATTCATTATCAGTAGTAATAGGAGTGGCAACTAAAGTACTTTCTATATACCTGATTGTACTAAAACATTGCATGAATTATCATGTTTAATCCTTCTAAAACTTCAACAAAACATATATTATTATTAGCCCCATATAACAGAGAGGAGAAAAGAATTAAGTAACTTGCCCAATCTGAGTTTTTAAGGGTTCAAGTGGTATTAACCACAGGTAGATCAACAGCACACATAAGAATTGTCAAAATATAAAAAGAGCATGTCATAATTCTATAATTACTCATTTGGATTAAAATTTTCCTTTACTCAGCAATTACATATTTATAAACAAGTAACAATTTAAAGGTATCTCACATTAACGAGTATTTCTGAGTTAGTGCTTTCAAAAAGAATCACAGTAACATCACATACCACACTGACCTACTGTGTTAACTGGAAAATAAAGTTATAGAGTTACAAAATTAATAAGTCATTTATTAATTTTTTAAATGTATACAATTGAATGGGAACAAAGAAAGGGTCAAAAATAAGGAGCAAAAAAGGAGAAAAGTAGAGTAAGAATGTGAAATTATAAAAGTAAATCACACAAATTTATAAAAGTAACATAGTCAAGGTAAAGAATAAAAAGACTGGTAGCCAAAATGAAAAGGAATAATTTATATCTATGATCATTCTTGCTGTAGAACTTTTCATTCCTTTTTTTCTGTTCTTTGGTAGTTTTTCAGACAGTGCTTGCTATTCTGTCGCTCAGGGAAATACTAATGAGATACTCTGTTCCTTTAAAGCTCAAGAATTCAAACAATAATATGTATGTTGTATGTCCTTATATAATCTTAAATGTACTCATATGTACAATATATATTTTCTTAATATACTTCTAATCACTTTGTTGCTCTTTTATAATATAATATTAGAAAATATACTTCATTTCAAAGTTGTAAGACTGTCTCGCTTGCTCTCTCTGCCAGCCTGCCTGCCTGCCTCTCTCCTCTTACCCTCCCTTTGTTTTCAAGTTCAGGATATGAACTTCAGAGTTTCATTAGTATACTGCATATGCTACACGGTCACATGGCATATAAATAGCAGAACCTGGATATAAACCTAGATCTATCTATCTGACTCCAATAGCATTGTCTTCACTTGGTGATTATACTACTGTCTTCCATTTAAAGTAAACAGAGCAAAATCACAATTGTTCTGTTTATAGTGTATATGTATATGAATATATTAAGCATTGTGCTCACACTGGGAACATAACTACATAGTAGTAATGAATTATTCCAGTAATTAAAATTTACTTTTGTTATTACCTATTCCTGTATATGAGGAAGTAAAAGATAAGTAGCCTATGAAGGGATAAAAAATGACTTGTATGAAGAAAATATTAACTGGGGCCAAAGGCTATGTTATGTTTAACATGAAGAGAGGGGGTCTGGTAATTAAGAAAACATTTCCAAAGCCATGTGACTGAGAAAGAGATGACCTGTTTAAAACAAATGGGTTTTAATGCTTATTCACAAGGTAATATGTAGAGAAATTTGGCTGAAAAAGATGGAGTAGAAATATAACACAGAAAATAAAAACATGAACGTGAAACAATGCCAGGTAAAGAAATGCGGGTTTCTTCCTGAAAGCACCAAGAAACCATTAAACGTCTTTGAGTAGAGGAATTACTTGATCAAAATAGTGTTTAGGAACTCAGGCATTACACAGGAAACAAAGAAGGTGGCAAAAAGGGAAGGACAGTGTAGAGGCACAGGCAGAGAAAAAGGCAGCTTCAAAGCACAGGCTGAAAAACAAAATCATATCAGAAATAGAATTAGGGTCATAGAAAGGGAAAATAAATTTCTTAGTATTTTCTTTATAATTTTTTTGTTTTGTTTGTGTAGGTTTGGTCGAGTGGGATGATTTAACTATTTTTAAAACACTGAATTTAAAGTGGAAGAATGACTTCCAAAAAGACTATTCGAGGATACAACTGCAGATGTAAGGCCAAGGCTTGCAGTGTTGCTGAGTCAGCCTAGTAAGAACTACGAAATCAATTATGAGGACAACAGAGAAAAAGTAGCCTAGTGGTAGTTCTTAGTGGCTGGGAAAAGAGAAGGACTGCCAAAAGAACAAAGGGGTATCAATCACATTACATGAAATGCATCGACCTTGGCAAAGATGATTTCAAGAAGTTACTTCATTACATTTTTAATTTTACCCTTAGCTGCTGCTGTCCTCAGCCTCTATAGAAACAGGAGTGGAAATACTCTGGTTTAAGCACTTGGTTTCTACTATTCAGCTTCAGTTAGCTGACGGTGAAAACAGCACCTGGACCCCACCTAGTCCAAACGCCTTATATCAGATAAAGGAGAAGAAGCTGTCAGACAGCCCCTAGATACTACCTGGGAAGTAATTTAGCCAGTTCCTGTTCTTACCAACTGCCAGCTACAGTTTTCAAATTAATTAAAACATATGGTCATTAATTTCATAATAATACACTATAAACAGACCTCTTTTGCACTATAAATGTATTAATACAAAACCAGTAAATATATATTTTTTTTAATTTAAGAGTTGTCCATCTTAATTTCTGATCTTAATTTGGGACTGATTCTTTAAAATTCAGTTTTGTTTGCCCTCTAGCCCTTCAATTGAAGTGTTAATATTCTTAAATAATATATTGAGAAAGCTGACAAGTCAATAGGTCTTGCAGAAAGTTTCTATAAAAGAAAAATTATTACCTATTGCTTTCTTCTTAAAAAAACATGAATTGTAGGAAAAGGGTAATGAAGTTGGGAAAAGAGGCTTTTCAGAGGAATAAAAACTCCTATATTTCTATTAAATTACAGTTCCTATGATACAAGATATTAAAGCAGGCCACAGAAATGATTTGCTGCTGTTAAATTTGGAGGGTGGGGGGTGAGGAAGAAATCTATCTAACTCTACAGCAGTTGGACAGGATTTACCTATCTGAGGAAGAAAGAGGTTGTGCTAGTAGGTGGCAAAAACAAGAATCATAGCAATAATCCTGAAAGAGTGAAGAAGCTGCACTCAGTCGACCCTTGGTATTGCTCAAGCAAACAGTAAGACATCAGCCATATTAACTCCAGATTCAACTTAAACTTATGAACATTTACTGAGCAAGACCCACAAGGAGAAAGATATAGGTTGATTTCTATGTCACTTTCTATTTCAGGCCATAAACCTTAATTTTTAGTTGGGAAAAGACCCTCACACTTTTTCTTATTGCCCAATCCAATATGTTCATATCACCATGTGTTACTTTTTTTCTGCCCTGTGTTATAATTATGTAACCCTGACAGGTTGGTTCAAGATGGAGGGGACTAATACTTACTACTGATAATAATTATACATACAGCTTAGTACATTCTCAGGCCTAAAACACTGTATTTAAAAGTCTCTCAATGTCAAATATCTAGTAGGAAAACATTTTAACTGGGATCCTCCTACATGGGGGAAGGAATCCACATGTAGTTGAGAATAAAACAACCTGCTTCTGAATAGAAAGCAAGGATAAGCAATGACACCCTATGTTAACACCAAATGTTGATTTTATAATGCTCAGCTTCTGGCTCCACCATTACCTCACTACCCTATTTCTTTTCTTTTAAATATTTGTTTATTTATTTATGCATACAGAGCTGGGGTACAGGCCTGAGGTACAGGGGTGGTGATAAGATTCACCAGAGACAGAGTTGGGGGCAGAACAGGCAGACTGACAAAGTACACTGCTGAGGGGAGCAGCGGGCAGGTCAGAAGAGGTCTGTCGCGCCATATGGATCACCTCCGGGGCAGGGATAGAACTCATGTTGAAGTGGCTTTAGCTTCTTAGTGCTGAGCTTTAATCCACTGTGGCACCAGGGAGGGAGCTACCCTACTCTATCTATTAAGGTATGAATGATTAATGGAATTTTCAGCAAAATTATGCTCATAATGATGTTTTGAGAATATATATATCAGATCTAAAAATAAAAATACAAAATATTCTGCTTTAAAAACATGGAATGTAGGGAACATATAGAATAACAAATATTCCCAGAAAAGGCTAAATAAAAGCACAAACTTTATAGATCTGATATATAATCCTTGTATGTGTGTTAATAGTATGATATGTAATAGGCATTGACTGACTGCAATTCAATCATAGCATGTATTGCCTAGGTCTCTAAGAAACAAAGGGATTAAAGGTTGAGTTACATTGCAAGTGAGATCAAGATTCTCCCAAGTGTCAGAAATTTAACGCTGGAAGTAAGCGTGTGCACATAATCCCTGAATATGTAGTAATATTAAAGAGACCATGGGGTGAATAAAAAAATTTGAGCCAACATATGGGTTAAAGGTAAAATGAAGGTGATGACTTAGGTGATCCAAAAAATCACTTTTAGCTCCCCAAATCTGTTATCTTACACCTTGCAATTTTGCAGAGACTGGACCAAGGAATCTTCAGAACCAAGAGGAAAGATACAGTAAAAACAAATGCAACCTTACTGAGTTGAACAATTCAATTTCAGCCTTTTGGAAACAGTAGAAGGAAAAAATGATTACTTCCCCCACAGAAAACAGAAGAAAATGTTTCTGCTGGGAGAATCTATCATTTACAGCTACTTGTTGCCTAACATTGAGTACAGTAACTTTTTTTTTTTTATAGTATATGAGTACAGGAGATAAAGTGCATCTTGTATCTTATAGAAAAAGCTACAAATAGTCTTGCTTTGATAACAGTCTCTGTGCTCTGTCTCCTCCATATTTCCTACTTCATTGGCTCTTTTAAGCAATTGTGTGCTACAGGAAATCATAATCAAAAACAAAATAAGGTTATATACTTCAGAAATAAATATCTTGACTGAATTAAACCTTCTTCTTGCTATAAATTCTAACTTTAATTCCACCCCAATTTTTAAAATTTAGAGATTTAGGTTTCTAGTTTAGTAGATTAAATACTTACAAATATCCTTATCAGTTGTAACTTCTATTTCAGCGCAGGCCTTTTTTTTCCCCACCCAGTTTTTCGAAGAGCTTCTTACCAAGTTCAGTTTCAGAGTAATTTTTCCCATGGTTTCTAAGTATTTAGTTAAAGCTCTGGTTGTTTTATCTAAGAAAAGTCGTCTTCATAAAACAAAGCTATTCTTTTTTGGGGGTGGATTTATAAGGTACTATTTTTTTTTTCCTTTAGTATTTGAGAAAAATCTTTAGTATTTTTTTTAAGTTAACAAAATTAGTTATTTTGATGAAATTACACTTACAATCTTATGATGGAAGAGACCCTTTCATTTTAATCAAAAATTTTAACTAGCTTAATATGTATTCCTATCAGTTCACAAAAAGCAAGCTTTCTCCTCAGAAGCATAACATATATATTCATGTTTTGCATTCAGCTTATATTACACAGTATATAATTCTTTCAAACTTAACATTTCTCATTTATAGAAGATGTACAAATGACATGACACATATGAAGAAAAATTTTGTAATGATTGTTGAAATCTGATAGTAAAGACATCTGAGCAGAGACCTCAATTCTAATAGGTAAAAACACAAATAACAAAAGATTAATATTTCTTTTAACATCGACATTTTAAAATATCAATAACAAAGGAACTATTCTGAAAGTCAACTATATCAAATACACAAAGAGGAGCCACTGACATATATGTTTCTCCATTTTAATAAGTAGATATTTTGACACGTTTTCCATTTTAATGTGGCTTCCCATCACTATTCAACTACTTTTACATTATAAGTGATTACTGGTGATAAATATAAAACTATTACTACAAACCTTTTTTGGCTTTTATAAAGAACATGGAATTTTTGTTCATATTAACCTACCAAATTGTTCTTGTCACTGCAGAAATTTCCATCTATGTTTATTTTCTAACTCTTATTTCAAATCCAAGTTCACTAAATTTAGTTCCCACCCCAACTAAAGTTAAAACACCAGGTGCTAAAACTAACATTTATTCTTAAATTCTTTATTAACTCTATTACAGCAGTTTCTATGATCATAAGGTAGTTTGAGAAATATATAGAGACATTTCTCTCTACCCGCCATATATATAAGTATATATATCTAAGTATATCTAAATATATATATGTATATATACACACACACACACACACATACACATATATAAGCGTATGCTTACATATATAAAGAAAATATCTGGTGAGAGGAGTAAGCTGGTCAATTATTGAGCTATTAATACTTAAGTGGTTTGTTAGTGATCAGCAAAATATTTAATTACTTGGTTTAAAATATTTAATGTTTCATCTAGACATTTATAGGAACCAAGAATTTTGTTCTATTAGCTATAATACAAGCAACAGTTCTTGTAATGTATCTTATATTTGAAAGAATTAGAAAATATATTCAGATTTTCACACTTAAACAAGTATTTATACATAATTACAATATGTATGGCAACTTTAGACTAGAAACAAGACACTTAAGCAATTTTCACTTTATCAGTACAAAGTAAGAACCCCTGTGTAGTTTTTCAATTCTGTATTTGACAGAATAGAGGATTCATTTTTATAAAAGTTGATTTCCAAAAAGTTGAGCAGTGTGCCAGTGGAAAACACAGGAAAACAATGGCCAAATGAGGATTGTACATGATATGAAGAGGCAGGAAAACCAAAACCAGACATATGTAAATACTGGAAGCCTACACTACAAAAGCTACAGGGCCTTCTGGTGCCAGTGGTTAGTGAGGAAGTAGAAGAACAGGTAAGAGCAAACTGACAAAGAGCAAACTTCTATACTTAATATTGTTAAGAGAGATTCCAAGCTTCATAAAAATTGAATGGTAAATATATGCCTAATCTAACTCATTAGGATGAGACGGTTATAATTTTTAAATGAAATCAATCATCAAGCATTTAAAGTTTTACATAACATTGTCACATAATCTTCAAAACAACCCTATGTGTTAATATAGTTCAATTCTAGAAAATATAAAACACATGTATAATACTTAATGCCTCATACATACAAGCTATTAAGAAAAGTCTGTCCATAATAGTTTTAGACTCCACAAAAGCAGAGAATACACGTATGAGGTATCTTGTCTTAATGGCAATGATGTAAAGAATAGTCAAGAATTTGAAGGAATTTTATTCCCCTTCTCTCCTCACACGTCCCATCTTGAGGTCAGTTTCAATCTCCTTAAAGGTTTCTTCAATGAATGTAGTTTACTCTAATTTCTTCCTACTCTGCACATGCATATAGAAAACCCTAAGTCTAGATTGTATACTAACCTCTCATTTGTAAATCAACTGTTTGAAATTTGGAATAGAGATTTATGTAAGAAAACTTCATATAGAATTTCCAAGTTGTGTTACAAAAGCCTTTTTTCCTAATAGTGGAAATACTCTTTGAGGTAAAGAGTAAATAGACAATTACTTCAGAATAGTCCAGTAGATTATAACAAATAACCACTGTTTGTTTAATTACGAGAACATGAGGGAATATACCAGAGTTCTATACTACTACCAAATGGAGCTTTTGGATCCTTTCTGAAAGGACTGTCTTAGTCTCACTGTCAAGCACCGTAAGCATTAACATGACTGGCTTGAGTTTACTCTCCTTAGAAAGGCCTATGTGTAAGAGTGGCCACCTTTGGCCGTCTTCTAGCAACTCAAAGGTTCTAGCCATTCACAGAATGTTGGCTCACTGTGCCTAAACTGTGCAGGCTACATAGCTTAAAGGGAACATTTGCTTTGCTTTAGGAGTCTGAAATTTTGGTCCATACTAGGCAAAGCATGCCTGCTTGGCCCTTGTGCACCGATGGGTCGGCCCTGGTGGTGCAACGGATTAAGGCACAGCACTATGAAGCTATTGCAGCCACTGCAGCATGAGTTCAATCCCCATCCAGGGAGCTGACCCACATGGTGCAGCAGACCTCTCCTGACCCACCTGCTGCTCCCCTCAACAGTGTATTTCAATTAATCTGCCTGTTCTGCTCCCCACTTTGTCTCTAATGAATGTTCTCACCCCCACACCTCTGGTCTGTACCCTAGTTCTGTATGTATAAATAAATAAATCTTTTAAAACAAACAAACAAAAAGAACCTTAGGCACTGAGTCTCAAATGAACTTCTGTGGTGGATTCACATTTCTTATCACAAGTTGTTGCTGCAGGAATTTAGTACATCTGTGTAACTCCAGTGGGAGGGACTCCTGGAAGCTTGCAACAGTTTTCTCTAAGCGTCCTCCTTCCTAGCCCTCTTTGAGCCTCTTCTTCTTTCCTCTAGCCTTGCCCCCTGCCTTGCTTCCTTTTGCCTTTTTTTGCCCTTTACATTTTTTTTTTAAGATTTATTTATTCATATAGAACTGGGGTACAGGCCAGAGATGTGGAGGGTGAGAGGATTCACCAGAGACAGAGCTGGGAGCAGAACAGGCAGATGGACAAAGTACAATGCTGAGGGGAGCAGCGGAGGGGTCAGGAGAGGTCTGCCCTGCCATGTGGATCTCCCCCTAGGCAGGTGGGAATCGAACTCATGCGGAAGTGCCTTAAGCTTCTCAGTGCTGTGCTTTAACCTGCTGTGCCACCAGGGAGGGCCGCCCTTTACATTTTTGCTGGAATAAATCATAGTGGTGGATAAGACAAAATGCTGAGTATTTCTAGAAAAATCATTAAATTTTGAAGTTGCTTTGGGGAACTCTGACAGTTTCTTACTACAGTCTGTCTCATTTCCATGAAATATATGAATATTTCATCCTAATACAAGCAAACTAGTGACAGTTTGATTCTTCTCATTTCTGACTAGTATTATGTGACTTTTTTTGTACGTGAAAGGATGAATAACAGAGGATGAGTAACAGAGGGTGAGCCACGCTTCAAAACGAGTAGACGTTAACTACGACGTCACTACGTACCTATAAGGGGCTAGGGGACACCACTGGGAAGAGGATAAACAGAGGCTGGGGAGAAGGGTCCAGGGTAAAGGAAGGAAAGCTAGCGCACAGCACTGCCGTGAAAAGGGGGAGACAGATGCTGTCTGTGTTCACCTCCACGACCGTCGGAACCCATGACTGCAAAGACCCAGTGAAAGACGGTTATTGACACCCAAAGTCCAAGTGTATGAAAATGTAGTAAATCCTTGTTCATAATCTCAACTCTCTTAAAGCAGTAAGGGAGTCAGCAAATTTTCCAAGAAAAATTATGAATGAGATATTCTTTTCAGAGAAATGTTCTTTTAAGTACTTAATGACAAAATGCCTAGAAACTTTACAGCAAACTTATCTGAAACAAAATAAATGAAGGTCATAGATAAAAAAAAAAAAATAAGAATTAAAAAAAAATCAAACAGTAGCAGATAAACTTAGTACATACAGGTAAACAGTTGCAAATAAAACCCTCACATTAGCAATTAATAAAGTGAAAAAGATCTTTACAACAAAAAGATGTATTGGGAGGTGAGAAAATTCTGACCACAAAAGAAAAACAGGAAGTCTATGAAGTGGCGCTAAGAGGTTCAAATTAGATTTGTAATAAATCAAAATAGGAAGTCAGAGATTCTAGTCATCTCACTCACTCTTGGTAAACACAAATGTATATGGGAAAGGTAATAAAAATTACAGTTCGATAGGATCTTACATTTTTCAGAGATTATTAATAAGTCTCATTGGAGTCTTGCAACAGCTTGTAAAGAATAAAATCTGCTTTTACAATTGATAAAAAAAGGATGAGCTACATGACTGGTAATTCTAGATCAACTAGTAAAAAAAGAGCTGACACCAGGACTAGATTTTTCTAATTCTTTTTTTTACTATTTATATATGTATATGTGCATGTATGTGTGTGTGTGTGTGTGTAGGTACATACATATATATGTATATATATAATAGTTTATTTTTACATCATTTTGCGCATTTTTCCATCTCAGTTGCAATCCCCTTGGGCTTCCCATCATGAAATCACCCCTGTGCCATCACCATAGTCCAGTGCATTTCCCTCCCCCCAATATTTCTACTTCTTAAAAATGTGATTTTCTTGTCCCCATCTGTGTATTACAATCAATCTTTCTAAGTTTTCTACAGATAGGTTTAGAGTAGAAGGTAAACATTGCAGAGAAAAATGATCAAACTCTAGCTATTAATTTTAAGAATTTGTCAGAAAATCCAAGTAGGAGTTATGGGTCTTTCAGGACAAATGTGTAACCCAGTAAGTATGTAAGTGGTATAGTTAAATAGTGTGATTATCCAGTGAGGGGCCTATTTCGTGCTTCCCAAACAAGATGTAGTAAGCAGGAAACAGTGTCACTCTCAACCCTATGTCAAAAAAGTCAATTAATCTACAAAAGTCACTAATTTTCTTGGACACCCCTCCCCGCAATCACAGAGCTCACTTAAGTAAAGGCAGACACCTCTAGGAGCAACAGAATACAGGCACCTGATTACCTGAAGCAGATGTCAGATTACCAGAAGCTGCTAAGAACTCAGCTAAAATTATAAACAAATTGCTTAAGGTTAAGGGTAAACTAGAATGAGAATATAGATTCCTGGGAAGTCAAAAACATCAGGAGAACGCTCATCTACTCAGAGACGCTTCTCCATATACTCTTAATAAGGTGTTCACAAGAAAAACTGGGAAAAGGAAGAGCCTCGAAAGAACCTCCATGAGGTGGTAACAGATCTGGCGGAGAGGACGAGCAACTTCTGTAAGAAAAGCACCACACTCTACTCAGTTTCTCAGTGACTCTTGGGCTAAGCAACCCATTATAGCTGAGGGTAAAGAACAGGAAGGTAAAAAAGAAAATCTTCATCCTTGCAGTCATGGGTTGGGAAGGTACCATCCTGAATCAAGACTACTAGTGATCACAGGACAAGGTCAGAAGGCGACACTTTTAAGAGCCAAGGAAACAAACCCTGCCTAACCCTGAGGCTGAGTCAGAGCACAGAGAATGTCACCCCTGTCTAATACCACAAGGCTGGTAAGTATCAAGCACAAGTAAAACAGTCTACTTCTAATGGAGATGCAGGGGATAGCAACAAGAGATACTCTCTAAGCCCAAATCCAAGCCAAAGCCTTGGAGGTGAAGTCAGATCAGATACTGAGTAAACAGCCTCCATCCTGAACACAGAAGTTTGAAGCCTTCAGTACACAGATATTAAACTGATATTAAAGAAACAAACAAAAACAAAAATCTAAGCCCAGCTCACCTGAGTAGATTAATAACAGTTGTTCTCCCCACAAACTAAAGAACTAGAAAAAAAGAAAAGGCATGACAATTTCTAGACACAAATAAAATTCGTCTCACTTTCTCTTATCCTATAAATTGTTTAGTTTTTGGTGAAAAAGATATACAAAAAAAGGCACACTAACAATCAACAAAGACAGATATGACCAAGTTATTGGAGTGATTAAAAAAATTAAAAACATCTGATTAACATGTTAAAGGCTCTAGTGGAAATGATGGCCCACAAGCAGGAGCAAATGGGAAGTTTTGGTAAAGAGATGGAAACTAAGAAAGAGAATCAATAGAGATGCTGGAAATTAAAGACAGTAACAAGAGATGAAGACTGTCTTTGCCAAAATTATCAGTAAACTCAACAAAAAGATATCAGGAAACTTGAAAATAAGTCAAAGAGCAGTCAAACTGAAGCACAAGAAATAGTGAGAATAAAAGAACACCCCATATAAGAGTGATGGGACTACACTACTCTAATACACCTGCAAAGAAAAAACAGAGGACAGGAAAATATTTAAGGATATAATAACTAAGACATGTTCAATTTTAATAAAAGACAGAAAACAGATTCAACCTGCTTGGGGTGGGGGGAGGAGGGAGTCAGCAGAATAGAAATCACACCTAAACACATTTCAAATCTTAAGCACGATGGCCTCCAGATTTAAAGACATTTTACATATACTGATAGAGTTACACCAAATGTGTCATCATCTGCTTTAGAGCACCACAGAATGATACCTTTTACAGAGGTATCACATTTCAAAGAGTAGAGATAAGTCATCATCTTCACTACACCTCGGCCAGCATTTTCACCAAGAAATCTTCAAGTATAATAAACAATAGCTTCACACCATTACTACTGGGTGATAATTTGGTTACACGGATGCAGGAAGTGGATGAAGGGTCTACACCCTACTTCTAGTTTTGCTTCCTCCATTCACCCTACATGCTGATATCTGAGTGAACTTTTAAAAACACCAATCTGATCATGTTCTTCCTTCTGTTAAGTCAAAATCTTTGTCATCTTCAATTTGCCCCCAGAGGAAAAAAAAAATCTAGTCTTCAAAGTCTTGACTGGTCCTTGCTCTTGATCCAGTCTTAAGTCTCAGACATTCCTAGTTCTAGCCATTTCAATCCATAAGAAATTCCTTTAATATGCCCACTGGTTCTGCTTGCCTCTGTGCCAAACCCTGTTTTAAGCTGCAATCACAAAAAACAACATCTTCCCCACCAAAAATGCCAAGAAATCTGATTCTGCCTGTATTTCCCAGATGTGTGTGGAGCTAAACAAAAACCCTATACTATCCCCAATGCTCTCACTCTTGAGAATAAAGGTCCCAGCTCAGCTGCAAGACCCCAGGTGGAATGTACAGCAAAGGGCATGCCTGAATGCTAATACCTGAAGATGAGCCTCTAAGGAAGGAGAAGATAAAGAATGCCAAACTTATTTTTCCAGGGCCAGAAATTGTGGATGAATGATGCCCTTGAAATCACTAAAGTTTCAATGGTTACTCCAATGACAATGATCTAATTTAGTCTTTATCAGTAGTGTTTCTTCCAGATGGAAAAGAGCACATTTTTATTCTTTCCTGTTCTACCATAAATGTCTTTAAAAAAAATTATTAATGCTTACAAGAACTGGGGTACAGGCTAGAGGTATTAAGTGTGAGAGGGTTTGTCAGAGACAGAGTGGGGGAGCAGAACAGGTAGATCAACTGGATGAGGGAGAGCAGTGGGGGAGACAGAGAGGTCTGTGCCATATGGGTCAGCTCCCTGGCCAGGGATCAAACTCATGTTGCAGTGGCTGGCAGAGCTTGATAGCTCTGTGTCTTTAACCCCTGTGCCACCAGGGAGGCCCTATAATAAA
Organism: Condylura cristata; assembly: GCF_000260355.1. NCBI lineage: Eukaryota > Metazoa > Chordata > Mammalia > Eulipotyphla > Talpidae > Condylura > Condylura cristata. The sequence goes on along the minus strand of NW_004567108.1, from coordinate 32,548,289 downwards.
AATGTTTTATAAGAAAACAAATATAACTTTTAGACTTGAAGGGCCTTTTCTACCAATTTTAAAAATATTGCATGTTTTATTATCTAGCTTCCTGGAGAGGTCACAGATCCTTGCAGCAATTTGCTTAGAAACAACAGATAACAGTCAATTTGTTGATATTTTGGAGGGGGTATGGAGAGAAGTTACCCATGATAAAGTATGACAATCTCTAGATTTTACCAAGGACAAAAAACCCTCTGCCTATGCTGTTCCCACTGTCTGGAACAATGTTCTTTCAAGTACTCAACTCACTCCAAAACACTCAAAATTCAGCTAGGCATCTCTGCTTTTAAATAATCAAGTATGTATTGAGAACCCATTATCTTCTAGGTATTATAACAGGTAGTAGGATACAGAGGGAAATAACTCTTCAATATTTCTGTACACAGAAAGCTAACAAATTCTAAGGCCCCCCTGAAAGCTGTCTTTCATCTGTGCAGGTGAAGCCTGAAACCCACCCCCAATATTTCTGTATGTGCTGTGTTATTCATCTGTCAGAGCACCTTGTATTAAAATTGTCTGTTGGCTTATGTTAGCTGTTAGATGGAAGCTCCTGTAGTACTGGGACTCTGTTTCATTTCTGTCTTTTCAGCATTCAAGCTTGGATCTGGCAAGGCCCATAAATATAATTTTAACTAAAGGCAGAGAAAATATTTTAAAAAGAGGGTTGAGGTGGGCTAAATGCATTTTTTTAAGTAAAAGAAGATATGGAGTAGATGATAGAAGTAAGATAAAGTACACATAATAGTAATTTTTAGATATTTTTACCTGAGGCTCAGAATAATCTCTATTGTATACAAAAGTGAAAATTTAAAATCCTATAAATATCTTACTTAGAAAATAAAACTCACAACAATGTTCCATAATAATTCTCGTAGTGTTGTAAATAATTTAGAATCACAGAGAAAGATTGTAAGGAACAAGCTGAGTACATGAGAGAAACAGGAAAGTGGAAAGAAGAAACCAGAAATAATTAGGTAACAACATTTTAAAAAGAACACTAAATTCCTTACAAATTATTTTGTCTGTTTTTTAACCATAGCCACAAATTGTACAGAAGAATATATATTAAGGAGCTCAGAGAGGCAAATCTATCAGAGCACCTCCTTATAACTCTTCATATTTAGTTACCTTTAGTTACATTTTTAAAATACATAAAGCAAAAATCATTATACTATTCCCAAATCCGTCTATAGAACTCACTGAGTGCAAACTAAGTACTTGTATCATGTTTAAAGCCATAACTGGACAGCAGTGAAAAATATAAGCTAAATTAAAGTAGTCTTTATCAGTATAATAGCTGTTAATGATATTAGCAGGTAAGTTCTGAATTGATTATTCATCTCTAAATTGAAGCCTTTGTTGGTAAATTCCATAAATTCAATTTAATAAAATGATCCTATATTTAATATATATTCATTTTTTTCAAGAGTATATCTATAAGGTAAGCTAGTGCTAAAGTAAAGTCAGATAGGAGTAAGAAACAGGATGGGGAAGAGATCTAAAAAGAGCAACAGGAAGGGTCTTGTAGTCCATACCTCGACTCTGGCAGTGGCTATGTGAATCTGTGATATAAACCACACAAAACTAAGGTCCACACATACACACAAATGCATAGTCGTAGTGATGGGCAGTCCAAGCACCCAGAGCCCGGACTGGACTCCACTGAGCACAACTGGCTCTGATCACGGTACTGGCTCTCTGTGTCCAGCTGGCGACAGGACCTAGACCTGTACTAGAGTTTTAAGAGTACCATTGGGGGAGAAACTATGTGTAGAATACATGGAAGCTCTGTTATTGTTTAAAATTGTGTATGATTATCTAAAATGAAAGGTTTTAACTTTATCTAACATAGTTTACTCTGTGGTCACATCAATTTCACATCCATGCCACACAAGACATACTCAGGCTTTTTCTCATAGCCTCCAAATTTCCTCCCAATTACATCAGTTTGAAGCCCAGGATATAAGCAACTAAGTGAGGTCAAGATGCTTCAATACTACACTTTGAGTATACATCCCACACCTTAAGTACAATTCCTCTTCATCTGAAAACCTATGAATTAAAGAAATATACCATTTTACTTCCACATACACAAAATACAAACATAGTTTTCAGGGATCGGACAATTACAACAGCTACTCCCTTTAAAAAGTGTGATGGCGGTGGACCTCCCCGGTGGCGCAGGGGGTTAAAGCACAGCAATGAGAATCTAAAGCTGCTTCAGCATGAGTTCGATTCCCGCCTGCCCCGGAGGTGACCAGATGGTGAGGCAGACCTTTCCTGACCCGCCCGCTGCTCCCCTCAGCAGTGTACTTCATCGATCTGCCTGTTCTGTTCCCCACTCTGTCTTTGGTGAAGCCTCTCACTGCCTCTGGCCTGTACCCCAGTTCTGTATGCACAAATAAATAAATCTTTAAAAAAAAAAAAGTGTGATGGCAAGGAGAGAGGAATTGGAGGGGGGTGGGTGGGTAAGAGGCATGTGAATGTCACAGTAATGCCAAAAATGTCCATAATAATTCTGAAGCCCAGTAGGGTGTATGGAGCCCTGACCTAGATGGGAGTCCAGTGCTGTTCAGAAGGCCTAAGCCTCCGGGATAGGGTGCTAACCTCTAGCTTCCTGGTTCTATACTATGGGAGTCAGGCTTCCTTTTGCATAAAAACAGAAGTCGGGGCTCTCCCTGGTGGCATGCAGCACTGCAAGCTAGTCACAGCAACTTCAATGCAGAGTTCGCAACCCAGCCCCTTGCCCTCTGCTCCCCTCAGCAGTGTACTTTGTCAGTCGGCCTGTTCCGCTCCCCACTCGTGTCTGGTGAATTCTCTCATCACCCCTGCACCAGTTTATGCATACAAAACTGGGGTATAGGCCAGAGGTGTGGTGAGAGGATTCATCAGAGACAGTAGGGATCAGAACAGGCAGATTGACAAAATACACTGCTGAGAGGAGTAGTGGGCAGGTCAGAAGAGATCTGCCACACCATATGGGTCAGCTCCCTGGCTGGGGATTGAACTTGTGCTACAGTGGCTTTGGAGAGCTTTCATAATGCGGTGCTTTAACCTGCTGTACCACCAGGGAGAGCCCCAATAAATAAATCTTAAAAAAAAAAAAAAATGTAGTCTATTTGCAAGTGTGAACTTTTCTCAGTCTTTTTCTTTTCTGACCACACAAATTCAGGAATCCAAAGTCTCTTCATTCTATTATTTAAGTTTTCCAAGTACAGGCTGATTTGATCCTTTTAAAAACTTAAATCTTTTTAAAAACTATAGGTTTCTTATTTGTCAATTTATAAATCCACTGAATCAGGTAAATGCCATGGCTATAGATTTCTCTGAAATAGTCCTTCTCCACCTTGAGCTGCAAAGGCTGCTCTCTGGGGTGAAGTCCTGAAAATTCTTTGAGACCTTTTTAACAGAGATGGAGTAGGAGTCATGTCTTTCAGCTACTTGGACACTTTCTGTGTGTCCAAGAGTCTATGGAGGGTCACCGTCAAATCTTTCCAAGGTCTTAAAAGTTTTATCTTTGTAACCTTTTATGTGCTTTTTATTTTTTAAAAAATAAATTTTTTTTTAAACTCCTTAGTTTCCTTTCTACTATGAGACCACATTCTTCTAACTCCACTCTGGATTTGATCTTTGCTTTGAGGCCCTTTCTCAAAACAGCCTGCTTGGAGGGGGGTGAGGGGGAAAATCTTTTTTAGTGCATCTCTCTCAATGTCCTAAGATATAGCTAAAAGAAAGAGTTGACAACACTGGACATTCCTCCTGACTTTTTCACCAGATCCTTATGTTCATTAAACACTTTTCTATTTTTCTTGTCACAGCTGGTAGAAACTTTGATAAATTTTCTGCCACTAAATAATAGCAATCTTCTTATTTCAAGCTTTATATTGTTCATCTCTTCCTTTCAAACCCTTACCAAGTCTCCAACAACCCCTTCCAGATTTTGTGAGCAGTTCTATTCACCTGCAGGCTGGTCCCATGTACTTCAGGTTTCTGTTACAGCAGCACCCCACCTGCAGAGACTAAATTTTGTTGATGGGTAATGCTGTCTAACCCACCACCAAAACTCAGAATAGAAGGAATAACAACTACTCTATTCTGCTTATGAGTTTTGTAGCTTGGGACTTCAAACAGGAAACAGTGGAAATGGTTGTCTGCTATTCCATGATACTGAGGCCTTAATTGTGAAGATTCAAATAGCAAGGGGCTTTTTTACCAGCTTAGGCTGGTACCCGAACTCAAAATACTAGCTGGGATATAGGCAGTTGCTGTTGGTAATAGTCTTTCCATAGTATGGTAACAAGGTTTTAAAGAGCATCCTGAGGACCAGAGAGCAATCTTTCTAAGAGAACCAGGAAGAAGCACCGGTGATAATTCTGATTTACTCTTTGAAGTCACATAACATCACTTCCACCACATTTTATTGATTACAAGTGAGTCATTAGGCCAGGCCAGAATGGAAACTGGACTCCACTTCTTGATGGGAAATGGTAAGGTCATACTGGAGGAAAGTATGTGGACCATCTTTGGAAAATGTGAAAAACCACAATGAATATGAAAATATTGATCAAGCCTCAAGAAGAAAACAGTTGAGCCTCCGACTAATGACAACTCTACAATAGTGGTAACAGTGCAATTATAACAGTGCTAAAATTATTTCTCAAAAAACTTAGACTTGAAAATTACACAAATCTTGATTACTATTCCCTTAATCCTATAATGTACTATAAAGCAATGCTATCTCAATAAAGGGAAAACACCATAACTAGTTACTGGACTTTCCTTTTGTGTTGATAAAAACTGATTCTTACTATGTTTTAATTAATTTTATAGATGTAGATTTAGTGCCTCCACTAAAGAGGATTATGAACATACAGAAACAAGATTCTAAAAGTCCTTCTGAATATTAGCAACTGACACAAACAAAACTTGAGCCTGATAATGAAAACACGATATATCTTATGCTCAAAATCAAAATGCCACACATAATAAAACATCATGTTAAAATCTTAATATTAACCGCAAGAAGTAAAACAGATGAATACACAACTTTAAAAAATTTAATTTACAATACTGAAAGTTCAGAGAAGACTGCAAAGTTGCCAAAATCATAATTCATCAATAAAATTTCACTAATCTTAAAACACAGATATTATATATATCATCACAAAGGAGAAATACCACTAAATAAGTAGACCATGGCATGAAACTTTCTTACTGATTACAAGATTCATAGCAATTTCAAAATGTTTAAAAGTATATGCATTAAAAAAAAACTTACTAGAATTTATAAAATACAATCCTTACTGATTTAGCAGAAAAGACACTTAGTATATAAAATCTCCAACATCCTTCACTGGTCAAAAGTATAAAATCTGATGTTTCTGTTTTTGCACAGTGTATTTATACAGGAAAATAATAATTTTTCTTTGGAAGTCACTTGACTCAAACTGAGAAAAACGGCTTATATGTTTAGATTCATTCTTATCACATCATTAAATAAGTAAGTAGGGAAACCCATGGGGAAAAAAGCTATAATATGAAGGGTGAGGTGCTTTCTACAATTACTGGGAATGATCAGTAAGTACCAAGTTCCAGATTATCTTTTTCTTCCTGAAAATTACTAGCAGGCACATACACCAATCTTTTCTACTCTTTTTCCTGAGGGTAGGAGAGAGGTATGGTAAATTGCACTCAATTAATGAAATATTTGTCAGATATAAACACAGTACATTAGCTGGCACAGTATTGTTTATTTTTTTAAAAACAATAAGCTCAATTTGGCCATAAGGCTATATGATTTCACTTCTGGGAAAACTGGTGGCAAGCCGTAAAAATTAACTGCTGTTATTCATAATACAAAACAAAATAACCCTGAACTGCTCTAAAATTTAAATATTTCACACAGATGCACCCTGATATCAAATCTTTTTATTGGCATCAGTAACCAGATAATGTGTTATAGATAAGGTTGCATTTTTCACTGAAAATGAAAATATAGAAGCAACTCCTCCAACTGTCAACTGATCAAAGTTTCCTTTCTCCATTTAAAATGAAGAGATATTAAGAACTCAAGAGAATTATTTCTAATACAATTTGATCAATATTTATCTATATATGCAAGCTAAATGGTTTAAGATACAACCTCTGATTTTTAGAACTTTCCGAAAATACCAAGTTCTTACCTCTTGGTTCCACTCTTTCTTCTGCTGTTCACTATATAGAACTGAATCTTCAAATGATATTTCAGATAAAATTTGTATTTCTTGTTTTTTATTGTAAAAGGTGGTCCTTGAAATTTTTAAAAACTCTTCTAAAATAAAAACCGCTGTAAGTACTGTTTACTCTTACAAATTTGCTTTTACTCTGATTCAGTTCATTGACTCCTCCAAGCAGAGAGATAATTCTTATGTTTTTATCCTTGCTGCTACCTATAGAGTAATATCTCTCTACCTATAGCTTACTCAAGCAAGAAAACATGCTATTTTCTCACTTCAAGTATTTAATGGCAAGACCTCTTCTTTAGAGGTTTAAATCACCTTCCATTATCAGTATAAATATAGAAATCTCAGTCTAACTTATTAAAAACTCCTATATTTCTTTTTTAAAAATTTAAGTTAAATAAATCAGTGCTTGTTCCCTAAAAAAACTACTTATTGTTTGTCTAATGACAGGAGTCAGGTAAGCAATAGGTGCTATCTGTTCTGGACAGATACCCTGAAAACTACATTCACATTTAAATTATAAAAAGCTATATATGATTACCACTTGTTAAACTTACTAAGAAAAAATACCACTGACTCTAATTTCAGATAACATTACTCAGATAGTTTTAAAAATTCTATCTTGCTGGCTAAGAGCAGCCAAAGGGATCTAGTAATAAAAGGCAGAAAGCTTTCCAAAGTAACACCTGCCATTAAATCTCATTGGCACTGAAGCAACAAACCCCTCAACATTCACTGAGAACACAAAACCCAGTTTCTCTTAAAAGCAGAACTGCTTGTCAGCAAGTGAACAAGCCAATGGAAAATTAAACAGTGACAGGCAGCTGAAAAGCCAGAAGGAAAACCTTTGAGGATCAGTTAGGAAAGTGCCCTCCTCCTCAGGGTGGCCTTCCTAGAGAACACTTGGAAAGTCAAGAGGCTTCCAAGGACATCACTTAGCAGTAGTACCAGCTGTCTGGTTCTGAACTTGAAAAAACTTGAGCTTTTATTCAGTCAATTAGGAGTGAGAATAATTCCCAAGTAAGAAACTTGGAAAGTTCTACCCACTCCATTCTCACTTTTACCCCTCAAATACAGAAAAAAATCAGGAATCTGGATGTAGGGATAAAACTAGTTAAATTCTATTTGTATGTCAAACAAAATTGTGTTGAGATTTCTACTTCTTAGCAAAATACCTGGTATCTTTGTTACCTATTATGTCTCTGTGATGACTGAAATTAAAATCTTAGAGATAAAGAAAGAAGTAGGCCTTGAGGGAGGAAAAAACAAAAGACAATGAAAATATCCAAGACTATATTCATAATCTGGAAAAGGAGAATATATAGGTAGTGGCCTGTCATGAAGGGGCCTACAGATTAACACCAAACTCCCAATTTTGTTTCACAAAATATTCCAGATTAAAGGAAAAAGGAAGGTAGCTAGTTTATGTGGTTATATCGATGAGATTTGCGTATGGAAATATGCCCAGAATTTCCAGCGCCTTTTAAATTAAGGTGTATTATTGTAAACAATACACAAGTCATTTTGATAGCTAAAGATTTTTCTATTTCCTTTAACTACATGGGTATTTGTCCAAAGAAAAATTAAAATATGGCTTCAACTCTGAAATACCTTCCCTTTTCATATCTACCTCAGGGCTGACAAAAGAAGTATAATGATGAAGAGGGATGAGACAAGCAGATAAGCAATAAGGTAATATTCAAAGGAAAGCAAGAGGGAATAGTGAATGGGTCACATAAGAACAGTACTACGCTCCCCTGAAGTGGGGCACATTACTGAGAAATAGCAGGCCTAAAGAACATACATGTACATGTTTTCAATAAGTACAAGTCACTATAATACCAAAGTGGACATGATATAGATATTCTACATAGGCTTATCTCTTTAAGGTATGAGAATTTTTTTTAGTGGCTCTTTAAGTTCAATGTGTGCTCGCTAAAACAAAACTGTAATGAAGAAAGATAGCTAATATATTGAAATTTCCCTATCTATAAATCTAAGTTTCAAAAACTTCTGGAAGAAGTCATAGGTTATTTAAGTCTAGTTTTCCTCCTAAATTTGAACTACTTCCTCCCTATACAATACATGACTGCTTTCTGAAATGAAATTGTGGCCTATAAAAGCCCTTCAGGCATTGACATAGTTTGAATTTCAAATCCTCAAAAACAAAACAAAAAAACCCATAAACTGCTTTTAAGTATCTTAGAAGCTCAAGATAGTACATTAACACCAAACAAATTTCATCAGTTGCCCTAGGTTGCAGAGTTCAATATGAAAGCATCCTGAAATAGTGAACAGATGTGGGATTTACTGAGTTCTAGAACACACCAGTCATGTGATTTAAGTCTCTCCAGCTAGTAAGGTAAGTGATTACCTCTCACTGTGCTCTATATTTCCCTGTCTTAATGCTAGGCACTTCCATCTTAAGATTCTCCTAATGGGAACTTTAAAAAAAAAAAAAAAAAGTTCTATCAGCACTCCTCAATCTTATTTTAACCCTTACTCTGTCATTAACTATCCCACTTCGACCAAGCCTACTTTCTCTATGTTCTTCCTTCCAATTCTCAGGTTTGCCTAATGGTATCACAAGTCTTAGTTCATCAGTCATGTCAACCACAAGTTATTTTTAATTTTTCTGTCTCCCTCAATCCTTACAACTAGACAATCTGATCTTTTCATTCTTCATTTTTAATTTCACTTGCCACACCCTACCTAGAGAGTTTTCAACTCATAGTAAGACTATTATAGTCTTGGCATAATCTTTGTCTTTAACTCTTTAACTCAGCTTCTTATACACAACCCCCCACATCAATAGCACCTCTTCTTATTCAAGCCATAGTCATTACTAAAAAGCAGAGCACATTCACCATGTCTAAACTCATGCAAATGAGTTATTATCTATAATACAGTCATAGCAATAACTTGTTATGCAGCTCATATACCTTGCCAAACAGATTATGAACTCCCAGGAGATAGAATTTAAGATTTTTGCCCCAGTCTCCATCAAAGTGACCTGTAAGTAAGTGGTTCTCAAAGCGTTCAGAAAGAACCATAAAAGAAGGATCCTAAGTTATCTACCAAAATAATTTCCCTCACTGGTAACCTTACATACAATTACATTTGTTTGTAATTGTACCCTTTTAAAAAAAAATCTAGATATTTTAACAATGGATCAAATACACTTTACAGTGATTTGACTTTTGTAAGAAAAAATCTTATATCCACCTTAAAGATACACCACTTCTTTCTAGAGATTCTGAGAATTTCCATCTAGAGTTCAAAGATTCAAAAGTTAGCACCCCGACCTGATAATATCTGTCTACTGTGGCTGGAAGCAAATAATTCCCGATATTATTTTTTTTTAAGGTTTAAATCTCAAGAGATAGGGGAGTAAAGTTTCAGCCCAAATACACGTGGATAAATACTAGCTCAACACTCAAAATAAATACAATCAAAGTTTCATGAAGTATGAAAACAAGTCATTCTTTTTAGTAGAAAAGTGTCACATCATTATAGATGTAGTTGCTATTTCTTGTAGTTGCTAAGTAATTATTGTGTAAACTCCTAAATATATTTTGTTAAATTATGAGGCACTTTAAAAAGCTATATGAGCCTCTCCAAAAAGAAAAAGAAAACAACAATAATTGAAAACTGTGGTTTGGGCTAAGTGAAACAGGAACTTTGTCAATATTTTTAGTTTATTTCCCTCAAATCAAAGGGAAAAGAAATAGAAACAAGAGACTATCACTTTCCTAAGTTGTCCAAATACAATCATTTCAAATTACTTTGTATAATATATAAAAAAATAAAGTACCTACAGATATGACGCTACAAATTAAGATGTTTAGATATATTTTACTTTTCTTTAAAAAAACCTTCAAAATAACTTAGATGACTTTTAAAAATGTTTATCACTCCACAATAGTATGTTAAGAAACACGTGCTATTTTTTTTTGTTTCACTATTACTGACAACATGAAGTCGGTACAACATCAGCATCAAAAATAGGAAAGAAAAAGATCTTTCTATAGCCATCTTTTTACATTCCCCAGAAGTTAGATTTTAATAAAAATTAATAGCTTACTGTTTATTAAAATCTAACTTCTGCTGAATGTGGAAAGGGGGCAAAGGGCTTATTCATTTGGATAAATTTCTTTAACATACATAGCTTGAAAATGTATTATCATTTTTACCAATGAATCAAATTTTAAATAAAGCTGTTCTGCTCCTTTATCTCTTTTTCCTATTCACGCTGCCATTCATTTCTTTATGGATTTCACAATGGCTTTATCATGCTGCAAAAGATTTTTAAAAGTAAAGTGGAATTCTCCCACAATACTTTTTCATTTACCTGATTGTCTCTCTTTATTCATGTTTCCCATTGGGTGACTGAAACAACAGTGCTCTAAAGGAAATTTCAAGATCAAAAGAAGTATAAAAAGTAGCTAATATAGTCATGAGCAGTACTTAGAAGTCATCGAGAAGCAATTCTCGGCCCAGTGACGAGCTGGAAGTTGAGACACACATCCCGCAGGAAAAGAGGCGAATGCACACCTTCAAGCAAAATCACAAAAACACCTTAGGCTAGAAAGAGAGTAAGATGGCAAAAGAAATTAACCTGGCTCCTACAGGAAAGGAAGACAGGGTGGCGACAACAAGATGGGGAGGTGACTGGGGGAGACAAATAATGAATTTCATGTGTTTGAGGTGAACAGCATAATACTGACTGAGAAACACTAGTAAATACCTTTGGCAGTTTTTATCATTTTAATGGATTTTTTTAATGTGACTTTACTTGTTCCCAGCCTATTAGGAAATCGCATTTGCATGGAGTGTTTAAGAGAATTATGGCCCAATAGGTTCATTTCTGGAGCATTTAGTTCCTATGCCCATTATAGGCCCAAGTCTAAATATAGATTAAAAGTTTTACTATTTGATATTCAGACTTCTTGGTTTGTAAAGTCCCTTTTGCCAGATGGTAACCCACAGAATAGGGGCTGTATCTTTGTTTGCTCGCTCCACACTCCCTGAGCAGTGCATGCTCCCTTTGATTCACTTGTGTCTTTACCAGTTGCTGTCGTATCTAAATGTATTTTCAAATACAAAGTGAACAAAAGAACAGAGGCTGCCGGTGGGTAGGGCTGCGCTGGTGAGCAAGTGGGGAGAGGGTTCACCTGATTATGATGGAGGATGCTGGGTGCTTTGGAGGTGGGTGTGTGTAGTGCCCTGTACCAGAAGAGAGAGGAACGTAGAGCCTCTCAGTCATACACTGTGAGTAAACTAATTACTTCAATGAAAAAAACAATTTAAAATCTCTTAAAATAAACCTTAGAAGATAAATCTTAGAAATTAAACACTAGGGACTATATTTGCTGTCAATGCTTCCCTGACATCATTCTGAATATTAAGGGGTGCTGATACGCATGTGGAGTGCACCCATCCCCCAAGGCTCCTGGGCATCCTGCAGTTTTCCCTTGAGTGCTGCTTGCAACCACCTGTCCCCTGGAAATGGGGCTGACTAGTCGCTGCCCACATGCTTCCTACTTACTCAAAAAATGCCGAGTCTTTGGCCTCATGTTCCTCACCTGCAGCACAACCCACTGTGAGCACAGCATTCATCTGGTCTTGAGGGGGGTCCCTCACAACTATGCTGCTGGCCCTGATGTTGACTACACTTTGAGTTATAAATTACCTGCCTATGATTCACCTGTCTCTTTCCCTTGATGGAACCAGGCTGCTGTGGGAAGCCCACCTTGTTAATCTAGTTATCTGTTTTGTGGTCAGGTTATGCTCTGCAGTCCTCTGAGTTTGGGGTTCTTCCCAGATAACACTTCCGGATTTTCTTACCACATATAATTTTTTTTTTACTGTATTTTAATTTTTTGAATTCTCTTTACTTTTAACATACATATTTGCAAATGTAATTTGACATTTTAGAAACAAATATTAAAATGACATTGTACATTATAACAGGTGTGTATCATTATTAATCAACATGTTAGGTTCATCTAGTATAATCCTATACTACTAGGATTTCAACAAAACAGTTTTCATCAAACAGTTGATTTTATGTTTTTGTATGTTTTACTTCAAAATTAATTTAATAAAATATTTACAGCAAACTGTAGAAAGGTTAACTTGTGAGCTCCATCAACATCCATTTTAATATTCAGAATATCAGGGAAGCTGCAGTTCCTTTGAAATGAAAATGACATGATGGTTCCATTTTTAAGAAGTAACACAAAATGACCTTCCTGAAACTACAGATCTTGCTATATTGAATAAATGGCATGCTCATTAGATTTTTATATTTAATCATTCATTTTCATAAACACTAAAAGTGATTGAACATCCTATATTTGGTATCATGCCAGGCACAGGGGATGAAAAAGATACACAAGACAAAAGGCCTTTCCCCAAGAAAGTGTACAAATTATCAGAGAAAATATCACATTACGAAAACCTAACAAACAGGGCATTAAGAAGCTACACAGGGGTGCTGCAGAGCCCGAGCACAGAAGGCACCTCACTCTCTGAAGTGGTTTCTACACAAGTGTCTCCTGAAACCACATATGATTATTTGTGAAAAATCTTCATGAGGTGTACGTGAAGTGTTCTATTATTTAATTTTGACATCATGTGTCTATATATCATTTAAAAAAGTATCCCATCACTACAAACCTGTAATATAAACCTTTTTAGATGTTATAAAAACATCTTATGCCAGAATATAAAAATCAGTCATGTTTTCAATAATTCTGACTCAGGCCTATCACTTTACCTGAACATTTGAATGATTTGAAACATTTCCATTCCCAGCTGAAAGACTGCCACACTCTGGTAGTATTTATTGAACATCTATTATTTGATGGACCCTTGGGAAGAATGAATCTGATTTTCTCCTCCCAAAGAGCTCATTGTGATAATGTGATTTCATTACCATCATGCTAAAGCAGTAACATATTTTGTCTCTGCCTTGTCTTAGGACAAGTAAGGAATCTACCGTTCATAACAGAGAACTAAAATTATAATCACTATAGGACTTTCTGATTAACAGTTAAGTTGTATATATTTATTTTTCTTAAATAATTAAAAATGAATAAAATAAAAATAATAAATATAACAATTCTTTTATGCAGGATAACATATAGTAAATTTTGACTGTATATAAAAGCATAGCCTGTGATTTCACAGGAAAATAAAAATACAGGGCCCTCCCTGGTGACACAATGGGTTAGGACCAGCACTGCAACCATATCAGTGTGAGTTCAATCCCACCCCGAGGGATCCACATGGTGTCACAGACCTTTCCTGACCTGCCCACTGCTCCTCTCTGCAGTGTACTTCGTTTTTCTGCCTGTTCTGTTCCCCACTCTGTCTCTGGTGAATCCTCTCACTGCCCCTGCACCTCTGGCTTGTACCCCAGTTCTGTATGCATAAATAAATAAATCTTTAAAAAAATACACTAATAGTAAGAAAATAAAAATTAGTCCAGTAAACTCTAAGATAATGCAAAATATCTTTAATCATTTGACATGAGTATTCATTTTTAATGATGGTATTATAGTACAGAATAATGATCTGTAGGTCAGCTGAAACCTAGTTTTACTCAGGAAAAGTAACAGGGCTAACCTAGACTATTATCTCCTAGCCATGTGTCAAAATAATTGTTAAACACCAAAACCTCCACATTCCCATATGAGATGAATTCCTACTTAATGAATTTTCCTTTCAGATCTATTCTCCACTCCCCTCTAGAAAATCATCACCTCGACAGACATACGTCACAGTGTTTGTCGTAACAGAGAAGAAACAAACAAGAGTTGAGTGGAGATCATTCCTAGATTTCCTGCCATTATTCCTCAGAGAAGAATAACAGCAATACCTGGAAATACATTAAAAACAACTGTGCATGGTCTTTTTTTTTAAAGATTTATTTGTGCACACAGAACTGGGCTACAAGCCAGAGGTGCAGGGGCAGTGAGAGGATTCACCAGAGACAGAGTGGGGAGCAGAACAGCTCGAATGATGAAGTACGCTGCTGAGGGGAGTAGCGGGCGGGTCAGGAGAGGTCTGCGACGCCATGTGGGTCACCTCAGGGACAAGGAACTGAACTTGAACGGAAGCAGCCTCTGTCAGCTTGCAGTGCTGTGTCCTAATCTGTTGCGCCACCAGGGAGGGCCCACATATTCTTTTTTTCTAAAGTTAATTATCTTTGTTTTTTAATTTTGTTTGTATATATATGTATACACACACATACACACACATTACATGGATGCATGGCATTATAAACTTATTATAAAGCAAATACATGATTAGTATAAAATATCATCTCCATGGTCAGGAAAAAGAACACTGCCTACCATCCCAGAAGCCTCTGCCATGAGTTCCATCCAATCATAACCAAACCCACCTCTGACTTACACAGGAATTGTTTCCTTGAGATTTTGTTAGCTTTGTTATCCAAAAGTGCATCCCTATACACTATTAACTATTTCTAATATATTATTTTATGCTTAGTATTGATGCTAAGTATAGGTGCTCAATAATCTATATATTTTGAAACATGAATACAAGATCAAGGATTACTTATCTAAAATGTTTTCTTCCCTTTTTCTTACAGTAAGTATGGGCAGAGAGATTTTTTGAGAAAAAGTAAATTAGCACTGTGTCTATAATCATTTGGCAAATAAAGTAATAAAGTAACGAGATTCCATTGTCTAAAGCTGCAACAGGATACAAGCCAAAAAATAAAAAAAGCCAGAAGTCAGAAAAATTTCTCAAAAATAATTAGCTAAAGAAAGTTATTAAAGATTACAGAATGGCTTACAATTTTAGCTATTTAGTTTACAGTGCTCTCAAAACATGCACATTTGAAAATAATCTCATGTCTTCCACTAGAAAAGGTAAACACCCATGCAAGTGACATGGGAATGTGAAACATAACCATCAATTTTAAATTTAATTTTACTAAAAGCTTTTATTTTCTAATTTCAGAAGAGATTAAATTTTACATTTAAGTAAATTCCAATCTATTTTAAAGCAAATCTTATGAATACAAAACTAGTATTTTCTGTAGATGTTTGGAAATTTCAAAAAATATTTATAGATAAAAGTGAAAATATTATTAACATTTTGGTCTTTATTTTAATTACAAAGATTATTCAGTATTTATGCCTCATTATCGCTTCACTGTTTTTTCAAAATAGTACTTTATCTTTCATTGTCATTCAATCTTATAGATAAATGACTAAAATAAACTACCTTTTAAAGGTATCCAAATTTAAATAGCAAGGTTTTTTTTTTAATATAAAGTTCATTACTGATGAAAATATTTTTCAGACTGTTTCCTTGAGAACTACCTAGAAGTTCAGTAGTTATACATATTAATTACTTTATTAGAAATGGTTCCATAATATACTGTACAATTCTAGAATTTTGCCAAAATCTTATTGTTCCCATTTTCCATTTTCTTCCCTGAATCTTTCAAACTTATGTACCTACATACTGAATGTAAATTATATGCTGATCCTTTTCAGAAATTACATGAAAAATTCAGGTCATCTATGCATCTAAACACTGTTACCATTAAAGCATACAAGAAACAACTATATTTCTAAAAGTCCATTTACTACAATATTACAAGTATGTCAAACCCTACCTTCCATTAACCTTCATTTTAATAAAAATTTGGAGATGTAGTAGCACTGCATTTGAATGTTTTAAAGATATAACAAAAATGTCATTAAGAATAAGCCACATTTCTTAAAAACGGTATCTGAGATAAATGTATTAAGCATCTTCATAAAACATGTGCTAACATTCACAACAAAATATACCAACCAAACACTGAAATTTTTCTAAACTATATTTTCTCAGGGCAAACTTACATAGTAATGGGATATTCCTTTTAAATCGTTCGAATTTTCCTACCTCCCTCTAGCCAAGCCTCATGTTCAAAAACCTCGAAATAGTAGGTTTTAAAAGCTAATTAATATGAATACTCTGAATGTTGAAAGTACCTTGAGTGCAAACTGATGATAATGGCAGCTATACAAAGACAATAATCCTTTATCAGATGCTTCTAAGGCAGGGGTGCTAAACTATAAGAGCTCTATGATACACAGTAGGATGTATCTTTCCATGCAATAGAAATTTGAAAAAAATATTTTCAACTATTTTCTCAAAGTGTTCATAAATATTATATAGTCTTTAGAGTAGAACACTGACCATCTAGCTGTCAAAATTAGTGGGTATTTAAAAAAATGTTTTCAATGTCTGGCAGGCTAACCCTAGGATGGGCATGTCTTTCTTAGTGTACAAGACAGATGTGATGGGGTTGTCCACTCTAGTCAGACCCTTAACGCTATTCATGATTGGGTCTCTGCTTTGCTTTCTGCTACCACCCAAGGGAAAAAGGAAAATGAGATTGTGCAGATATAAACATTGCGTCCTGGGCCCTGCCTTATCTGCCATTTCTCTACTTGTTTTTTGTGTGCAAAAGCATCCCCTTCACTCACTTGTCCCCAACGGCTACTTAGTGCATAGCAAGCTTTATGAGTACAATCAGTATCAGAGGCAGTGACCACAAGCAGTCAAATCTTAATCAATTTAGTACGTGGTTAAAGTATTATACAGTCCCTGCCAGAAGCCCAACATTTTCACTTCTCAAAAGTCTATAGTATCTTCTTTGTGCTGCTTCTGAAGTTGTAATTCACCTGGCTATTTCTACCTTATTCTAAGACTCAAGTATTTTCTTTGGAGGAGCAAGGTCCCTTTCCCTTTTGAGCCCTAGCTTTGGTTTTTAAGTCCATCTACACAGAATGATGACACCCTAATTTTCAGTACTTAGTGTCATATATTTCCTCAGGCTCCACCCACAACTCCACTTTCTCCAAACCAAACAAACTGAATTTCCTCTATCCCAAACTCAATCTGGCCTTCATTTATGGTCAGTTCTACATACATTTTTTTCCAGCCCTGGGAATATTTTCATCTCGTTCATAAATTTTTCCCTAGAGAAAATCTTCTTTGTCCCCCCTCTTTTTACTTTTTGTACAATTCTACTTCTTGATACCATCAATTCTCCAAAGTCTTCACTTAGCCAAACAGCCCACTGCTTTCCTTAACAATTTTTTTAAAAAATTACATTTTGATTTTTGCACAGAATCTTTTCTTCTCCTGTATGCCCTTTAACTTACAATATATTTTATTTATAAAACTGAATTTAGTGAAAGGGATATTTAACCATATGATATATTACTAAAAGATGCAAAAAGAGTATATTAATATATAATTTTTAAATCTTATCTGCAAAAGAAGAGCTATCATTTACAGAATTCCTGTGATGACTCTGTGGAATAAAGAATTACTATTTCATTTTTTAAATCTGAAATCTCATGAATCAGGCATACTTAATGAAATACTTTTACAGCTTGGAGTCAGGACTATTTTCAGTTTCTTCAGCAAGACTCACAACACCAATATGTATTTCACGTTTAAAGGTACAAGCTATTTTTAAAGAAAACAAAAGAATTTCTCCAATTTCTTAAGTATCAAAGGAAAAAACAACAGATGGCCCCATGCGTTTTTTTAGAGTAGAGGTTATAAAGAAACTGACCATATAACTTAGTAAAATTACATATTAACTTACATAGTCGTGGAAGGCTTTTGCTTCACTTGAATGTTCACATGTTTCCCGTCTTTCTGGAGCTGCACAGTAGAGATCCCAAAACACACTAAAAAAGTAATTATGGTGACATTAAGAAAGTCATATAACAGTAAAAGGGAGCAAAATTCCAGAAACTGAAGTCATACTATTCTTTATACAAAAATCTGTTTTCTTCTTCAGGACAAATAGTTCCTTGAAAATTTATAAAGGACAAAATAATTAAAATTATAAACTGTCATTCTTAATTCTTCAATGACTAAACCTCATTATTGACATAATTATCATACTTTCCCACTAAACATCAGGACAGTATATAATGTCTTAATTTAATCATTAAAGAATAAAGTGACTCAGTAATTTTCTCAGTATAACTTTGTTTTCCAACTCCCTACTCAATATACTGATCAAAGAAGTCACACTGCTCAAATTTTCTTAAAATATCCTTTTGTTTTTTCTTGCAATTTGCAAAGTACATAATTTTGAAAATTAAAAAATCTACCAGAAACAATGGAATAAAAACAGTCAGAACTGGTTGGGAAAAATATTATACATATACAAAATATGTGGTTCTGGTCATTCTTCCTGTCTATAAAATGAACAATGAACATGACAAGCAAAGTATTAAAAAGTTAGCAAAGCAAATTTCTAAAACTGTTGGTGATAAAGGCAATTGTACTGATCAGAAGATAAGTTTTTATTATACATTTTGCACTCAAAGATGAAAAGTAGGCTAAGATAAGTGCTTAAGAGTAATGATCTGAAATAGAACATATGAGACAGAAGTGAACCTCTCTAATAGTGAAGACCAACATAAACAGATCAAAACACTATTTCCTCCTCTACAAAATGAGGTTGAGAAAATTAAGTTATATAACAAGTGAGTATCAGATATACAGTAAGCAAACTACTGATAACATCAACACTAATTAGCATACACAAAAGCTTTAAAAATATATATTTAGGCAGGTAAATTATATAAGGTTACAGGTAACAGTGGTACAATAAAGTTTGGCATACTGAACTTCAAGTTCAATTAGTTTGAATCTTCCCTCCTTGCTCAGAGGAAAACAATGTAGGTTTACAACAGTTCATTAAGGTATGATTATTCTTAGAGCTCAGTAATACCGTTGAACAATGCTCTTTCCTCTTAAAATTCCACAATAAGCAAGAAGTACAAAGAAAACAATAAAGACAAAAACAATTTTTAGTTATATTTAGGTCATAGCATATATGTGTAGTATTACAACAAACATACCCTTTCTTGCTTCCTAATTTTCTAGCAAAATAACATAGAACTCTCTTGAAAATTATTTCAATGTTACTTTTAAAGAGTAATCTTATGGAACAGAAAGAGAAAAATAATTTATATTTGTGGTAAGCCCTAACTTTATTATATATTGTTGATGATCTCTTATACACATAGAATTAAAAATTTTATCTTAGAATAGTAGCACTGTTCTAGTTCTTTTATTAAGATTGCCTTTATGGATTTAATGGAAGTTGAATTTGCAATATCAAGATCAGATATAGTAAATCACAAAAAATATTAACTTTATGTATGGTATTTCTAATAAACCTACATTACCTATGTATATATAATCTTTTTGAATAAAGGTAAAGAAATATATTCTTTAAAGACTCTTATCCAAGTGAGAGTTCTATAGTAATTCTTGGAAGTATCTCAATAATTCCTTCTCAATGATTGGCGGAACCAGAGAATAAACAAGTAAACAGACAACTTAAATAATAAGCCAACTAGATCTAACCAGGATACAATACTCTCCCACAACCGTGTATCCATTATTTCAAGAACACATGAGACATTTCCCAGGAAAACTGTGTTAGGATACAAATTGAGTCTCAGTAATTTTTTAAATGAATAAAATTTGCCTCAAATTTCCTTTCTAATCCTTCACAGTTAGTGAAGATGAACGTCTCTCCATCACTTTTTCCTGTGTTTCACTTACCTATTTTCCCAGACAGAGTTTGCTTTTTCTCTAGAGCTTGACTGCTCTGTTCTTTGTCTCCTGTCTTATAACATTTTATATTCCACTCTTATGATTACATTCCTATCCTAGTTGTAGCTTACATCGTCTAACATTAAGTTTAACTTAACTCAAATAATTATACAGCACCAATTACAGGGATGACAAGGTGAGAAAGAACAGTTAGTCAATTACACCATTCTAGTAAGTCAGTTACCTAATTCCAGTGCTACTGTTTTCAGATGGATATTTGGTTTTTTCTTACCTATACTTCATGTCATCCATTACATTGTAAAACCATGTGCAATCTCGCTAGCATACTGCCAGATTTGATTTCTCACAGTCAGGTGAATAAAAGTGAATTCTCATGATAATCTTGGTTATTAGTTTCTTTTCTCTCTAATGTCATATAAATTTAATTTCAGATATACAAAGCACCGAGGTTATTTCAATGGGTATTTTATATATACATAATCAAATAAAAATGGGATATAGTTCCTGCCTTTAAAACTTTAAATAGTAAGTTTTAAGAAGTATATCTTTTTAACCTACAAAAATTGGAAATGATGTTAATTTCAAGGTTTCTTGATTTCTATTTCTAAAATTCGTAGAAGAGCTGGGACCTTTTATTAAAGCATATAAACAGTAAATACAGTTTCAAAGAGGATCTGATCCAGGTAAAAGTATGAACATGGGTGGCATGGGAAATGCTAGAGAACTGGGCATGGTGGAAACTGGGAAAGAAAAAGAAGTGATAAGGAAAATAACATCAGAAACAAAAAAGCTCCAAAGAATAAAATCACACTTTCCTCTATGTCTTACTAACCTCCCTCTACAAGGCAATTGCCTCTCATATCTCCTGAATTTTATTCTGTATTTAAGTGTGCATTCATACATCCTTAACTCATCCCATTCTTTTCATCTCAATTACTATACAGTCTCAATATTATTAGTAAGTCAGCTTTCCCAAATTGAGCTACATATGTTATGCAATCCCAACCAGTATTCCAATAAGCCATTTTGTAGCTATTTACAGGATAATTCTAAACTTTGTATGTATAGGAAAAAGATTAAAATAGTCAACACTACTGAAAAGAACAAAGTTGGTGGACTAAAATTACTGCATTTTAAGACTTAAAAGCTATAGTAATCAAGACATTTTATTAGTGAAACAGACAATGGAGCAGAACAGAAATGCCTATTGTAAAACAATGTTACCTCAATGATATTTAAAAAGCAAAACAATAAAAATTAACCAAAAAACAAAGGAAAAAGAAATAAGACCCACAAAAGTAGTTAACTGATCACTGACAAAGGAGCAGAAGCGATATAGTGGAGGAAAGGACAGTCTTCATTAAATGATGTTGGAACACTGGACATCAACATGCAGAGAAAAATAAATGACTCTAGACACAGGTCTTACAGTCTGACAAAAATTGATTCAAAATGGCTCATATATCAAAATATAAAACAAAATTACAAAACTCCTTGAAAATGATGTTCAGGAGAAAACCAGTTGATTTTGGGTGGGTATGATCGATGACTTTTTAGATAGAGCAGTAAAAGCATGATCCATGAAAAAAAGTAACTGATACACTAAATTTTATTAAAATTAAAAACATCTCCTAATAGACCATGTAAGAAGAGAAAGCCACAGATTAGAAAAAAAAAATTTTCTGTGATAAAGGTCTGTTATCCAAAATATGTAAAGAAAATTTAAAATTCAACACAAATAACCCAATTAAAAGTGAGCCAAAGACCAGAATAGACACGTCACCAAAATGTGTGTGTGTGTAGCAGATATATCGAAAATCTGTGTCTTCCCTTGAATTTTGTTGTGTCTATTAAACACTACTCTAAAAAGAATTATTAATAAAAAAGCCAAAAAGGCCTCTGAAACACTATTTTGTTTTGAAAGGTAGGTCAAGCATCTGCTGAATATAAAGCCAACAGTCATGGTTGACTATACACTACAATCCAGAAAGCTTAGGATCTGGAAATCTCACAAGAAGACAGGATACAAAGCTTTTCACCAGATGTCAGAGGGCTTTATGACTTCAAGATTAAGAATCACTGATTTATGTAGATGATGTAAGTAGGCACTTCATGGATAGACTAGTGATTTTAGGGAAGAAAATTTTAAAGGCTGAAAATACTGGAACTATATATTTTACATGTGGTAGATTAAATAGAAAAAATTCAGTCTGAAAATATTTGTGTCCAGGTTTTATAATTTGATATCTCCAATTATGAATTAAGCCTATTTAAAATATTAAAACTATGAAAAACACCTCTGAATCTAAAAGTAGGAAAAGGAAGATCAATGGCAGACTTAAGAGTTACATTTTCAGATAGCTAAACGAAAATTGCAGTAATCTAACAGAAACAAAAAGTCAAATAATTAGATATTATCAAACACCTACAGAATAACATAGGCCCATTCATGAGAAAGATTCCAAAAAGGAAATGGGTTCAAGAAACGGAATAAATTCTACAGTAGAAAATTCAAAATCCAAAATCCTCACTTCGTTAGCACACTCTTAAAGCAGTTTCTTATGCCACTTTATAGACCTAAAGGAAGCCAAAATATGTACCTAGGGCTTATCAACAGGTGAGGCGACTCAACTACAATCAGTAGTTAAGTACTTACAGTCTAGATCTAGATAGAAGTCTGTATTATGTAAAATAAAATAAACTCATAATATTATACATTATAAGGCAGGAAACAGCACAATGATAATGCTTAACAGTAACAAACCGTTGTTCCAAATACAGGAACAACAGTGAGCTAGCACCGCACCTGTTCCTGCCACACAGTTGTGAGACAAACAGGGAAACCCACAACCACAACTGACTGTGTGTGGTTCCATTTACCACGGGACTTCTAGTAAGGCAGTTTTCAGGAGAGAGATTTATCTCTTCAATCGCACTCCTGAAAACTGCCTTACAGAAGAACATACAAAGGAAACAAGGTGCATAGCATTAGAAGAGAGCTTTTGTTCCTTTCTTTTAAATAAAATGCTGAAATGCTTCTATTGAATAAATGCAAAAAATAAAAAAAGTTTAAGCCTAATTTATTCATGCAAATACCTTGACTACCAACTGCTGCTACAGAAAATCATATACCACAAGGAAATTTATAGGCTCTGATAACTACTGGGCCTTCAGCACTGCCTGGCATCTCTCTGTGTGATCCTGGTCAGTTCTACTGTAAGGAATTATTTCAAATTTGTTTTGAACAACTCTTTACTCTCTCAAAAATTCACCAAAACCACCACTGATCAGGATCCTCAAGTTCAGGTAAGGTCACGCGGCTCTAGTGCCGTTAGAAAGAAGGCACTGCTAGACAGCTATATTTGTCACAGAGGACATGAAGCAGTATCCTACACACCAGAAAGAGAACAATCACCCATTAATGAACCATCTTAGACTTAGCCTCTAGAACAGTGACAACAAAAACTCTAGTTCATCCAATCTGTCATTTTATCATGCAGCTGAGTTGACTGATAATCGTACAGTTAGAGATTCCATACCAGTTCGATTCAACAGTAGTAATACCTTTAAGTTAAATAGTACTCACAAATGTTGATTTTTGGGGTTTTTTTAAGTGTTACCTTTCAAAAGTAATTATAGAATATTTTAAAAATAAAAGAAACATGAAATCACAAACAGGTATATTGAAATTTATCATCAACCTAGTAAAAATGGAATAAAAGGTACTTACCACCACCAAGAATGTAAGAATCCTGGTGGCTCCCCCAATGTGATGTTTTTTTCCCATCTTATCTAAAGTGAACAAAAGATACATTAATTTCTTAATATTTTTTCCCTAAACATATTTTCCTATTTAAAATATGTAAAATATGTAAGATTTTAATCCTTTTCATACTGTTTTTAAGTTTTACAAGTGCTCATTTTACATAGTGATTTTTGACGGGATAATCTCTGAAACAAGAGGCCACCATTGTTTTCCTAAATTTGCTTCCCTTATACCAAAGTTTCAAAAGGTATTTGAGGATTTAAGGTACATCAAACCCAGTTTCTAACATGAACATGAAAATCAGTTATCATCAACCCAGATACTTCTAAGAGATAGCACATAATAGGTACAGACTCCAGGTTATACGTTAAGGATTGATTTTTAAAATAAATTCTTGCTTTGGTAGGATGAGAGTAAAAAGGAGTGTGTGTTCCATAAAATGAATTATAAGACACAGTAATATTAACTTTCTGGTTGTTATAACCCCATCTGTTCATATTTCAGACAAATTGGAGTTCACTATAATAATAAAAATTTATACTAGAACAATACATATCAAAAACTTAAAAGGCCTCATTAAATATACTTTACAAAGTAAATATAGAAATTGGAAAGCCTGATGGATTAGCGCTGAAGAGTAGTGAACAAGAAAGATAAAGATCTTTGCATTCAGGAAGATTTACACTTTCATAGGGAAATTAGACCATAAATAAGCAAACCTGAGGGAGAGAGGGTGAGAAAGAGAAAGAATATATTTATACTAAACATAGACAGTGACAAGTGGCTGTTGTGGAAAACAAAACGGGGAAGGAAAACAAAGAACAGAAAGATGGTTAGAAGTGAGTTACAATTTTAACATGATCCAGAAAGACCTCAAAACCCAGTAATGTTTATATATACATTCATATAAAGCTATATTCATATATGGCTTAATTTCCTAGTTTAAAATAACTAGAAATTATTTAACAATATCCCAGTAAAATATATCCCACAGGTCCTTAACCCTGGTAGGACATAAACTATAATTATAGATTTTGAAAAACATAAGGAATCCTTTCTATAATCAAGTATGTAAGAAGTTAGGAGTTCTTATCCCCAAGTTTTGTTTTTGTTTTTGTTTTTTTTAAGTTATATAATTGGAACTCAGAAAATAATCCTAAATGTAGAAAACAAAAACTTTCTATGTTAGAGATGGAAAAATATAAGTACAATTAAAATCACTGAAGCTGTTTGCATGTTGTAAAGTTCACAAAATGTAAATCATTGAGGACCTTGAAGCAGACAAGTAATTTGCTCTTAAAAAAAAAAAAACTAAACAAGGAAACTTTCTAAAGATTAGAAATTTAGATATGCTATAGTTATTTTTAAAAAAGCAAAAGGAGAAATTCCAGGAATTAATGACTAAATATGACCAAGGGACCAGAACATGTTACACACATGTAAGCCAGATCCACCTTGAATTCTTCCAAGTAGTAATACATGTATCTTTCACCTAATTTCAATTGATCAACATTACATCTTCTTGGCTCATAAAAAAGTAAAAAGTGCACACTAAATTAATCTTATGAAAAATAAAATGTATGTCCTACTAAAATTATAATTCAAAATCGCGTCTCACTGTTCCATAAATCTTTCATCATTCTTCCACTAATTCTTTTTGAAAGGGCATGAGAATGGCACCTCCCAGCTGTGTCAGACACACTAATATTCCTAGAATTATCCTAGTCATATAAACAAATTTTTCAAAGTAGGGTCCTTACATTTCAATTCAGCTCATCTAGCCTTCACATAACATGACTGTGAACAAAAGTAGACAGTACTATACTACATTAAAGATGGAGAATGTGAAAGGACTTCTGGAAACAGTTAAGTGGCACAGCTGGGCTTCAATGCCAGACTCTGGAGGCAGAATTAGACCGAGTCTAGAATGTTCCAATACACCACGGGAGCTCCTAAGTGGTCTCTCTCCCCCACCCTCTTGCCACTTCTGCAACCAATCATCAGCTCTTACAGAAGATAAAGTGCTCTAAGAAAAAAGTGTTATGCTATATTGTTTATATTTTATATGGTCTTTGATGAGGGAAGTCTGAAAGTAAAACATTTATATTTGAAACAAGTTTACATCTCATAACTCCTTATAATTTGATAAAAACTCAAAATACTTCAAGTATATCATATTTTTATTCCCATATAGTGAGTAGAGTTCCTTCTCCGCTTAAATTGTGTGCCTGTGGCAGAAAGAGCTAGAACTTTGGTCCATCATATTTAAAACAAAAACCATCCATTTACAGTCATTGTATTTAAAAAATATATAGTGATTTAATGTATTCCCAAAAATGAGATATTGCTACATAGAAATGTTTCCATACTGAACAGTACTTTTTGCCTCTAATTACTCTAGTTATTATTTATAAAACTGAAGCTTAAGAAAAAACTGAATCCTGATATATATATAAAACTAAGGCATATTCATTGCAGCATTGTTAGACACAATGAAAATTAGGAAAAATCTGAAAAACAAATCAAAAAAATTTTGATACATAATATAGAATAATGTGAGTTATTAAAAAGGATAAAATATATTTACTATGCTAATTGGTTTTTCATGCTGAATATTTGGAAGGCTGGAAAAGAACATATGTAGGGTAATACTTTTTGTTTAAAAAATGCATACATATGTAAGTGTGCAGTTGGATGTATGTATCTTTAAAAAAAAAATGTCAAATGGAAAACTATTATCCCTGGAAAAGGGAACTTTCTTTTTAAAATCATATTCATCTGTGTAGTTTAATTTTTTAGCAGATGTAAATTAATGATAGATGAGGTTGAGGAACAGCCAAAGAATACCTCTACACGTCAATAGTCACCCTGCTATTTTTGTAGAGACCTTTTCTGTTGTATCAAGTTCCATGCACTTTAGGCTTCCTTATACGTGTGAGTGGCATTTATGCAAACAAATTGCCCCTTTCTGTTCTATTTTTTCTTCTTCTATTACTCCAGCTCCCAATGTGTATTTCCTAATTTTAGAGCTTTCTCTTTAATCATCCACCACCTCTTCCTTCCATCTTTCACCAAGCTAAAAGCTGAATTCTCCTATATCTTTCATGCAAACCTCCAGTCCAATTCCCACTGCCATAGTTCTCATCTGAGGGCCTCATCTGTCATTATGCTGTGTCTCTGTCACATGATGTAGTGTTTTCAGCTTTTCTGCACAAATATAGAACCGAACACTGAATCATACACAAAAGGTATATCGGGGGCCTCTCTGGCAGTACAGGGGTTAAAGAGAGTGCTTCAAACTACCACCAGCCACTACAGCCCAAATTCAATCCCAGGCTGGCCAGGCAGGTGACCCCCATGGCACAGCAGACCTCTCCCTTTTGCTTGCTGCTCCCTGCAGCAGTGTGTTTCAGTAGATCTGCTTGCTCTGCTCCCCACTCCATCTCTGGTGAAACCTCTCATCTCCAGTACCTCTGGCCTGCATCCCAGTTCTTATAGGCATAAATAAACTTTCTTTTTTTTTTTTTAAAAGGATGTCAGCAGTGGTAAGATATGCCATGATTTATAAATAATAATTAGAAATTACAAATGCCTACATACTCTGAAACAGCAATTCTTTAGGAATTTAGTCTATCAATATGGTTGAGAATGTGTGTGTGTATAAGTATACATATATGATGATTTTCACTGAAGCACTGTTTTAATTTTTTTTAAATATATGCTACTATGATTTTTTAAAGAATTATTTAATTATGTATACAGAACTGGGGTACAGGCCAGAGGTGCAGGAGCAGTGAGAGGATTCACCAGAGACAGAGTGGGGAACAGAACAGGCAGATAGATGAAATACACTGCTGAGGGGAGCAGTGGGCGGATCAGGAGAGGTCTGCCACGCCATGTGGGTCCCCCCCCAGGGCAGGGGATCGAACTCACACAGAGGCAGCTGTGGCTAACTTGCAGTGCTGTGCCCTAGCCCGCTGCACCACCAGGGAGGCCCTGAAGCATTGTTTTAAACTGCAAAAACATATATGGAAAGCAACCTTAATGTCCATATATTATGACAAATATAAAATGAAGTACTCTACAGCTATATAAAAAGCATTCTTAAGTTTCATGAGTCATATAAAATGATTTCCAAAAGTCAAAGATCAAAACAGTGTATATAATAAATTACGTTAGGGTCAAATGGGCTGAGGATGTCAAAATATAACAACCTCCAGTTATCAAATAAATAACATGGGGATGTATTCTATAGTGTGGTAATTATAATTAATAATGTTGTATTGCATATTTCCAAATTATTAAAGAGCAGACCTTAAAAGTCCATATAACAAGAAAGAACCTTTTTGTAACTATTTATGGGAATGGATGTTAACTGGCCTTACAGGGGTGATCATTTCACAAAACATACAAATGCAGAATCATATTGTCTACCATAAACTAACATAATGGTGTATATCAATTTCACCTCATTAAAAAACTACAAATACTACAAACTAGTATTTGTGCAAACAAAGAAAAAATAATACACATACAAATTGTGAACTTAACTTTTCATCATTTGCTTTCAACAAGGTATACGAGTCATTCATCTACTCTCTCCTGTCTCTCAGCCCCCACTGCTTCTTGTACGCCATTCTATGCTTGGTGCTTAAGTCTGAAAATGACCTTTTCTAGAATCCTTGCCATCTACTTCCCTGTAAAGTTCTGCCATCAAGAATCACTAGCAGGAAATCAAAAGGCAGAAGAAGAATAATAAGCTTCTGACCCGGCTCCCAAAGTGAAGCAGCTGCTGACTCCAGCAGCATCAAGAGCAGCATGGGAAAAGCAATTCTGGAAGGTCACTGGCACCTTTTTGGAGCTTTTAGGCTTGTCAAATGGGACCTACTTCAGTGGTTTCTCCAACCGCACAGCAGCAGCAGGTATGAAGCTCATGGGTTCCAAGCTTTTCAGAATATTTTTAATCCTTGCATATTTTTTGAAAACCTATTTTTTTAATTAATACCATAAATGAAGAAAGGTAGCTCTATGTATATATCTATGTAGATGTTTGTTCTAGATGAAATTTCTGAGCTTAGAAACAACTCTAATGTTACCACTGATTTTCTCAAATCTTTCTTTCATGTCTGGAAATAGAAGTACATTTTTAAAATGTGACATGTAAACAAAGTTAGTAAAACATTTTAATTCAAATATTAAATACATGTAAAAGTGAAGAAAAATCCTATTGAATTTTGAAGGTAATCTAACACTTTGCTATTTGACATGGTATCCACTAGCAATATATAGGTCTTTACATTTAAAATTATGACCATTGAGTGTTCTTCTGTTGTACTAGCCACATTTCCATAGTTCTAGAGATAGCACAGAGTAGAGAGCAATATAACCATACAAAGTTATATTGAACAGTGCTGCTTAGCTTTAAAAGGCAAGCAAATGTTCTCTTAAAGAGGAATACCTGTGACTGTGACTAATCCCTGCTATTTTTGTTTTTATTGTTTGGATCCAAAAAAGCAGAGGTCCCTAGAAATGGTTTCACAGTATTTATATTAAATAGTCTACAAACTAAAAGAATTTAGGAGGCTGTTGATAGTCTCCCAGGAAGAATTTTGGGCCATCTGAGAAATTCAGAAAAGGAGAAAATGGAAAAGTTTAAAAGGAGTCAACAAGCTAGAAGGCAAACAGGGCTCTTGGAGATAGCCAGTGAGAAATGCTCTGTGGCAGGGAGACCAAAGAACTGAAGGACGGTTGTGGCCAATTCAAGTTGCCTGTACTGTATAAGGTTTAAGTCTTCAGTTATCCCCCAACCTTCATGGAGAACCTTTTGATGCAAGAGCAAAAAGTTAGTGGAACTCAGATGTATAAGGAAAACAAAAATCTTTAGGGAAAAAAAAAAAAAGACAGCAGTTGTAAGCAGTTGTGCTGTAATATTTAGGAGGATCAAGAAATTGTAACATGAGAACCCTCTGCTTCATTCCCCTTTTCTCAATAAGGCCCAGAGATGTTGGAGAGGATTTGAGACAATCTAGACTATTAGGGATGAGAACTGGAGCCATTCTGATAGAAAATGTAACCCCAGAAGGTATAAAGATTGAGGATCATGCAAATCACATACACTTGGAACACACAGGTACACACAGGTCAAGATGTGTACTTAAAATTCTTAAGAAAAAGACTTCAAGGATAGAACAGAAGTGATCAAGAATTTTGAAAATAACACAAGCACTTAAGCACATGCCAGGACATACCAGATCCTATCCTAAGCACCTTATGTGTACCACTCATTTAAACCTCAGTACAATCTGAAGTATTACAATTATCTTCTATTCATACTTAAAAAACTGAACAAGTAAATAAAATGTAGAACATAGTTCAAACTCAAACATCTGGTCTCAAAGCAAGTGCTCCTATCTACTATACTATACTTCCTCCAAATTACAGTTCAATAAACTGGTGAGGGTATATAACGATTGTTATTATCACCATAATAAGAATTATTATTACCACTATTGTTCCAATAAAAATGAAAAATGATAGAAACAACATTTGAAATGATGGTGTTCAACATCTATCATTCCTAATAAAATCTGAAGATTTTAAGTTTCTACTTTTGACTAACTTACTGGTTAGTTGATGGCAATAAAATTTCCTGGCATAGTACGCAAAGGTCATTGTCTAAGAATGCACTACTAATACATTAAAGTGAAGGCCAGAAAAATCCTTTCTAGCAATAGGTGCTATCCATCACTTTTTATGATGGGTAAATATGGAAATACCCTAATGCCCAAAAGTAGATGACTGGATCAAGAAGATATGATTGTGTGTATCACACATGTATTTTACATATATGTTCTATATATAATGGCATACTTCTTGGCAATCAAAAAATAAACTCATGCCATTCACTACAACATGGATGAAGCTAAAAGAGAATATGCTCAGTGAAATAAAATAGGAAAAAGAAAAATATCAGATGGTTTCACTTATATAGAAGGTATATAGGGGAACCAAATAAGGTATCAGGAAAATAGTAATAAATAAAAACCCAAAATTAACAGGTGGCTATAAATCAGAGACATTCTGCAGGGGAGGGGAATGAAAAGGTATTAAATCAGGGGCAGGGACCCTCCCTGGTGGCTCTGGAGGTTAAAGCACAGCACTAAGAAGCTAAAGCTACTTCATCATGAGTTCAATCCCCACCCCAGGAGGTGACCACATAGTGCAGCAGCCTCTCCAGACCCACCAGCTGCTCCCCTGCATGGATCTATCTGTTCGGCTCCCCACTCTGTTTCTGGTGAGTCCTCTCACTGCACCTGTACCCATATTCTCTATGTATAAGTAAATAAATCTTTAAAAAAATAAAAAATAGGGGCAGGCCCTGAGCCTCTGGCCTGTACCCCAGTTCTGTATGCACAAATAAATAAATCTTTAAAAAAAAAAAAATAGGGGCAGGAAGAGCACTAGAGACTACCATGACAGTGCAAGTAAGAATTGGTGGTGGGAATTTTGGGGGATTACATTGGAGAGGAGAAAGAATACAAAAAGGAACAATGAGGCAAAATATAAACAAGCAAATACATAAGAAATAAAAAGGCTACTACTAAAAATCAAATAGTGAAGGAGAGGAGATTTTAGGCAGAATGAATACCAGGTATTGTAAAAAAGTGTGAAAAAGAAATAGCAAACTACTGAAATTTAATGATCCAAACTTAGCTTATCTAAAGTGATCTAGAATTGTACAGTGTACTCAGCCATTAATGAGGTATCAAATCTACTTCCAGACTTCCATTTTAAAAATCAGAAAGCTTTTAACTTTATCTTCTATTATTTTTATTTTAAATAACTGTACAACTTATATGTGTATTTGTTAAAAAAAAAATCCTATTCTAAGAACAAAATCCCATTTAATTTTTTTCAAAATCCCATTTAATTTTTTCCATTCATAAATATGTACCCACA
Source organism: Condylura cristata (assembly GCF_000260355.1). NCBI lineage: Eukaryota > Metazoa > Chordata > Mammalia > Eulipotyphla > Talpidae > Condylura > Condylura cristata. Next base: position 32,516,651 of record NW_004567108.1, on the reverse strand, counting down.
AAAATATATCACACTGTTTTAAGTTCAAGATATTAATGAGGTGGTATGGCTGGCCTGTTTCTTTTACTAGAAAATGTTTTGAAAGTCTATTCATATAAATCCAAGTAGATCTAACTTAATCTTTTATATTGTGTTAAACTTATACCTCAAGAAAATTGGTCATTTTCTGTTTAACCAATTCCATACTGTTTATTCAGGAATGAGAATGTTTTTCTTTTCCTAATTCCACTCAGAGGTTGGCAAGCCAGAAAGTGAAGAATAGTTCTGAGAATCACACACACTCATCTTCAAAGTCCAAAGTCTTCCCAGTAGTGAGTTTATTTTCCGTTTTATTGATTCAGCACTGAAAGTGAACCAGGCTGATAAATCAGAGAATTCCTCAGTTTTGTATTTGAAATTTGGCCAGAGAGAGTAAAATGAAGGTACACTGTCAAAAATATGTGACTCTCTTCTGAAACTGTAGTTTACTAAATAGCCTGGAAAATGTTTGACCCGTGTTCCATTGAGCTCAGGCATATCAATATAGTGACAAGTTAAATGTTCAAACCACATGACTCATCTCAGTTCCAATATCTGAACTTCCTTAAATAAATTAGCAATGTTTTTCTTTCTCAGTGAATTTTAATAATCACTGCATCTGGTAACTAACACTGGTAAGAAAATATATTTCTGAAAACCCTGATGATTCAGAAAGATCAGTAATCCTTTCAAGTTTCATCAAATTTTCAACTAAAGTAAAATGTTTAAATTTAATAGCTCTTTCTAAATACACAACACATTGGCAGTGATTAAGAATACAAATAAGAGCATCCTTTTTGCAATCCCAGTCGCTGCTTCTATAGTATCAGTCAATGTTAACTTACAAATATCATATGCCAAAGGCTTCTAATTAATGATTTAAGGACATATAGATATACTATCCAACTTCTGTTTTAAATTAATTGGGAAAGGAAATTATTATTCTATTGAGTATATTCCTTTCATGGTAAAACAATTGACTAAAAATTTTGAACAAGGGCCCTCCCTGGTGGCACAGCGGGTTAAAGCACAGCGCTAAGGAGCTAAAGCCACTACAGCATGAGTTCGATCCCTGCCCTGGAGGTGACCCACATGGTGCCACAGACCTCTCCTGACCCGCCTGCCGTTCCCCTCAGCAGTGTACTTTGTCAGTCGGCCTGTTCTGCTCCTCATTCTGTCTCCCCTGCGCCTCTGGCCTATAACCCAGTTCTGTATGCATAAATAAATCTTTAAAAAAAAATTCTGAACAAATATCTCAAATTTCTCACTAGCAAATAAATCAATCCTACCAGTTTAGTATACTAATTAGCTAGATAAGAGATTGTGGGACTATGTGTATTGTTTGAGAGCAAGAGAATCCTAAGACTGTGCAATGTGCTTGGTTAAGGGGTCACCTCTCATTTCCCTGATCTGGAAGGGGCCAAACTAATGAGATCCTTGGACACAACATGATTTCCAGAAACCTGTCCCATAAAATGTAAACATGGATTACAAGAAAGAGCCACATATGTGAATTTAAATTTTCTAGTTAATGGTATCAAAATAAAATGGGGGTAAAATTAATTTTACTGATAAATTGTATTTATGCAGTTATGTCTAAAATATGATCATTTCAATGTGATCAAAGATTTTAAATTATTGGCATTTTGTAAGGTTTTCAGTTACATTCACAGCACTTCTCAACTAGATAGCCTGTAATTCAGGTACTGAAAAACCATTTAAGGGTAGCAGTTACTACACTAGACAGCAAAGAGACAGAAGGAAAAGCAGGAGCTTTGGGATTAATAAGAATATAGGTTTCAACTCTAGAATCAGTTATTAAAACTCTAAGCCCTGTTTTTCTCATTAGTAGATGAGGAATGATACCATGTGTCTTGCAAATTTCTTATAAGAACTGAAGAATATATGTAAAGCACCTTCATGTATTATGAACGCAAAATCCTCCTCCCCCTCCTCCTCATTATAGAAATTGGAGAAGACAAAGTACCACTGTAAAAATGTTTTAAATGTGAGGGGAAAAAAATAGGAAAAGAAACAAAAATCTGAAATAAGATTATGAAAATTTAGTCATCGCTGATCCATAATATTATCCATGCAAAATAAAAATAAGCAAACACCACACTTTCCAAAATCAGGGATAATGCCAAAATAAGATGCTATGAGAACTAGAGATATGGTAGTATTTGTCTTTAAGGAAATTTGCATTCTTGATTAATTTTTTGCTAAGACAATATTAGTTTTCATGTCTAAGGGGAGGAAATAGCTGGAAAGTACTGGCTGGAAATGGCAGGATACTATAAGTGCTTACAAATAATCTACAAAGGCTATATTATTTTCCTGATAACTGCAAATTCATTATAAATTTTCATTTTTTTCCAAACAACTGTCAATCTTTTTTTCATTCCTTTATATAAAATGTTAAAATACAATGCATAAACATACCTCTGATAAAAATGTTTGGGCCGATTTCTGAGCTCCTACATGGAGCAGGTATTCATATACGTAGAGTGCTAACCTGGAAAAAAATATATAGCATTTGTTGAGAAGAGAAATTTTTTAAATTCATCCTTTATATAGTACATAAACCTTTTCATTGCAAAATATCTTATCACTAAAGTTGATAGAAAATTGCATCTTCCCCGTGTTCTTTCAGTAGGATTTTATACATGTATGTTCAATAAGCACTTGAACTAATTACAAAGAAAAAAACAAACATACCTCTTTTCTTGGCAAGAAACAAGAATGTATGTTTTATCTTGGGATCACTCACTTATCATTTCCTTTGTTATGCATAATATAATTAATGATTTATAACCAAACATTAATAATCTCTATAATGTATTTTAAAATGTAATTATTAATTTTCTCTAGTAAAAATAAATGCATTTTTTGAAATTCTTTAATAACTGCATTCCCTTCAGTCTTTTTGGTGAGTGTTAGCATAAGCCCTCACTATCTGTACCTCCACACTGACAAAATGAATGTTGGATTTCCATTTTAGTATTTTTCAGCAATTTCTCCTTATGCTCTAGGTTTGACTGTTAAACCAAAAATAGCTTATAAGATGTTCAGATTGTTCAGATAAACAGCAAACTACATCATTAAGTAAATGTTAAAGATACCAGGCCATATGAATCATTTAGGTGTTTACAATTAAAAGATTAACATACAACTACATACAAATTTATTATCCAAATCTAGAAATTTAAGTATACAGCATATACTAATAGTACTCTCATTTTCTTGTAGAGTCAGAATTTTTTAAGCCACACCATGTGGCTCAATTTCACTTGAGCTGTTAACAAAATATTATTCATATGCCCAAATTAGTCTGAGGCAGTATTTTTAATGATATCTTGGACTGATGCCCAGATAGCGCTCAAAATAGTTCAGTTTCCACTATGATGTATTTACCAATATTGCACCAGGTTTACAGTAAACAAAACAATGTAACAATAACCACAATTCTGTATAGTTATGCCACTTCTCTTGACAAGTTTATCATTATTAGATTGATGAGATTTATAAAAACGAGTTTTCTCATTTTCATGAAAAAACACACTTGTGATTTAAAAAGGAAAGTCCTTACAAATTCATTGTCTTGTGTCCTTGTTTTCCCTTTCTAAAATTGCCAAATATTGAAAATGAGAATTATTCCGTGGTTACTAGAAATTACTAAGTACCATGAGAGAATAGACATCTGTGACAGATAAAACACATTTTATTGGCAGAAAATATATGCTGTAATTTAAAAACAGTTCCTAACCTCTAAGTTGAATGACACTTCCTAGATCAGTGCTTCATAACCAATTTTCTACCCCAGCACATGAGAGGCTCTGACATGCTGCTTTCGGTAGCAGTATGCCAGTGTGGTGCATCTGCACAGTGTCACTGGGGGTGCAAGAATTGGAAAATTCCCATAGTTTTAAAACAAACCTATTGGTGATTCTTACCACCTACACTTCAAACACATAGACCCCACATGCCCTATCCCTGTACTAACTAATCCCAACATCATTCACTGAAAGACCATGAATGCAAATTTCACCTTGAAAAACAAGAATATGGATGAATTTTTACTTGAGAGGCTGTGAAATCAGTCAAATTTTCCACTGATCTCAATGATAAAGTTAACAAAAGCTGACCAACAATTCTAGCAGGGAGCCAAAGTCCAAAAGGCACTATGTATATTATACAGCTCAGAGTCTTCATACCATGATCACTAGAGGCTCTGAAAGTCTGTGTGTGTGTGTGTGTGTGTATGTTTTTTGCATAAGACTTTAATATCTGGAGGGGAAAAAAAGGTGCTACTGGACCACCAAATAAAATTTCAGATCTACTGTCTAAGAATTACAATATCTAACAAAGAAAGTGGAATTTTTACCATTCACATGAATGAATTCTATTACATGCTCGCCAATAAGTATCAACTAATAGTACTGGATACATTAAGTATTTCACTGATAATGTATCTACAACAGATAGTTTCATTAAGAATCTAATTACAGCAATTTTTCAACTATCTTTGTAAATGAAAAGAGTTTATATTCTGGGAAGGGGTAGAAAACTTACTTCACTCAATTATTTCTATAACCTTGCTATCCAACTTGAGATTAAACTTCTTCCTTTGAGGGAAATAGTAGAAAATAAGGAACTATAAACAAGACATAAAAATAGATGGCTTCTAAGGCTGCATTGTTAATTTACAAATACATTTTCCAAACAACACACAAGAGATGAACAATGCCTATAATTCTGAGCTAAATTCCTACTCTTTCTATACACACATCCATAATGCCAGTATCTATGTAATATGTGCATATGTCTATATAAAGCAACTCATTATTTCACAAAAGTCACCTAATAAAAATGACCTAATTTTTAAAATCTGATCTTATAGAGCAGTTCAAGTGGATAAGACTTGATATTACAGGAATACTCTTTTAATCTTGTGTACAGGATTCATCCAGTTTCTTTTACATTATACATGCCAGTTATAACAACATACAGTGTTTCACATGTGGATTAAATTTAATTATGCCTCATAGTATACCTATGATATAAGACAGTTATGAACTATCCATAAATTCTCATGTAAACATCTACACAATAAAGTCAAACTACTGAGAAGTGGCGATGTCTTTCAACTGGACCATAATGTCCTATATCTACTCTTCACATGGCCTATCTACCTACCGTGGGTGTTAAATGAAGCTGTATTTTGCAAGCTATACTTTAATATTCAAAATATAGATCTAGTGTTGAAATGGAAATGCTAGAGAACGTAGCTGCTTAATATGAGAAAGCATATCTTGCCCAAACTGTAATGATAAAAATTGGTGTTACTAGCATTTTTGCCATCTTTTTTACAGTCAGCAAGGAAAAAGATGCAAATAAACATGAAGCCTTTGAATTAATGGATCCCCATCTGTAATCTTAAATTCTTTTGGTTGTGGGTATGGTGTGGTAAGATACACCTGAAGGAGGTCATCCATACCTTAAACCACACAGAGCATTGTAAACAAGTGACACCTCAAAAAGAATAAAAATATTTTGGCTAACTTACTATATGTACAAAGGTGGAGAGAAAACAGTTGTCATTTCAAAAACTAGCTGCTCCTCATTTCTCTTGACATTAACTTGTAAAATGCACTTTGTCTTATTTATCTCTAGCATTGAAAATTAGTATTGAAAACAGTTATTAATGAATCAATGAATGAACGAATGGTTCCAATAAAACAGTCATAAGTCATGTATAGAGTCTTGTCATTTCCCCCATTCATAGCATTCAAAGGACAAGTATAAAATATCCTCTTGGATACCTATTTTAGTATTTGCATCCTCTCAGTATCCTTAAAATTTAGACTCTCAATAAATTATAAATTACTGTATTGTTTAACAACATTGATGTTACCAAAACAATTCCTTCCCACCGATGCCAAATTCCTATATTTACAGGGTGACTTTTATTTAAGAAATAAATTCATTTAGTTGGAGATTTGTTTAATTGCTTTTTTTTTTTTAAAGATTTATTTATTTGTTCATACAGAACTGGGGTACAGGCCAGAGGCTCAGGGGTGGTGAGAGGCTTCACCAGAGACAGAGTAGGAAGTACATTGCTGAGGGGAGCAGCGGGCAGGTCAGGAGAGGTCTGCCACGCCATGTGGTCACCTACGGGGTAGGCGGGAATCGAACTCATGCGGAAGTGGCTTTAGCTTCTCAGTGCTGTGCTTTAACCCGCTGCGCCACCAGGGAGGGCCTTAATTGCTATTTTTAATAAAACAAATCCTCAAAAGACACTAACCACCCTCTCTACTTCCTTTTAAAGGGAAAACAAGTCAATATTAGGGAATAAGCTATAAAAAGACAGATGGCTAAAAGAGACCTTTTAGAAAGTACGGTCTAGCTATTGCTCTTTAGCACTGATGAGTACTATCCATCCAAATTCTTACACAAAATCCACTCATCTTTGGTAATTAAATCCCAGTATCAGTGCTTAAAGATTCCTGATATTGAGAATTTAGAACAGATTAAGTTCTCTGAATGGTTTTTTAGATTCTTGTTGGATAATGAAGAGAGAGTGCTCTTACTCCTGAACCTCTGCGTAGTTCCAGGCTTGACCGACAACACATAAATGTCCAAATGTAACCCCTCGGAGATTAAATGCCAATATTTAGCTGGGTCATGGCTAGCTAATGAGAAGCAAGGAGAACTGAACAGCCACAGAGACTGCTCATGGGACTGTAAGCAGTTATTAGCAGTGAAACATTATCAGCCTGATCAAACTTTCAACAGAATTTACAACCTGGTGCTAAGGAGGTGTGAAAAATTTGAAGTCAGTTTCTAACATTTTCTTTTTGAAGCTCATCTACTACTAGTGAAGATAAAAAAGATTTAGAGTGTCAAAAAACTGTGTCTATGCAACCACACAACAATACTAATGCCCAGACTTTGCTTTGAACACACTTTAAAAGACTATTATTTTTATATTCTAAAAAGCAGTTTTAAAGAATTTGGTATTTGTCATAGATACAGATACTGAAGATCCTAAACTAAGCATTACATGTTCTGGCACAGATAATTGCATCAGTTAAAACAGGGATGTCACTGAAAAAATTAACAATTAGATAAACAGCTCAGAATAAAAATATGTATCTTTGTTGATATTTCATTGATGACACATATGATAGACCAGCAATGCTGGGAGTATGGATTTGGGATTTAATGATTTGTTGTGCTTAGAAACAACTGCCTTATATAGACAGCCAAGTTCACAACTAAAATGATTACTATGAATTTAGGAGAAAATAAATGGGCTAAGGTATAAAATTGCAAATAAAAATACTAAGTCAACAGTTTGTAGAGACATGGTTATTCATTGAATTTAATAAAAACTTGCATTCTATCATCTAGCTGAGCTTCATACACTTTAATAAAGTACTGAGTATACTTAATATTGCTACTGATTCTACTTCAATCCAGTTTGAGACTACATTTTATACTTAGGCCCCCCACTTACTTGGGGAATCTTGTATGCAGTCTAAGTCTTTCTTCTGTTTGTGTTACCCTTACAGAGGACAGATTTTCCTGTGTATCCACCTGGAACACTTATTAAGACTTGCTGATCAACCTCAGAGGTCTTCTTGTACTTAATTTCCATGTTTTAACATCAAAGTTAATACCAGACACCAGACTACTTCTTTCACCATGCCAGAAGAGAAGGAAAAAACAGGACTTAACTTTGTTCTTGCTATGAACCAGAAAACTGCATATTCAAAACAACTGTATTTAACATTGGATGGCAGGCAGTTTAGACTTGTATTTAACATCTGTGAAAGGGGGGACTAATTTGTATATCATCATTTTAGTATTCTGCCCCTAAAGCATGTGTCAGAAAATAGTGCAGGAAGGAGAAACCCAAATAAAGGATTAAAGGTCTCCTGAGTTGAGTTCAAAAGATCTAATTCAGGGGAGGTTAGGCAATTGAAATTTGTAGACAAAGTAGTGGAAAAAGGAAGTCACAAAAATAGCAAACTCCAGTCATTTCCAGAGGCGCCCCTCTGCACATCTGGGAGTGAAACTCACCAGCCAGACAAACATTGCTCATATGAAGTTAAGATAACCTCAGTGAACACCAAAGAGAAACAACTGAGACTCATGGTAGTGGGTTACTTTTCTCAAGTTGAGAAAACAAAGAGTATTTTGTGCTACAAACACATGGTGGTTCGTCAAAGTTTAAGAGATAATTAGTACTGATAGAAGTTTCCTAACAGTTATATGCAACTCAAGAAATATAAGGCATCAATTCCATACTACTCTATAGATTCAGACTAAATACAGAAGTTATAGAGATTAAAACAAAACATTTTCAAATATATTTTCACTTATCAGTTTTACAGCTGAATTATTATCTTTGTCCTTTTAAGTATGAAGATCAAAGGAATAGTGACTCTAACCGAATAGTCTTTAATTGTAAAGGTGTGAGATTTTATACAGCCTAATTAATATCCAAAGAAATTTTTCCTTATTAAAAAAAAAAGTGATAAGTGTAATGGTAAAACTTCACTTTTATATAAACAATGCTAAATTTATGCCTCATTCATGATCAATTTTGCATTTCTTTGTATTCAATTTCAATTATTTTTTCAACTACTTAATCAACTGGATAATTACTTAAATGCCCTTTCCTTTCTTAATTGTGTTACAATAAAACCAGAAAATGAGCAGATATAGCTACCAAGACAATAAAATATTCTTCAGCATTATGAAGAATTACCAACACATAAAAAGCAATGGAGGGTCATTGAAGGCATATTTCTAAGATAAAGAAACTGATCTGAAAGACTGTATAATTCCAACCACCTGATATTCTGGCAAAGGCACAGCTATAGAGACGGTAAAACAGACCAGTGATTCCTGGGGGTTGAGAAAGATAGGGATAAACAGACAGAACATGGGAGATTTTTAGGTATGAAAAATACTTTATACAGTGCTGCAGTGGTGATTACAGATCACTATATATTTGTCCAAATGAACCCTAATGCAAACAGATTTTGAGTGATAATGTGTGAGTATAGGTTCAATAATTGTATAATTGTTAGTAAATGTACCATTCTAGCATGGAATCTCAGTAATGGGGAAGCATATTGTATGTATGCACAGATGAAGAGGATATAAGGGAAATCTTTGCACCTTCTATTCAATTTTGCTGTGAACCTGACTGACGCGGCTTGTTTTTTTTTTTATAAGTGGTTATAATGCGTAATGGAGCTTCTTCCTTCCTTCTCTGTACTGTTTCATATTTTACAATTTTTTATAATAAAGACAAAATTATTTTAAAACTCAGTCATAAGTTCTTATCTCCTTTCCAAATCTATTAAATTATCTACATGAAACATTTTTCCTCAAATGCAGATGAAGTTTTCTCTAAAAATAAGTTATTTTGATAATTTATAATCAAGAAAACATCTTTCTAAATAATGTAAACTACATGCCCCAAGAAAATGAGTGGAAAATGCTTAAAAGCAGTCTATTATTTTTCTAACTACTAAGCACCAAAAATAACTTTCTCAGAATTTGTGCCTAGTTTTGCCACTAAATACTTTTCTGAATTCTTATTGTTAATTCTCATTTCCAATCTTTGTCAGCCATTTTGGCATTTATACCTATTCAGATTTACATTTAATTTCCTTTTACACTTCCTACTTCCTACTGTTACCTGTACTTTTTTTTTTAAGATATATTATTTATGCATACAGAACTGGGGTATAGGGGAGCAGAACTGGCAAAATACACTGCTGAGGGGAGCAGTGGGCATGTCAGGAGAGGTCTACGGTGACATGTGGGTCATCTCCACTGAGGGGATCCAACTCATATAAAGTGGCTTTACTTCTTAGTGCTGTGCTTTACCCGCTGCACCACCAGGGAGGGCCCCGTACTTTCTTTTTTTAAAAAAAATTCTCCTTGCCTCAGCTTCCTTAACCCCAGCCAAACCCTCCATACTCATCTAGTTATCAAACTTTTGGTGATGCTTTTCGTTGGACCAACCTCTTCACTGTGGTATTTAGAGAATACATAATAATAAGCACCATTAAGTGAGCCTAGTGCTACAAAATTTTTGCCCTAAAGGAATTCTGGAAAAGTTTGTATCATAACATAGTTCAGCAATGTCTCTAATCCTTACTTAGGGCAAAAAGGAAGAAAACTTCGGAAGAATACACTCATACACACAAGGACCCAGAACTTTTAATACCACAGAGGGAAGTGGACAGGTATTCAAAGGAGAGCCCCAACTGGGGAAAGTCACATGATAATTCTTTCACTCTCATTTTCAGAGAACATAAGTGCATGTTAGTAATTTTTTTTTAATCATTATTAGGAGTTTCTTTTTAAACAGCAAGTAAAATAATCAGAATCATAGGGTTTTTTCCCCCCGAGGGTTTAATCTAGTTCCTAGAACTGCTATGAAATATTTAAACATTTATGGCATTTTTCTCTTTCAGGCCATCTTTCCATCTGTTTATTTGATAGGTCAGCATCTATTTTGTGTTAATTACTAAGAACCAATGAAACATCATTTTAGCACCCACTAATGCAGTATTTGAGACAATATAGTGAAAAGTGCATCCTTACAACAAGAAAGAATTTAACAAATTAGTAGCACAAAGGTAATTCTAAATATCTAAGTTAGTAAGAAAAAAGTCCATAGAAACTTTACAAATACTTCAGTTCATCATCAAGAGTAAACTCCTCCTATTGTTTTAGGTCCTACATGAAAATAAAACACAAATATAAATCTTGCCCTCAAGTAATTTTTAGACTTAATGGAACATGATATATAATTAAAAATAAGACCAATAACATACAGAACCAAATGATGGGTGTGAAGTACTAAAACGTTAAGAATTTAGAATTAGAAAGATAGCAGATAAAAGACTCTTACAAAAGGACTCTGAGGAAATGGCACTTAAGCTAGGTATTAAGGAAGCAGGAAGAAAAGGGGATTTTAAAGAATGGGTAATAGCTTGAAAGAATTATCTATATTGTATACAAGACTGGTAGCCAAAATAATATTCCCTCTGTATTTGAAAGTAATAAAATGATTTCACAAAATATTCTCTATTTCAGACAAAATTTATATATGTCAATATGCAATAGGAACATTTTACACTATTATGTAATATGAAATAGCAATAGCCATAATTTATGTTTATAGTATTTTATAGCTTAGAAAATACTCTTAAGTGTAAGTTATTTAAAATAATTTAAAATTTATTTTATTGAAGATATTTTTGATAGTTCTATTTTAATTATATTTTAGCATTTTAAAATAATTCATTATGTGCATTTGTAATTGAGAAAAAAGGTCCACCTCCTTGGTATTCCCTTTGGCATTTCCTGATTAATATTTAGGTTACCATGTAAAGATTTAATACATTAATTTGCTTAGTAATCAAAAAACAAAATCAAACATATTTTAAGTATAAGAAAGTAGAATCTAATTTTCAAATTCTATAAAAGTATTCTGACTCATCAGTTATGTATCTAAAATAATTTTTTAAATGTGTCCCTGCATAAGATATCAAAGTAATCAGAAAAAAGAGAAAAGAGACAAAAGGAGAAAAAATGTAGATAACACTAATCTCCAGAAACTAATTTTCAATCACCTGCACTAAGAAGTATTTGATACCTGGGGGTGCCAAAAATCAATGAAAATATGTTAAGAAGTCTTGATTGGCTTGAGTCCAAGTGGAAATAAAACTTCTTGATTTTAGATAAGCATTATGTAATCATCAAATTTGAAAATAAAACTAAGTCGATAACTAATACTAGACTTCTGAATTAGTATTCAGAAAGAATGCACATGTTGAAACCCTACACAAAGGTCTAATATGATTAACAAAAATAATCCTATGCTTGAATCAAAAAAATGTGTATAGATAGCCAAATATAACTTTAAAAGAGCCCATAAGAAAAGACAGGTTTTAGTTGAATGTAAGTTCAATATGAATTAATAGTACATTTGGCTGATCTGCCAAGAAAGCTAATTTTATCTTTAAATGCATTAATAGAGTATAGAATTAGGAACGTAACAGTTCTAGAAAGATGAGGAGGGGCAAAAAGGCAAGTCGTGAGCAATGGTTAAAAGTGTCAGTGATTAACAGCCTGAGAAAAGAAAAGGCTCAAGGGCCCTCCCTGGTGGCGCAGCGGGTTAAAGAACAGCACTAAGAAGCTTAAACCACTTCCTCATGAGTTCGAACCCGGCCTTCCCGTTCGAACCCGGCCTTCCCCGGAGGAATCCACCGGGCGCGGCAGACCTCTCCTGACCCGCCCGCTGCTCCCCTCAGCAGTGTACTCCGTTGATCTGCCTGTTCTGCTCCCCACTCTGATTCTGGTGAATCCTCTCACCCTGCGCATCTCTGGCCCAGTTCTGTATGAATAAATAAATAAATCTTTTAAAAAAAGAAAGAAAGAAAGAAAGAAAAGGCTCAAATACTTACTAGGTTGTCAGCTATTAGAGGGAGTGGTTTTATGTCACAAGGCTAAAGAGGGTGGAACTAAAACGAATGGGTTAAAGTGAAAAGAAGACAAATTGTGATTCAACATAGCAAAGATCTTTTTTGTAATCATTAGAGATACTGAAAATGTTATAGGTTGGGAAGTGAACCATTTTGGGATTGGGAAAAGTGTGTCCCCAACCCCTGAAAAGGAAAAGGTGCAGCTGAGAGCTGGACTACAAAAAGGGGCTTGTAGTCACTGAGACAGTGATTGAGATGACTTCAAAGTATCTCCAAAGTACATGCATGCTCCTTACTAAGATACAACCCAGAGCAACTGAGTGTCTCAAGATCAACAGAAGAGTTCCGATTAGAAGGTATGGCCCTTAAAGTTTAGCCTACTACCTAGAAAAATACTGCAAAACATCATCATTCAGTATTATCCCCCAAGAAATTGCAGCACCCAGGGAACATCGCCCTATGAGAGTGAAGGCCGCTCACACTGCACCCCCAAGGCGACTGCCGGCACAGCCTCCACTTCTCCTGCCCTCCTCCTCCACTCAAGCAAAGAATAAACTTTGTAAAAAGACTCTAAACTTTGTTTCTCCAAAATATAAATCTACGTGATTTATAGAAGTCAGTGTGGACCAATATGCCAATGGTTCCAAAACAAAAATGTGCAATAAAAGCATGCCATCTGTACCTCTCGAGAAGTCTGGCCCTTGCAGTCAGATTATTTATCTGGGCCTCCGTGGTTAAGTCTCACCTCTGTCACCACTACAGTTGAGTTCGAGAGCACGTGCCAAGCAGACCTCTCCTGCCTGGCCCAATGCTCTCCTCAGCAGTTTATTTCTGAAGATCTGCCTGTTCTGCTCCCTACTCTGCCTCTGGTGAATCCTCTCACCCCCCACACCTAGGCCTAAAAACAAAGATTATTCAACTGGTTCCACGTAAGTTGAATAGAAAAAATTCTAAGACTTCCAATCAAAAAAAAATGTAAAAATGTATATCACTATAAAATTCCTTTTGAAAGAAAGAGCAAGTTCTAAACACATTTACTTTTTCCACATTCCCCAGGTGTTAGCTTTTCAAAGAATAGAGAATTGCTATATCCTACATTAGTTTAATCCTTTTTAACCTAATCTACCCTATAATTAGAAGCCATAGTTTTTATTCCAAAAAACAGGTGAAGAGGATAAATTACTCTAATATTGACAATTACACAGAGAAAATATGTTATGGTAGATTCATAGTACTAAATCTTATGACTATGACATGGTAATGTTTTCCTGACATATCAAAATATAATTTATAGAATTTAAGTAAAATATTTTGGTGCAGGTTTTCCTTTAATGACTCCCATAAATGTCTGAAATTTAATGTGTTTGAAAGCAGAATAGTTTGCAGATCAAAACACTGTTAGGTGTACAATGTTTTCCTCTATTTTCTAATAGCTCTTAGACTGTCCACACTAATGTCCAGAAGAAATGCCATAGAAACTCCAAAACAACAAATTAACTAAATTTATAGAGCTTTGGTAAGCTTCTGTTTTTTTTCCCCAAAACTCACACACACACACACTTTTACTGTTCTACTGCAGACACTATTAGTTGCCTCCAAGGTCTATCCTTAACTACTACCAAGTCAAATTTTAAGCTGGATATACTAGTAGTTCTCCAGGAAAGCAATAATGTTCCCTTACTGCTCTTAAAGCTTTCCTAAAGTTTGGCCATGGAGATATAGAAGAAGTTGGGAGAGTTATACATGAGTTTATATTCCATATTCCTTTACCCTGTTGTCAAGCTTGTAAGGTAGGTATGATGGCTGGAGTTTCACACTCCATTTTCTATCTCAAGAATGTGACCAAAGGAGGGGTGCCAAATGCAAGGGATTGAATGTTTGTGTCGCTCCAAAATTTATATGCTGAGACCTGAATTCCAATGTGATGGCATTTGGAGGGGGGATCCTTACCTGATGATGTCATGAGGGTGGAGTTTTCATGAATGGGATTAGTTCTCATATAAGAAGAGAGCTAGCTGGCTAGCATTTCCCATGTGGGGATACCAAAGAGAAGCTTCCAAGCTACAACCTGGAATTGGATCCTTACCAGACTGCACTGGTACTAGCACTTTGAGCTCTGAGTTTTCTCCTCCAGAACTGTGAGAAATAAATTTCTATTAACCCCTCAGTCTATGGTATCTTTTATGGCAGCTCAAGCTGAGTGAAATGGTAGAAGCAATATATAGCACCCTGAAAAAAACTTATTGAAACTGCCATGTATAGCTTAGATTTTCAACCTTCATATTTCTTTTATTTAAGAAGTAAATTTTACTTGTGTACTACTTAGGATTTTCCATTATGTCTACTCAATTCCTTTCTACTACATGTGTCAAGAATGCCTTCCAGTCTTCCACTCATTTCTGCCTGAACAGCTCTTGAAATCCTTGTCTTAGTTTACTTCTTTAGTGGAGGTGATTCTGGTGGTAACTCCATCAGACTAAAAACATCATTCTCTTAATCATTCTTCTCTATCTTGTATCATTCCTTTGTTTTTCTTACAAGCTGTTTTTCATTACCTAACCCTAAAAGTTTGTCTTTACCTATGATTACTTCAAGGTCTCCTCTTGTTCTATATATTTTTCCTCAGATCTACTATGCTGGTCAATATAAAGCAAAAAATGTTTATACTACCAAACCTCTACCTACAATTCAGAATTTGAAGGAAATGCCAGCTCAGTCTTCAACTGTCTATTGAACATAGCCAATAATTATCCCCCAAATAATTTAAATACCATACTTGTCTGTTCCTCCTCTTATTTAATTCTATATTTCCACTCAACTGCTCAAGCTAGAAACCTGATGATCACTCCCAATTTCCTACACATGCCTGATATACAATCAGTGACAAAATATTGTGGATCTTATAGTCATCTTTTCCGGCAATGTCCACATTATTATTTTTCTATATCACTGTAATAGTATTTGAACTGGTCCTCATTTCTCCTTTCTTTAGTTCTCTCCATAGTGAATTCCAAAAAAGTCACTAGAAAGCACTGATCCCTTAAAGTTGTTTTCCTGGTTCCATAAGTGGGCCCTAATATAATAGGCTAATGACTAGATACTTTTATGGTAAACATGATCTTCTGACATTTGGTAATTGTCTCTTTATACAATCCATCTCAATTATTTAGCATTCTAACATAGAAATTAAAGTGAACAGTTTTCTGAATGGGTAGTATTGAGACTTAACCAAAATCCTGCACTGTTCTACTACACAGACTACCTCCCTCCCAAAAACAATAGTTACTCCAGAGACAGTTTGAAGATTCTGGACAGCATCAAAACCAGAGTATGCTATGGTAAGAATGGTGAAATAATCAAACTAGGATTTTTTTTATATGTATGCAAGAGTTGGGGTATAGACCAAAGGTACTAGAGAGAATAGTGAAAAGATTCACCAGAGACAGAATAGGGAACAGAACAGGCAGATCTACTGAAATACCTTGCTAAAGGGAGCAGCAGGCTAGGCTGGAGCGGTCTGCTG
Source organism: Condylura cristata (assembly GCF_000260355.1). Taxonomy (NCBI): domain Eukaryota; kingdom Metazoa; phylum Chordata; class Mammalia; order Eulipotyphla; family Talpidae; genus Condylura; species Condylura cristata. Next base: position 32,500,592 of record NW_004567108.1, on the reverse strand, counting down.
CCATGTGGTTTAGCTCCCGGGCGGGGATCAAACTCATGTTGCAGTGACTACAGACAGCTTCATAGACTTAAACCCTTGTGCCACTAGGGAGGCCCCCAGATTAGGGTGTTTAATACTGTAATTTATATGCTGAGCTCAATGAAGAAAGTAGATTATATGCAAATGCGGCCAGTTAATGTCACCAGACATGAAAACTCTAAGAATAATATGAAAGATCCAAAACACTAACAAAAATAAAGAATGCCTTTTATGGAATCAATAAACTGGATACAGCTGAGAAAGAACATGAGAATAGCTCACAAGAAGCCTCTAAAACTGAAAAAGCAAAAGGATAATGGCTGAAAAGTAAAAGAGCCAAGGACTACGAGGCCCTACAGAAGATAGGGTATCCAGGTACTGGGAAGCCCAAAAGGAATGGAGACAAATGACTGAGAGTTCCCATATGAAAATGAAAATCAAACCACTAATCCAGAAAGGTCAGAGGCCCCCAACACAAGAAAATACAAAAAAAACTACACCTAGTAACAGTGTAATTCACAAAAATAAAGGTAAAGAAAGTCATCAGAAGAAAATAACATCTTAGCAATAGAGGAACAAAGTAAGAATTAAATCTGATTTCTCTTCAGAAATGACAGTGTTGAGGGTAGAAAGATCAACACTCCAGAATTCTGTAACCTACAAAATTATCCTTCAAATTTGAAGAAAGTCATTCTCAGAAAAACAAAAATTGAGGGAATTTCTTACCAGAATCTATGCCCTGTAAAACAATGTTACAAGAAGTTCTTCAGAGAAAAAAATAGTACTAAAAATAGGTCAGAAACTAGGGTCATATATATAGCCAGAAAGGCAAAGAGAAAAGTGAATATAAAATAAGAAGTTTCATTTTTCTTTCCCGTCACTGACCTAACAAAAAAGTTTGTTCAAAATACTAATAGCAGCAATGTGTAGGAATAAATGTAAGACACAAATAGAGAGCAAAAAGCATCTGACAAATCCAAAACTTATTCATGATTTAAAAAAAAAAAAAAAAGGGCCCTCCCTGGTGGTGCAGCAGGTTAAAGCACAGCACTAAGAAGCTAAAGCTACTTCAGCATGACTTCACTTACCACCATCCCCAGCCCCCCACACCAGGTGATCCACATGGCGAGGCATGTGGGGGAGGTGCTGCTCCCCTCAGCAGTGTATTTCTTCATTTAGCCTGTTCTGCTCCCCACTCTGTCTCTGGTGAATCCTCTCACAGCCCCTGCACCTCTGGCCTGTACCCCAATTCTCTATGAATAAATAAATCTTACAAAAATAAATCTGTCAACAAGCTAAGAATAAAAGGGAATAGCCTTAACTTGATAATGAACATCTGCATAAAACCCATAGTTAGTATCACATTTAACTTCCAGTCTAAGGTCAAGAAGGAAAGAATGAATGTCCTTTTCCACTATTCCTTTACAACACTGTACTAAAAATTCTTGTTAATGAAATAAAACAAAGGGAAAAGAAAGGTATAAAGAGTGGGAAGATAGAAACCAAACTGCCTTTGTTTACAGGTGACATGACTGTCTATGCAAAAGATTAAAAAGAATAGACAAAAAAATTCCTGGAATTAGTGAGTGATTAAGGCAGAATTGAAGGATACAAGGTTGAAAAACAAAAGTCAACTGCATTCCTGTACAGCAGCAATGAACAAGTGAAATATTAAATTAAAACTACATTACCATTTACATCAATATTCCCCAAAATATCTAACAAGTTCATATGGGGAAATATAAAATTCTAATGAAAAAAATCAAAAACTTACAAAAATAAAAGGTCCTCCGTGCTCATAATTAGTGAGATCCAATATGATCAAAAGACTCCAGTTCTTCCTATCTTGAGCTACAGATCAAATTGCAATCCCAATCAAAATTCCACAATTATGTGTATATTAGCAAATTGATTTTAAGTTTTATATAAAGTGAAACAAACCCTGGAATAGCCAATAGAATACTGAAGAGCAACAAAGTCAGATCACTGACACTACGCAACATCAAAACTTACTATAAAGCGACAGAAATCAAGATAGTGTGGTACTGGAGAGAGAATACACAAGTAGATCAATGGGGCCAAATGGAAAGCCCCAAACACACCCACATTAATATAGACAGCTTTGAGAAAGGAGCAGAGGCAATACAAAAGAACACAATCTTTCAACAAATGGTGCTGAACAACTAAAATATTCACATGCAAAATAAAAAATTAATCTAAACTGACCTTACATCTTTCACAAAATTCAAATCAGAATGCTTTCAAATACATTTTATGAGGCCAACATCACTCTAATATCAGAAACAGAAAGAAATCACAAAAAAGAAACTACTGATCAATGCCCATGGTGAAAACAAATGTTAAAAATCCCCAACAAAATCTTTGTCATATAAATTGAGTATCATTATTACAGGGATTATACATCATGACCAAGTGAGATTTATTTCTGGGACACAGGCTGGATCAACATCTGAAAATAAATGTAGTTCACACCACATCAACAAAAAGAGATAAAAAGCATGATACTATCAATGGATGTAGGGAAAGCATCTGATGTGATTTAGTATCCAGTTATGGCAAACTCCTCAAAATGCGAACAGAAGGAAACACCTTAACAAATAACAAAGGCTATATATGACAAACCCACAACTATAATTATATTAAAAGGTGAGAAGTTGAAAGTTTTCCTGTAAGAGAAGTATAAGATGGCAATGTTCACTTTTACCACTACTGTATAATATTGGTAAGGGATCCCACCTAGGGAATCTAAATTGGGAAAGAAGATACACAACCATCATTTGCAGAAGACATCATAAATACACAGAAAACACTGAAGACTCCACTAAAAAACACCATTAGAAACAACCCACACAATAAACAAGGCAAAAAAAAAATTAATCCTAACATCAACTATGGATATTAGGTAATAATGTGTCATTGTCAGCCCATGGATTGTGACACATATAGCACCATACTGAAGGATACGCATAATTGATAGTGTCTTTGAACTCTACACTTTCTTGGGAAATTATTTTGTAATTTTGCTGTGAACATAAAACTATTCAAAAAAGTAAAGCTGATTAATTTTTTAAATTGCCTATATAACTAGAAAAGGGATTGCTTATTTGTTAATGTCTATATATCTTAATCTTATATGTATGCAAAACTTACTTCCTTTGCTACTGACATAAAGAACACAGAGATTTTCTACCACTTCATGGAGAAAAGGTACAACTTCACTACAAAGAGGGTAGATTCCAAAACTCTACATGGGGTTACAAATACGCAAGCAGTAAAGAATCCTGTTAAAAGAATCCAGTAGTATGGATGAAGGTCACTGCTAGCTACAGTGAGCTTCACAAAGTACAAACTATCTATACTTACATAAATCTAAGTAAAATTAATCTAGAAAATAATTTATTACTTTTGAAGAAATATACAATAGAAACCTCCTAACTGCATTTATCTGTCTTCTATGGACTTCTTTATACATGAATATTTTCAAACTATGTTGAAGTTTTGACATTTTTCATAAATATTTTCTAGAAGTTCAAGGGGTAACAAAACTAGAAATCAACTGTGACAAAAGAAGTTAACTTAATTCATTTATTTTTTAATTGAATACATAAAGCCTCACTATTTCATTCAACTACTCAATCCTTTAAAACAAAAAGCCACATTTTTCAATAACATTCTCATTAAATGTCACCAAAACAATTATCTCAAACTGAAATATATATGCATTACAAGTGAAGTAAAAATTAATCCTAGTTAGTTAAATCAAGTAAATCAAATTCATCTGTAAGTTTACAAAACAAAATATTTATTAAATTAATGATGCTTTACTCCATAAATATAAAACTGACTTTAATAAAAAATGTACTGAAATATCTAAAAATCAACTTACAAAACAGGAAATGCATCTTTTTATAATTAAGAAGTTCTTTATTCTGAGGTTGTATTTTCACAAACGGTCAACTAGAAGACCAATATCTAATAAGAACAAATAATTCACACTGAAAAAGTGATTGAGCAAATATTGTTGAATTTTCTGTTTTGTACATTGTCATTAGTTTAGCTTCCAAATCAAGACCTGTCTTCAGTCCACAATAAAAAGTACTACTTCCTTAGATATTTTAAAAATCCATATTATCTCTTCTCCCAAACCGTCAGTATTCTTTCTTCTCCATCCAAACACCAACAGGTTAAAGTGACAATGCCCTTTCAAAAATTCCTATGGGCTGGTTTTACATCTTGTAGTATATCTTCAATTATATATAAAGGTTAAAAGGAATACATTTTGAATAATCAAAAAATCACTAAATATACTGTTGTAATTGAGATTTCAGTATGAGGTATAAAAATATAAATCAACTTTAAGAATGGACTAAAATCAACTTGCAAAAGTAAGCTCTTTAGTAAAAACAACTGTCCAAACTAAAAGGTGTTTACAGTTTTTAATATTTAAATTTTTCTTTAAAAAATGTCTTATTTGGGCCCTCCCTGGTGGTGCAGCGGGTTAAAGCACAGCACTGAGAGTCTGAAGCCACTTCCGCATGAGTTCGATTCCCGCCTGCCGCCTGCCCTGGAGGAGACCACATGGCGAGCCAGACCTCTCCTGACCCGCCCGCTGCTTCCCTCAGCAGTGTACTTCGTAGATCTGCCTGTTCTGCTCCCCACTCTGTCTCTGGTGAAGCCTCTCACCGCCCCTGAGCCTCTGGCCTGTACCCCAGTTCTGTATGAATAAATAAATAAATCTTTAAAAAAAAAAAAATGTCTTATTTGGGCCCTCCCTGGTGGTGCAGCGGGTTAAAGCACTGCACTAAGAAGCTAAAGCCACTTCCACATGAGTTAGATTCCCGCCTACCCCGGAGGTGACCACATGGCGTGGCAGACCTCTCCTGACCCGCCCGCTGCTCCCCTCAGCAGTGTACTTCGTCGATCTGCCTGTTCTGCTCCCCACTCTTCCTGGTGAATCCTCTCACCCTCCGCATCTCTGGCCTGTACCCCAGTTCTGTACGAATAAATAAATAAATCCTAAAATAATATATAGAAATATATATATATATATATATATATGCTGGATTAGCAAATTAGCAAGTATCTAGCAAATATAATATATATAGCAAATGCAGACTAAATCAGGCCCAAAAGTGAGTAAAGGAGTTATTCTAATTTACTTTTAAAAGATTTTAAAAGTTCTACCTTTTACATCACAAATAAACGTGAAAAATTTGATGTTACTAGTGCCACTCTTCTATATTTGCTTATAACCCACAAATAAACCATGCTTCCTTTTAGATGATTTTTTACTAGAAGCTTTCTGTTTTGACTAAATGAGTTTTAGTTAGCATATTTTCTTATTTAATCATTTTTTTTGTTCATTTTATTTTATATTTTTATCTTTGAAAAAATTCCAAAAATTGTGGCAATTAAAGTAACATTTAATAACCTCAGATGGATAAAAGTAACATTTTTAAAACTGACCCATATACTCTATGGACATTTAAACATTTCCTAACATACTGATAAAAAGGAAGTGTCAATAAATGGAAACTGTGATGTACAGAACTGGACTTACAGATGTGGATCAGAGAAATCTTAGTCTGTAATTCAGCTGACTGCCAAGATTCCAGTTACCTTTGGTGCAGTTAAATATTCCCTTCCAGTTCTCTATCCTGCTAAACCCAGTATACTCTACCCACTCCTCTATGCCAACTTGACCCCATTCCCTTACTATTCCATCTCCCCTGAACCAGCATCCTTCCTTTCTTAGGTGCCAAAGATTACCCACCTCCAGAAGGAGCTTTCTTAAATTGAGGTTAACACTGGTTTCCAACACTGCTATGAATGAGGGGAACCTGTTCACATCTCCTCAGGTGTGCATCACCACACCCTACCCGCCCCAGAGACCCATAATCCTTTACCATATACGAGTGGGCCCCTCACCTCTCTGATCACATCCTTCCTCTGCATCTAGTAGCTTCAGTTTTTCTGTTACATTTTTAGGGATTGCGTTGGTTTAGTTTTGCCAGTTTCTTCATTCTGTTTTTCTGTATTCCACATGTGAGCGAAATAATGTGGTTTATCTTTTTCCTTCTGACTTATCCCAGGTAGCAATAGCCCCTCTAGTTCTATTACTGTTTTCCCAAATAGCAAGGTTTTCCAAGTTTTTTTTTTAGTTGTTGTTTTTAAATAAAGCTGAGCAATATGCCATTATGTATATATACTACACCTTTTTAATCCACTCCTATGTCTTTGGGCACTTAGGTTGCCCCCCACAACTTGGAGATGTGATGTAAGGGACACAAGAATGCATATATGCCTTTAATGTTTTTACATTTTTTGGCAAATATCAAGAAGTAGAATTCTTAGACCATATGGCAGATCTAGTTTTGATGTTTTGAAAAACCTCTATACCATTTCCATTAGGGTGGATCAGTCCACATTCCTCCTACCAGTGTACAAGGGTTCCTTTCTTCACTCCCTGGCCAGTTCTTGATGTGCCTGGTCTTTTTAATCTTGGCCATTCTCACATAGGCGTGAGGTGGTCCAGCTCATTGTGGTTTTGATTTGCATTTTCACTGATAAGTGATGATGAACACTTATTCAGAAGCCTGTTGACCATCTGTGTATCTTCTTCAGAGAAGTATCTATTTAGCTCTTCTGTGTAATTTTTTGCTTGGGTTCCTGCTTTTTGTTGAGTCCTGTGGGCTCTTTGTAGATCTTGTCTATTAGTCCTTCGTCAGATGCATGATGTGCAGATATTTTCACCTACTTGGTATTTTGCCTTTTTGTTTTAATGCTAGTTTTTTAAGATTGGTGTAGTTCCATTTGTTTATTCTTGCTTTTGTTTCCCTTTATGTTCAAGTTGCATTCCCTACCACATCACTGAAGTCAATTCATGGAGTGTTTTGCCTTAGTTTGCCTTAGTTTTCTTCTGTTATTTCAGTTTCCAGTTTTCCATCCAAGTTGGCAATCCCTTTTAAGTTGACTTTTACGTATGTGTGCCAGACTTTCCTTTCTACATTGTGTACATTTTACTCTTTTGTTGTAGGCTAACTATCCACATACATGTGGGACTTACTTTTGTGCTCTCAATTCTATCCCACTGGTCTGTGTATCTGTTTTTATTCTAATGCCATTCATTTATTACTATGACCTTTCATTACAGTTTGAAGTCTGGGAGTTTGATGCCTCCACAGGATTATCTTTCTATGTATATCTCTAGGTACAACTATTTCACCATTTCTCTAACTCCCAAGAGCCCATTCTTCCTTCCTGCCATCGCAGCAGAGGACACTCTTACCACTGCCACTACTACAGTAAGTAAAGGAAGAAACCGCTCCCTGATGATAGGCTGGGAGCTGAAATGGAAACAATCCTGCAATTAATAAGGTGTGGAAATCATGAGGGAGAAAAAAATAAAAAGAGCATCTTTCTAGTTTTTGGAGTTGCTTGTAAAGTTACATAATTTGTTAAATTTAAAATTACACTTAGAATTCATACCCCCAAAGACAATGGAAAAACATAATATTGTTAGGTCTGGAATTCAGTTATATTATGGATACCATCTGGGAATGTAATTACAATTTATAATGTTTTCTCTTTGGGGCTATTTCTCTGTACCAAACAAGTCATTTTATAAACCACCTCTTGAGAGACCACCTACTAAAACACTTGGGGCAGAATGTACAGTTATTCATCTTTACTTTCCTAAGCTAAGAAATAAAAGGGGGAGGTAAAAGAAAGCTAAAGAGTAGGTTCCTTGCATATTTTGTTCATCATTTTTTTCTGCACCCAGTATTTGGCACCTTAAAGCAGTCAACAAGTATCTAGACAGCAGTGGAGACTGGGGAAGGGAAAGGCCCTGAATCCCCAAGTGACCCTATCTATTATGAATTGTATCTATGGCTAGTTAAGAAAGAATATGGGACATTTCAGAGACTGGAAAAGAGGAGGGTTTTTTGTCCTTCAGGTTACATGATGTAAGTGGGGATTCCTTTCTTAATAATCAGCTATCCATGACCCACATCCTACCTACCTAGGACAAGCTGTCAAGAGTTAGGCCTATCCAGTTGCAAATTGAGGGGTTAAGTCATATTTCTCTGGCTAAAAGTATAAGATAAAATGGTAAACCTTTAATTTTAAACAACCAGAAAAATTGGAGGACAGTGTATATTTTTCTCTGTAAAAGGTGCAAGAGAAATGAGACAACTATACTGGTTTCAGATGAAATTATCTAGATTGATTCACTTCTTATTTCATTCACTCAATTATCCTCTGAAATATGTATTTGATTGCTTATTTAGAAAGTCTAAATAAGCATTTCACCCACAAACACACACAAATGCCAATACTCACACAATGATGTTCTACATCTGTTAACGTTAGGGAAATGCAAATCAAAACCACAGTGACATTTTACCTCTCTCTGGTTAGAATGGCAGTACCAAAAAGCCAAGAAATAGTAAGTGTTAGAGAGGATGTGGAGAAAAAGGAACCCTTGTGCACCATTGGAAGGAATGTAAATTGGGCAGCCACTATGGAAAACGTTACAAAAATCTATTAAAAATAGATCTGCCATATATATAGTCCAGTATTTAACCAGAGGATGGAAACACTAATTTGAAAACATATGAAGCCATCTATTCAGTGTAGTACTATGTGAAAGAGCAAAGAGAAGGAAACAATTCAAGTGTCCTACAACATATGGATGGATACACAAGATGGGGATAGGTAAAATAAGTCGGGTCATTTGCAGCAACAATGATGGAGTTTGAGGGGATGTTGCTCAGTGAAATAAGTCAGAAGGAGAAAGTCAAATAGACTATTTCACTTATTTGTGGATTATAAAATTTAAGAAATGAACAAAGAAAGGGGAAGGAAGAAAGGAGGGAACAGAGGGGAGCCAATGACTATATTTGGTTGTATGTATGGTGAGATCTAGGTAGTTGCCGAGGTGAGAAAATGACTTGAGCCTATATTGTAAACCATTACCTCAAAAGAAATTTTACATATACTATATTGTAATATGTATATTTAATATATAAACTTAAGTTTCTCCTCAGATAAAATTATGTAAAATACTACCTATATATTATTTGGAAAATTAACTTCTTCATATTGTGTTTTATGTCCCAACTAATTTTTGCATTTATTTTTTAAAGATACTGTATTTCATAAAAAGTTGAAAATGATATTGGGAAATTTATATGACCTAGGCCTTCCTGATGGTTCAAGGGGATAACAACACTCAGCACTACAAAGCTATCGGCAGCCACTGCAGCACAAGTTTAGTCCAGGCAGGGAGCCGACCCACATGGTGCAGCAGACCTCTCCCATCTCACCTGCTGCTCCCCTCAGCTCTGTCTCTGGTGAATCCACTCACCAACCCCCCAACACACACCTCTGTCCTATACCCCAATTCTTGGATGCATAAATAAAATATGTCTTTAAAAAATATAACCTTTTGAGATATATATATATATATATATATATATATATATATATATAACTTTATAAAACAATCAAGACTATGGCTTATATAAAATGTGAATGAACTACAAAGAAAATATACATTAAGTAAAAGATTTCACTCAAATATAAAAGCCATAGAAATTAGAGAATTTCAGCATATGAAGTTTAATTTTTGCATATTATACATATAAAATAGGAAGCCTAGTGTAACATGTAGTGTTATGAACCTTGCAGGTATTTAATAAATATTTCACATTTCTTAATTACATCAGTTTTTAAATGGCACAGCTGAGCTCAAAACAGAAAAGGTGAGACACCCAAAGTCATCCTACATTTAACAAATAACTCACTTGGGGACAATAAGGAAGGTTTGATGGGTAGCAAAAAGACTGGAAAGAGGCATCTTATGTCAATTTCCAACACAATAATAAATGCCAAGCACCATAGTATAAAAACTGGTATAAAAAGTAGATAGCCAATTGTTGAGAGCAGAGTTTGACACGCCTTTTCTTTATTTTGTCAGGAATAAGTTAAAGGAGTAATAAGCAAAAGGTGTACTAGCATGCAATTTCAGCTTCTAGCATTTGGCTAAAGATTTCTGCTTTTATAAGTTTGGGTGCTCTGAATGACACTGGCATCCACTGGTGTGACTACACTAACAAGGCATCTGATTCCAGTTACATAGTCCTTGCTTATGACACACTGTAAAGTAATAATTTGAGACCGAGGAGAATTAGAGATCAAAACAAGAAAAGTACTGCAACAGCCCAAATAGAACATTGCTATGTATGCTATAAGATGGAGAGTTTGTTGAATGTTCAATTCAACTACTTTGGATAGTAATACTTCAATTCCCTCATCACAGAACCATTAACAACAAAAAACAAGGAAAATTTACTAAGAACGGCAAGACAGCTCTCTAGTGCCACTAGTTTTACCCAAAATGGCATAAGATGGGAAGGTGAAATAATTATTTCATCATCTCAGCTTTATACTCTATCAATAATCCTGATTTCTGTAAAAAATGCCACAGTCCTGTCTCTGCTTAAGTCACTCAGGAATGAAAGCAGTGGACAAAATGAAAACAAAATGATCAACACCCTGGTTTCATTAAGCAGCGTTCTGTACCACTGGTCTACTTCTAAGCAAGATAACATAAAACAGGAAGTCAACAAACGGCAATTCAGTGGGTCAGTAAAAAAAAAAAAATAAATAAAAAATGAGAATATGTAAATCAGTAAAAAATAAGTTTAAAAATAAGTGAAACAAGTATTTCCTATTGTTAATCTCCAATTTATTGAATCCTAAAACTTTAAAAAGTTTAGAAAAATGAGTTACAGAAAATTTACAGGAAGACCTGCAATAAACAATGTAAAGCTCAGAGACCTTATTTACCTGCAAATTAAACTACCTAGTAAATACCTCATGGGTTCCTTGGAATAAGTGCATCTATACACAAGTAATCTTCAAACATAATTAAGGAGCCACAAATGTCACTCTCAGGTTGTAAATGCCTTCAACATTCTAAAATAAAACAGCAATATGCTGGCAAATTCAATGGGCCTGGTTATTTCAAATCCAGCAGTACCTTCAGGTGTAGGCCTACGAACACACACCAGATACCCCATGCACAGGATGGAAAGAAATAATCAGCCCCAGATGAAAAACCAGTATAGTCTCAGGGGTAGCTGGGTTCAGGAATCCAGGATTTGTGGGACCTCCTACTCCAAATCTTCCCATTCTCCCACTTCCTAACTCCACATATGAGGTCATGCCAGAGAGATAAAATATTACCTGAAGCAATCAAGAAAGGAGGATTCCACAGAAATACTTAGCACTAACAAGAGCCGATTTAATTCTAAAGCCTGTGTATTTCACCACCCATTGATCAATATGACAAAGAAAAATGTCTTACAACTATTGCACTAAATGACTTTCACTAAGATGACTCAACTAACCTCAAATTTTACTTTTAGTCATTCAAAACTTACCAAGACACAAAAGTACTAATAGACAACCTGTCACTTTATTGTATTAACTGGCCTCTAAAGACATTCTAAACTATACATTAATTTCAGCAATTTTCAAATTCTTTGACATTATAACATACAATACAAATCTCTGTATAGAGATACAGGATGTACCTTTCCGACAACATATCTTACCACTGAACACTTTTACCCTAGAATACCAATTTATATAGTAATTAATGTTTTCATAGAGGTTTCAAAACTTAACAGTATCATTAATAGGGAAGATTAAGAACAAAGTTACAAGGGACTAGTAAGGCAAATATTGTATCAAAAAACCTTTTGAACTGATTTAAAAGAGAGGGAAAGCTAGAAATAGCTTCTTAATACTTAATCCCACATATATACTCTTATATATGCAAAGCTTATATACACATATACACAAAGCAACAGAAGCAGAGTGTTGGAAAAATGGAAAATACAAAGTATATGACACAATACAAATAACATCTGAATAAATGCAGAAATACTATTTTTAACTATTACATTTTACACTTTCACCCACATTTGAGTGTGAATCCTGAGTTCAATTTCAGTAAAGAGGATCCCTATGATACACAACCGAAACAATTTCAAAATGGTCATTACCTCTTCCTGTCACTTTATTATAGGACTAAAAATCATTCAATTTTGCTTCTTTCAACTACATCCTCTTAAACAGCTACATAATATCTTTATTACCTCTAGCTAGTTAGAGATCTGTCATCCAATCCAAGCTGCTAGCCTCATAATGAACCACTGGAGAGTGAAAAGAACCTTTATTTCTCATGCTATGGCTAAACCCTTCATGTAAACAGCTCCAATAACTGAGAATAAGAGCAGATATTGACACGTGGTCCCCACTCGTTACTACAACAGACAAGCTAGTTATTGTATTAAGGAAGTTTGTCTCCCCTCCTTTCTCCTACCCTGCACATTCAGTATTCTTTGTGTGGTGGCTACTTTATTAAAGTGGTTCAATATTTAATTAAGGATTAAATGGTAAAGCAGTTTGCCCATTAAATTATAAAATCCTCCAATGTTTACATAGCTTTTAAAAATTAATTAAATAACTTAACAGAAGTTTAAAAATTAGATTTAAAAGTAAGCTTTGAGACTACTCAAGTCATTGTGAAGGTATTAAGCCATGACAAACAAAATGCACCAGTCATGACAGAACATACATATAGTTCTAGGGAGATCCCCAAAGTTCAGGCATCCGTAGCCATAATCCACAGTGCCCATCAGATGAACAGTTAAAATTTTGGCATCGACTTACATTCCCTGAGACAGAAGCATATAAGGTTATCTGAGGAGACCAGAAAGGAAGCATAATACATATTTTCAAGAAAAAGAGTAAGAATTATTTTCGAAGTCAATTGTTTAAATTCAATTCCGCTACCACAAATTAAAATATTGAGTCTATTTTCTTAGTAACACAAAAGATTGGGTCTATTGGTTATTTATTAAAGTCCTCTTTAAAAAAAAAAAACTAAAAAAGATCCTAACAACGTCAGCTTATCACATTATCTTTCTGTTCATCTTAAATAATATTTTTAATCCACAAATTCAGAATTTGGTGCCAAGTTTTTCCTTGGTACCATTTGACATATTATACATTTTGTTTCCTTAATTTATTATAAGGCAGAACTGAAAATATTTCCTAGCTAGAATGAATAAATGTCAAAAATACCTAGCTATGGAACTTTCCTGCTATTTTAGTTCCATAGACATGTGTATATAAAACTGGAGTTGAGTGACTATCCAAGCTAGGCAAAAAGCCAAGCAACCTGAACCATGTAGAATGGTCACATGATCACTGCCACTGCCAAAGCAAGGCTGGTGTTTGTGTCACCTGCGCAGTTAAGGTGGAGAGCTAGGGACACTCCATCATTTGGTGCCCTTTTGTTCTCCACTGTCAGTCCTTCTACTGTGGAGTCTAATGCATGATGGCACGGTTACAGTTTTTGAAGATTATACCAGGCTTTCACTATCTCTAGGTTCACCTACTGCAAAAACTGTCATCTTACATACGCTTGCCCAGTTACCACCTACAAGTCTTGGGGAATAAGCACCAGCTCCCATTTTCCCATACCACCATTGGTTCAGTTCTTGCATAAATACAAACCCACTCTTTCTCAAGTTTTGTGTGTATATCTACATATCCATGTGCTCATACACACAATTTAAGGATTTTAAAATATTCCATCTTTGTTTAAGAAATGCTGAGCAAAATTAGAAGATCTTTTATTACTGGGCAACTCAATACCCTTTATGTCTCATTTATATTAATCTTTTCTTGACAGAAATATGATATGCCACATTTCCCAATCTGTTTGACTACAAAGACCTTTTCATGAAATATTATGACATACACCTTGGAAAGCTCATACACACACACACACACACACACACACACACACACACACACAAAACCCAAAACAGAATCTTATTTATTTTAATGTTTTTCCACAATTTTGTGTATAAAACAAATTTGAATAAATTTATTGACTCATCCATTTGCATACCCTTTCTACCAACAAATAGCATTTAGGAAAGCACCTATATATCTGAACTATCTTGTATTTGATGCCACAGACTAAAAGAAATTCAGAAATACATTAAACACTGTTATTGATCTTTATGTGAAATAATGGCATTTTAAAAGTCACTTAAAATGTTAAAATTCTTTTTAAAATGAACAAAACACAATAATCCCCTTTAAGTAATAAGTGGTAAACCAAGGTAAAATACTTATTTTACAGAAATGTTGGACCACCACCACAAATACATTTTATATATTTTTCTACACTATTTTCTAGACCCAACTGGAGTAAAAATTAATCCTTCTCTTTTAAAAGTGTTTAATATACTTAAAATATGTACCTTAGAATTTAAAAACCATAAACACATTTATCCTAACTAGACTTACGTCAAAAAACTGTGCAAAACCAATTAACTGCCTGATCATTTGGAATTTTAACCTTCTTTCAACTTATCTTATTCCTAATTTTCATATTACAAACAAGTGGAAAGTAAGATTATTTACCCATAACTCATCCAAAGTAAAACTTGAATGTGACAAAACACTACAATGTTGGGAATCAAACATACCCACAGTGATACTGCTATAATTATAAGCGATGTGTTTTAAACAAATCTTACTTATGAATCCAGTCTCTGTATTTTTGCTTGAGATTTTTCCCTTCACCTGTGCATGGTCAGCATAGCTCCTGGAAGTCAATTCCTATTTCTGTGCAGTTGTTTTCAGATGATTCTACCTACCTCAGAGCTAGTATTTAAGTCAACCTCATTCATAGCATGTATTGTTACATCTCATATATTTACTTATGCATACAGAACAGCCCAGAGATGCAGGGGCTGTGAGAGGGTTCACCAGAGACAGAGTGAGGAGCAGGACAAGCAGATTGACAAAGTACACTGCTGAGGGGAGCAGCGGGCAAGACAGGAGAGGTCTGCCATGCCATGTGGATCATCTCCCTGGTGGGGATCAAACTTTCACTGAAGGGACTGAGCTTCAGCTTAGATTTGCAGTGCAGCGCTCTAACACTCTGCACCACCAGGGAGGGCCTATTACAGCTTTCTATTGAGCTATCTTACAGCTTTTCTAAAAGCAGGTAACATCCCCCTTCTTTGAATACTGTAGGAACTTATTACTTCACACAATAAAGTTGTACAGTGAGAACTTTGCAGATCAAAAAGTTCAGAAAGTGAAATAACTTGCCCATGGTTATTCCATTAGGTGGGAACTGCATCAAACCAAAACCCATGTGTGTGACTCTAATCTAGTTTTCTTTTAGTCCACCTTAAAAGAAATTCTGGGCCCTCCCTGGTGGCGCAGCGGGTTAAAGCACAGCACTGAGAATCTGAAGCCACTTC
>NW_004567108.1:32477280-32484840 GCF_000260355.1 Condylura cristata | reverse complement strand
AAAAAAAAAAAAAAATTCTGCTAAAATGCACTGCATATTCTGGCTTTAATAAGTACAAAATGCCAGAGTGTGTGTATAACCAAGAGCTTTGCATTACCACAAAATTACCATATTATTCAAGATTAAACACAGGCCCAAATTGAGGACCACGATGACACATATAATATAGATACAAAAAAGTGATCTAGAGAAATGTCTATTACCTCAGGACAAAAACCTTTATTTTATGTAACATCTTCCTTTTAAAGCATGATACAAGATAAGGGATTTGAAACTAAACAAGCTTTTTTCTTCTATCAGGACTTTATGTAGGGAACAGTAAAGAGTTCCTTGTTTCCCCATGACTACTCTTCATGAGTCTTCTGACCATTTATGAAGTAATTTTTTTTTTTTTATAAACTAGCTACTTCATATTCTGACTAACCTAAAATTTTTCTAAGTCCTCAAGGGAATTCTGTGCAGCTATTCAGATGCAACAGCTGGAGCACTGGGTGACACAGAGATATTTACACCTTAAGGCATTAACCCCTACAGAAGTTAGTGCACAGTTAACTTTGTGTATTCTAATGCAAGAAAATTCCAGAGAAATAAAATTTTAAATACGGGTATTTCTACAAACTAATCATTGGATAACGCTATGGACCTAAAAATGAGCACAGAAGATTCCACTGTGAAATTATTTCATTGGTGGTGTTAAATTCATTTCAGCTGAGAGGTAACACAACAATGTGGACCAAATAAGGAATTTCTATTAAAATAATGGAGAGGCCCTTCCTGGTGGCCAACACAGCGCTGCAACCTAACCGCAGCCCCTTCAGTGTGATTGATCCCACCCTGGAGGTGACCTACATGGTACAGCAGACCTCTCCTCACCCACCCCCTGCACCCCTCAGCTGTGTACTTGATCAGTCTGCCTATTCTGCTCCCCACTCTGTCTCTTGTGAATCCTCTCATGACCCCTGCACCTCTGGCCCGTATGCATATATTCTGTATGCATAAATAAATCTTAAAATAAAAGTAAGCAGAATAACGGAAAGAAAATCCCCATTTTTACTCTCAGGATTCTCTTACTCAAAGGTAAATGCTATGGGTTAAATAGTTCCCCCAAAATTGATAAGTTGACATCTTTGTCCTCTAGCATGTGACCTAGTTAGAAAACAATTTTGTTGTAGTTTAAGATGCAGCCCTATGGAGCAGCGTAGCCCTAATCCAATATAACTTGTGCCCTTAAAGAGGGGCTGAAGAGACACAGAGAAAAACAGAGATCTAAGCAGCAGCTTCCCTCACAACCTCCAGAAAGAACACCTTAATCCTCCCAACACCTTAATTTTGGAATTCTGGCCTCCGGAGTTAGGAGACAATTATCTATTGCTTAAGCTACCAATTTTATAATGCCTTGTTACAGCAGTCCTAGCAAACTAATACAATTAGACACACAAAAAAATTTAAAAGGATCTTTGTAAGCTAAATACAAAAGGCACTGAACTGGAAATTCAAAAATCTTAGAATTTATATATATTAAGTTTATAACCTCTGCCTTATAGCCTTACCTCTATACCTTTTAGATTGCTGTGAGGGAAGGACTTAATATGTGGGGAAGTACAACATTTAAATAAAAGCTACTACTTAAAATTTACTCAACACTTTTCTTTTAGGTAAGAAAAATGTTAAAGGCACAAAAACAAACTGTGCCAGTTAAGTGCACAGTACCATGGAACAGACAGATATAGTTACATTTGAGTAGATTACTGTTTCATTTCTGAACTGAAATTGCTTTGGACAACACCTATAGCACACTTTAATGAATTAATTGAAAAATTGTTCAGTTTTCCTTTTTAACTCATTGCTGATCATTGCTACATGTTGGAGATAAGGAATTATTAAAGACCTGCAAGGTAAATGCAAAAGGTAGTGAACCGAGGGGGAAAAGGTCAGTATTTTCTAAAGCAGGGTTAATTAAAACTTTTTTATAGTTGCTGAATTTGTATTTTATCAATCTCTTGTGCCAAGGAAGAGAATTAATGTTAGCTAACTGATTTATTTTCTTTTTTAAAGATTTATTTATTTTACACAGCACTGGGGTACAGGCCAGAGGTGCAGGGGCGGTGAGAGGATTCACCAGAGACAGAGACACCAGAGACAGAGCAGAACAGTCAGATCCAAAGTACACTGCTGAGGGGAGCAGTGGGCAAGACAGGTGAGGTCTGCCGCACCATGTAGATCACGTCCAGGGCCTGGCTTGGACGCCCATAGAATTGCCCGAGGCCAGCTTCCCAGTGCTGTGCTTTAACCAACTGCGCCAGGAGGGAGGGCTCTGATATTTATTTTCTTAAGGGAAAAACAGAAAATTAGTATTTCAACCCTTTCTGAAAGTCCCTCTGAAATGTAGCCTTTCTTCTCTAGATTGTATCTGTGGGTGGAGCATCCCAAAGATTTACAGCTAAAGATTTATCAGGTTCTTATACAATTCAGTTGCATAGCAGTGATGTAGCCAAGTCTTGTAACTCTACATACACCATAGTACATGTGCTGACCTTGACCCCCATGTGGAGGATAGCTGGAAGAGGCAGAGGTTACATCAATGGAAAGACAATTAAATCCCACTAGAAAAAAAAAAATTTCTTTATTGTTAAGTTTTTTTTTTTTTTAAGGAGGAAAATGAGACAACTGATCCATTTTGAACCTAAGTTAAAGATGACTATGAGTAAAAGTCAAGCTACACAGGAGTGTAAAAGTAAGCATGAAATTGTGAATTGACTTAAAAAGTCTTTATCACCCCCTTTGTTTACTTATGTCAATAAGAACTTGAAAGCTGTGTTTGCAAAGGCTAAAATACAAAGCAGATAATCTCTGGATGGATAATTGAGTTGACATTATTAGGATCTGGGAGTTGCAAAGGCAGCAGAAATAATGGCCCCCATTTTCTGCAAGTTTAAAATTCAATGAGAAAAGAACAAGTAAAATAAATAAATTGAAACAGAAGCAAATACATAATCAACTACACCAATGCATATCATTTCCCTTCCCACTTTTTTCTTCTGACCTCTTTCACCTGTCTTTTCCATATTTTAACTCCTTCCTCTTTCCTGCTTTCTGCTTCTTAATGTAGGAAGCAAATACCTTTCAAATGTCTGGTATCCTTTATTTTCTTTACTGCTATGTGCACAATTCCTAGTAATTCCTTAACATCTCAGTCACAATTCTTAAATATCAACAAATCTTAATCTAATTTATGTTATCTTATAGAAAAGGAAACAAATCCTAGCAGCATGACATACTTGTAACTAATTTGGTCTCTAGGATTTTAAGGAATTCAGTCATAAGTTAAAAAAACAGAGATTTCTAAATAACCCTATCTCTAAGAATTTAATATAGATTTCCCCCTTTCTGATCATTTAAAAATATAGCCAATATAATTTATTAAATCTTGTCATAAGTTACTGAAATTCTAATGAAGATATATAAAAGCTATCATAGTCAGATGTGTAATACACACAGATGTATAATACCAAAGAGAATGATTGCTTTATATGGGTTAGAGTCAATTTTGTTTGGGATGCAATCTTCCTTCAGTATTTTACTTCAGTATTTTACTGAAATTCAGTATTTTAATTAAAACTAAAAATCATCAAGAGAAGGAAAATGAGTAAATTTTTACCAATACATTTTATTTGTGCTTTTGATTTTACATATTAAACTAAACAGTAAACTAATTATTGTAAGAAAAAAAAAGCTAAGAGTGAACACTATTTAAAAGATTTCAAACTCAAAACAATGTTAATTTCAAAAACTCCAGGACCCTCCCTGGTGGCACAATGGGTTAAAGCTCAGCACCATGAAGCATGTAGCAGCCCCTTCAGCATGAGTTCCACCCCTGGCCAAGGAGCTGACCCACATGGCACAGTAGATCTCTCCTGACCCGCCCGCTGCTCTCCTCACAATGTACTTAGTGGATCTACCTGTTCTGCTCTCCACTCTGCCTCTGGTGAATCCTCTTACCCCCTCCCACACACACACCGCCCCCTCCCCCCCACCTCTGGCCTGTACCCAGTTCTGTATGCATAAATAAATCGTAAAAAAAAAAAAAAAAAAAACTCCAGTTGACCCGTATTGGCATGAATTGGCACAGTCATATGAATTATGTAACTGTGGCTCAAATATAACAGGATGTAAAAAGGGAATAATGTAAAGGGGTAGGGTGAATGAACCTATAACAGATAACTTGGGAGAAAACTGTGACTTATTCACAAAGGCTGTTCTTTTTGATATTCTATTCTAATTTCAATGTGCCAAGCATCTTATATCAGGTATAGCTTCTAATTGAAGCTCAAACAAGGAACTTTGTGATCAAGAGTAGTCTCAGCTAGTGTCAGTTTTGATTAAAACTCAGCAGATGATGTTTAACACTTTAAAGATTTACATAATTAGAAACTTTGTCAAACTTTTCCATGACATCACTGTATCAACACTTGCTGGTCATCTTCTAGAAGCCAAAACATAACCTGAGGGGTTGATGAATGGAAAAAGGACAAGAGAGCCTAAATTAGAAGACTACCTCTCATTCCTAATTGGAGAAAGCAAATCTATCAAAGGAACTAAAAGACATTTTTATAGAAACAAAATACTGCCTCAAATATAGGGTGAATAGGTAAGAACTGAGAAGATCTCAACCACTCTTACAAAAGTGAGCTGGAATAGGTGATAAATTAATTCTAAAAAGAAATGAGGGTATTATGGGAAATACTGATAACAAACTGGCAAGGAGGAAAGAACATTACAATCATGGGAACATCAATGAAATCTGTCCATCAAGCAAAATATTAAATTTGATCCTTGATTTTGTTTATATAATTATTTTTAACATCTTTTACACATCACGATAAATAAATCCTAGCAAACCATTATGTCTAACGCACTTAAGTCCACTTAACAAAAATAGCAAATCCAATTCTTCCTTTTTAGTCATAAATTGAAACAGATAAGAAGGTACAAAAACCTAAAGCACAGCAAGCTTAACTGTATAAAGTTCAGCATGTACTCATGCTTTCATTCAAAAAGGGAAATAATTAACAAAATGTCCTCCTCACAGCTCCTACGAAAGTAAGAGGAGAGAGTCCTTTTCTGTCTTAAAAATACTAAACATGGTAAACAATTGATTCTGCTAAGTTCTCAAAATACATGCTCCAAGCATACGAAATATGGATACTTCGCCTTCAAGATAATTAATATTAGAAGTCTGCAAAAGAGATATTTTCCTATAGTTTACTGCTTTGCCAGAATTTACCATAAGCTTGAATAACAGTAATGAAGAAGATAGGTTTAAAAACATTGATAGAACAATAAACGACAGATCAATAAAACAGGATCAGAAAAAACATAACCATTGTATAAGGATGAAAACATTAAGCCTCTTAGAACATGCCAGAAATTTTTAAGGTAGCAGGTAATTTATATTCAAATAAATTACCAAAAGGTAAACGGTACTATACATCTATTAACAGTTTGCTATAAATAATGCCTAATGAGCAAGACAACTATAGCAAACATTGATCATTCTGCCTAGTGAAAATACTAGAACATTTTAACCAAAATTTTATCTGTAATCAAGATAAAAATCTTTTATCAACCAAATTCCCAATAGTATATGGAGGGGAATAGTAACTGGTATGGTTTCTAAAGCCTGACTTCCTCCATTGATACTTTCTCCTCCACTTCCTAGTTTAGCTGTATTAGCTATGGCAGTTATGTAGTCTTACAATTTCTTCTTCTAGAATTGTTTCCAAAGAAGTGTTACCATATTAAGTGGGAAACAATGTCATTTTTATTATCACTGTTGCTATTGTAGTCTAAATAGCTTTGCTGATGCTTTAAACATTTCTTTGGAGTACCTATTGTAGTTCTCATTTAACAACAGACACTTCATGTTAAATATCAAAAGTTATGTTCTGAGTATGTTATCAGAGATTTTAGTAGAAATAGAATCTATAAAGTGATATTTACCAGGCTTTCTACAGAGGGATGTGGAGCTTATTAGTTAGGAATATGCCTTTATCACCTATTTTTATGTTAGAGAAAATAAAAGATCATGTCTTGAAAAAATTTAAGAATGCAAAATTCTGGTTCAAGATGATAGGCTGTCCATCTACTTATAGGCACCCTCTTCCACTGAGATGACAGTAAAGGTATTTTTTAAGGCTTAAATTCACAAGGACAGAGCCTAGGAGATGAAGCTGCATTAACAAAATTATGGTGAATGACTCTGCAGGCTCAGAAATCTAAATACTAAGCAGACAAAAGAGAAAGTCAAAACAACTCAATTTACAAGACAGAATCTCCAAAAGACTAACAGGTAGCACCAGGAACCTGTGAAAATAGGAGAGAAGGATGACAAACAGGATTGCTTAAAAACCTGTCAGAAAAACTGTTAGATTCCCATTCCCCATTCCACCACTCCCTCATTCCAGTTAAATAAACGCCCTTTACTGACCCCTGGAAAACCCTGGAGATTTACATGCTAGAGATTTTTTAAGTGCTTCTATTATTACAAGATGACGTAAGTCAAGCTATAAACAGGTATGTCACTTTACTTAAAAAAAAAAAAAAGAGAAATAAAGAGAAATTTTTTGTGCTTCTTCCCCAATTTAGCTTCCATACTACTGAAAACAGGCTTATTCTTTCCAGTAGGGTAACAGTGTTCTTTGTTGCATCTAACCAGCCTAAAGTAAAACATCTAAAGGTAAGAACATCAAAGGTTTCTCAAATAAGCAACCCACCTAGATTACACTGAAGGTCAGATTAGCAGATTATGAACCTGAAGTTTGTAAATGTAAAAAACTTCATCTGGTGCCTAGAACTACTGATCAAATTCTCAGAATTCTTTTTAGAATGCTTCATGAGCAGATTAGTAAAGAACCACTGCACATTTAAGAGGCTGAAATGTGAAAAACAGACCAAGGCAAGCAAATAAAATAGAGAAACCTGTAAGAACTAGAGAAATATAGAGAGCAGAAAATTTCCCAAACTATCACTACCCCTCAGAGATAAAGGAATATAAGCACCCATGAAATAAGAACAAATAAGAACAGAAAAGTATTTTTTTTAACACCAAAGGTCCTGTAACAGGAGAATTTTTAATCCATTGAGGATAGAAGATAAAACTGAGGACAACTAACACTATAGTAAAAAAAAAAAAAGATGTGGAGAAAAGATAAAGTAGTAAAACCAGTCCAAGCTCTTAGAAAAAACAAAGAAAAAAGATGAGGGAGGAAGGCAGAGGGAGAAAGACGATGAGAAGGAATGAGTATTAATAGAAAAAAAGAAATCAAAGGATTACTAACTCAATAAACTTGCCCAGAACTGGATTTTCTAAATCAAGAGAAATCACCACGTACTCAAGTGATGCTGCTGGAAAATGTACTTCACCAAAATGAGGACCCAACAGGAAATTCGGCAACAGGCACCCAAGGCAAGAAAAAAAAAAAATTAAAACTCTAGGGTGATGGGGATTTCAGTGGAAAGGGGGTGTTTAATGTAATTACACCAAAAAAAAAAAAAAAAAAA
>NW_004567108.1:32439333-32477180 GCF_000260355.1 Condylura cristata | reverse complement strand
AAAAAAAAAAAAAAAAAAACAAGAGTATAGATTAGAAAAGGTCAGAGTGTATGTTTTATCTTCAAGAAAAAAATTAATAGGACAATCAAGAAACTACTAATACCATAAGATAGAGTCAGGGGATAAATTAATGATGAGTATACAGAAAATTAACCTACCCTTTAACAAATAAATATATTCCAGGAATAAACAAAACTGTCCAAGAAAAAAAAGCAATCATTAAATACTAATACATGGAAGAGCTATGAAGAACATTTATATAATTATAATATTAAATACTTCTCTAATAAAAGTTTGAGTAACTATTGTATATAAAGAGAGGAGGACAAGAAATATGTGTGAGATTGTGGCATCAGGACTGGTGAGATAAAATCTTATCTTTCACAGTCGGACATCAAAAGACAGTATCTAAAGAAGTCAAGTAGCAGCAATGTAAGTTTGTTATTTGAAGATATGATAGTGAATAACAAAAGTATCAGCTAGAAAGTTTCAAGGAGGTTTTGTCTAAGAAAAGGGAAGTAGGAGGAGACATCCCAATTTTTGTCTCCCTTCCTGACTGCCTTCCTCTTTTCAACCACTTCTGTCTCTCCTTTTGTGGAATCCAGTGCCTTGGTCTACCCCTTAAATGTTGGAGTCCCACAAGACTTCACCTTCTATTTTCTTTCCTTCACCTTCTATTTTCTTTCCTCCCTCTGAGTAACTCTACACACCAAGGTCTACCCAGCTGCCACCCACTTTCTCTACCCTCTAGTCCAAATCATCATCACCACCAACCTCCGTTCTAACTAATCCTCCAGATTCCAATTCTGTCACCTTCCAAAAGTATTTCCCATGTAAGTCTACATTAGTTTTGTAAAAACAAATTTAATCTCATGGAACCTGGGTTTTCTTTCAATACCAAAAAAAAAAAAAAAAAAAACCCTTTCAATACCTTCCTACTGTTTTAAAGGAAAATTCAAAATACTTTCCTGCTTACAAGATCCTACTAGTCTGTCTGCCTGGTCAACCTCTGTAGCCTCATCTCACATCACTCTCCCTCCTATTCTCTATGCTCCAACCACACACATCTTTCTAGTCCTTGAACATACCAAGATGTCACTTGTCTCAGAGCCTTAGCACCTGCTATTTCTGTCTGAAATCATTCCCTCTCTCTCCCATTTCTTTCTTATGCAGCCAAAAGAAGATCCTTAAGGTACTCATTTTAGTCTAAACAATGCCCCCTGGAGTTGGCTAACACTAGATTTCTTGATTTCTAAGACAGACAGCCTTAAAAAAAAAGATTTATTTATGCATACAGAACTGGGGTACAGGCCAGAGGTGCAGGGGCAGTGAGAGGATTCACCAGACACAGAGTAGGGAGCAGAACAGGCCTATTGATTAAGTACACTGCTGAGGGGAGCAGCGGGCAGGTCAGGAGAGGTCTGCCTCACCATGTGGATCACCTCTGGGGTGGGGATCGAACTCATGCTGAAATGGCTTTCTTTCTTAGTACTGTGCTTTAACCCTATGCATCACCAGGGAAGGCCGACGGACAGCCTTTTGATGAAAGAATTTTTTGTTGTTTTATATCTGTGTTCCAAGACTATGCAAACTATATGAAACAAATCCCATTTAATTCTTGCTCCTCAGCATCTGGAGTTTATCTTATATATTGTAGATACTCATCTGTTGAATGAATAAATGATGCCAAAGCCTGTATCCTATTTTTCAAAACTCTCCTATATTCTATTATTAAATACCATCTCTACTTAAACATTCTATGGGTACCTCAAACTCAACATATTCAGGCCTAAATTAGCCTGTCAGTATCTCCCCTGTTACTGTTCCCCTCATGCTGTTTTCTCACTAATGGCACCCTGTGAATCTGCGCCTCAAATCTTTCTTGAATTGGTGCCCTCTTCACCTATTTTGTCAACGCTCTAGACAATGTCTTGCCAAATATCACCTCAATTACTGCAAGAACTTAGCAAGGAATCTCCACACCTCCAGCAGCAACTTTATCTGGAACTTCAGAGCTAATAGAGTGATTTTATTAAAACTAAAACAAATGGTCCCATGTTCAGAATACTTGAAAGACCTTTTCAGTTACAGTGGTGCTATAGCACTGGCAGGTTGCTGAATATAATAAATTCCTTGATCTCTTGTGCACTTGTCCTTCTAGTCCCTGTGCCATAAGTATACCCAGACTTAGTAATGCTGCTAACTTTTTCTCTTTAAGACACAAAGGTATGCTCCCCTAAGAAGATTTTTCCTGACCATTTTACCCCAAGTTGAGTGGGAGACCTTTCACTGTGTTTCCACATTATCCTGTGACACAAATCATAGCATTTATCATGCTAATTGTCCATTTGATTCTGAGTATACAGAATTGCTACATATTACTTAATCATTATAGTCCCAGAGTCTATTAAATACTAATCCCCAAAAAACTACTTGCATCATGACTGCATAACTTCACTATAATGTGAAGTTGGTATAAATTTTCTAATTAATACACAATTAAGAAAATATATGCCTTGAAACTCACTAGAAGAATTTATCATTTAAAAACACCCCTTAGTTGCCCTCCCTAGTAGCACAGCACAGCACTAAGAAGCTAAAGCCGCTTCAGCATGAGTTCACTCTCGCCCTGGAGGTGACCCACATGGCGTGGCAGACCTCTCTTGACCCGCCCACTGCTCCCCTCAGCAGTGTACTTCGTCGATCTGCCTGTTCTGCTCCCCACTCTGTCTCTAGTGAAACCTCTCACTGCCCCTGCACCTCTAGCCTATACCCCAGCTCTGAATGCATAAATCTTTAAAAAACAAACAAACAAAAACCCTTAGTTAATGGTCCTTTAAATATTATAGTCATAGTTCTAAAATTTAAGAAAGTAGAATTTCAACTGACTTTTAATATACCCTGTGGGAACACAAGGGACCATAGTGATGGCACATTTGTGACTTGGTGGTGGGAACTTTATGGGACTGCACGTGAGAAGAGAAAGCATTGTACAAAAAAAAAAAAAAAAAGATGTAAAATATGTATAAATAATTACTAAAAAAGCACCACCTGTTGGGAGGTTTGGGGTCCATAGTCCCTGTGGGTATCTCACAGCCCCTATGTCTTGCTGGATATATGGGAAATGCAAGATCTTGACCACTCAGGGCCATTTCTCGGGGTTGTGTTTATAGTGAGCCACTTTGAGGGATGAATTAAGTCACACTGATGACAAAGAACAATCTTGCTTACAATAAAAACAACAGAGTTGCTGTTTTGGTGCTCTTCAGTCACCCCTCCTGAGTGCACAGATCTGGCATACCATATTCTGTCACCTCCATAGGACTTGGAACAAGGAGGACAGAAGCAAATAAATTATTCCCAACTAGCTTGCTATGCCATGAGTAACTACAGTTCTCTGTCGATGAGCCAAGATCCTTGTGTTTTGTGTCTTCTACCAGCACCCATGAAATGATAATAGGTGATCTGAATAAAACCAAATCCCCCAAAAAAGCCCAGGAGGCGAAAAACAAAAACACAAATCCCAGACCTGATAACCGCTTAGCAATTTACAAACCTCTAGGATCAAATACATGACATTTAAACTATTGAGAATCACTCTCATTTCTTCCTTTACCACCCATTTTAAACAAACACAATACGGGAAAAGCCATTTTCATCATAAAATTTAATTTACTGTTCATTTTAAGGTTTTCCACCTGCTTATTTTTACTGTTTCAATTATTTTGCCCCAAACCAAATAAACTTTATGATCCTACTTATATTTTCATTTCTTTTATACCATATATTCCCTAAAATAGAAGTCTATTATCTCTCCAACCATTAAGATATAAAACCCAAACAATTCACAAAGCCTTTCTAAAAGGCACCCTTCAATAAAGCGCATGTGCTGTGGTCTCCCCTTTAAAAGGGTCGTCATACAGACTGAGCGTGCTCTTCAGACTGGACATCCAATCTATTCACCTCTGAAACTCTACTGCTCTCTGACTGCTATGTGTTACCTGTCATGTGTTGTTTTTCATTTTGATAACTGACCTTTATACTCTGAGGCATTAAGAAAAATAACTAAGAATTGAGATGGGGAAAAAAATGTACAAAATGATGTAAAAATAAACTATTATATTTTACCAAAAAAAAAGAAAAATAACTAAGAAATATATTTCTAAAAAAGGCAGAGAAAAGAGACAAGACCCTCAAAATGACAATATCAGTAGGGAATTGGGCGAGAAACTAAGCGGGTTTGTTACTGTGTTTATATCAGACAGGTAGAGTTCAGAGGTAGTAGGGCTAAGTAGATCCAAAGTGGATGATTAGCAAATACACATACAAAAATTGAGACGAAGGAAAGATAACAGTGATAGAAGACACCTCTTAAGAGTTGAAAGCAAGCAAAACAGGCTGGGTCACACTGGAGGTCATCTGACAACTACCCCATCAGCCTCCTACCAGAGCACAGCTCAAACTTCAGGGAAGCCTAAGTGAAAAGATTCCCTAAATTCAGAGACAAGCAACTGAGACTTAAGAGATCAAAAGCTGGTAAAGCTTCAGGGTTTCACCAGCTTCACTGAGCAAGCTTTGAGCTGATGTTCTATGAGTTAAATGTATGAACTATGGTAAGAATATGAAACTAGATCCTTAGGCTTCGGGGAATCTATGTAAGAAATGCACTGACCAGTGTCTTGGCTAGTATGTGGCTACAAGGGAGGCCGAAGCAAATAAGGCTGGAGCTTCCTTAACTCCTAAGAGCCTCAAGGCCACAGAAACCCCAATGTGAACTTCTCAGTTACAGTGTTTTCTAATCTAGATATGGCATACACCTTGTACATCAATTTTTCACTTAATACAACTGATATTTAATGAACATTAAATTTGTGATTTTCTCCATTTTCCTTCCTTTACATTTTATATATTTCTGCCAGAATTATATATCATCCCCTTTTCGGGTAAACATATATCATGTTTATTCCTACAGTGTTTCTTTTGAAGCCTCCTTGTTTACACATTAGGATCCACACAAGGTCACCACAGGTTTCAAAACAACATATGATAATAACCTCCTGCTACAGAATCCACAGGCTGTTTTCAGGCCTGAACAGCAGTGCGGGGCATCTGGCTCTGTGCCTTCTGCAGCCAGCGAAGTGCAGCTGCTGGGGGACTTCCCCTTTGAGCTTACCCTGCTCCCCTTTTCCGGGCTTACAGCCACCACTGCTCCTCCTCCACCCCCATCCCTTAAGAAGAGCGAAAGATAATCTCAAAGAAGGAGGGGACATTACTATCTTCACCCTGCAGGGGCTACTAACTTCTCAAAGAGATACCCTCCATGTCCACCACAAGTTCTCAATATTCACACGGGGATGGGGGAGGGGAAAGGTGTAGAATTTGGCATCTCACATTAACAATGGAAAGACCACAGGGGCCAAGGTCCTTCTACCATCTGGATTATGAGCTTGAATGAAGCTTAATAAGAGTAGCTAAGGGACTCCAGAACAGAGTTAGGCTTACATATTACAAATTCCCAGGATTTGTTTACACAGGTAAAGCAAGATGACAGACACAGGGACAAAGTCTTAGAAAGAAGAGTTTATTACTTATAGTGCCCAAGACAGGGGCCTATTGCACTGGACAGGGCCACAAGGAAGCATCGGTTTGGGCAGCAGACAGGAGGAGTAAGGGCAGCATGAACACCAGCCTTCACTGTGGCTGTCTTGGAAAGGCAAGGCTGGGCAGAGTAAGCAGTTCAGGACTGGCTATTTAAAATCGCTTCAGCAGGCTCCGCTTATCTGGTCCTGGAATGCCTGAGCAAAGGAGAGCAGAGAACTGGGAAGACTTAAAAGCCCTGGATTGGCTAGTTTGCATATGAAAGGCACACTCACTGTGGGGTTGCAATCTCCAGGAATCCTATCTAAGGGGAGGAATCCTGTTCCCTGAGAAGGGCAATCTGTCCCCAGCCAGTAAGGCAATACCTAAAATGTTAAAGCATCATAAAATACATAAAATAAGAGATTAACACAACCCCAGTTGTTTTTCCAGACTCAGAAAATAGTGATGCCACCTTTCTTTACAACAGTTTTCCTAAACTAAAACCCCCCTTGAAACACCAATCCCCACCTCCACCTGGAGCCACCGCCAAAATGTATAGGTGGAAAATGCACACTCACTCCAAATGGTATTCCCTCCATTCCATACCAATTGTTACACCACCATTTGAAATCTGTATTACTAGCTATGAAAATGATGGTGGCATGATCTGTGCTGTAACTTCTGATGAAGTCACACTGTAACAGGTACAAGTTTCATGGACTCCGCCCCCACTCCAGATGCTGGAACTCCAAATCCCATCAGTACCAAGAAGAAGCATGCAGGGACATGAGGGCGGAGCTGAGCAGCCAGGTTGGGATAAAACCGGACATGTGGGCTCTGGGGGGCTCTTGGCCTGGTGGTTCGCAGGTGATCGTTTTGGTGCTCAATCGGTTTTCAGCGTGCTGGTGGAGTCCAAGTCAGCAGAACTGGTAGGACATCCTAGTTAACCTGTGTTTCTCTCCCTCTTTCCCTGGGTTATTCCCTTACCTTTGTCCTTATAAATAAATCCATTATTTAACCTTTTGAGTGTATCCATAATATGACTGAATTGTAAGTGCACGGGTGAAAACGCACAGACAAGCAACCCAATTCATATTGGGGTGCCCTGTAACAACACTACTGTCAGACTCCTTCAGGACACTAAAGCTTCAGAGACCAAAAGGAATTTTAAAGCATTTAAATGAAGATCAGAGTCCTGAACAAGTAGAGGAGTGGCACAGCTAACTTTTTGCTAACATTTTTAAGCTAGACCTTAGCTTACTGTTTTCAGGCTTGCATAAAATTTCAATAAAAAGAATACAAAAATACATCTTCGGATTTCAAGACATCACTAGTGTTTATCATCTTCTAGAAAAAAGGCAAGTGAGTAGACTAAATATCAAGGTATCACCACCTCTCTGCTAAACTTCTGAACAACATTTCTGTTCTACCTTAAAATGTTCTCAGTCATGCACTCTTAGAAGTCACAATTTGGCATTAGCCATCATTCAGTGAAATAGATGTTTGGCCACAGGTGGAACTTAAATCTCTATATTGATTTTTTAACTAGTAAGATGCATTTCACTGTTAAACTGTTGTTCACTGATTATTCTGTGCAAAAGTAAAACCAGATCTGTTTAAAACAAAAACACATATGATGATATCAATAAACAAGGGGTTTTTTTTAATTTGTTATGCTGTTTTCAAAGTCTTAGACATGCTTGCAATGTAATATAATCATCACAAGACAAAATATTAGATAGAAAACTAAGTGAGAAAAAAAAGCAACCAGATATTCAGACAGATTGGCTTGCACTCTCTCCAGTACATCTATCAACCACTCAGCCTAATACTTTCAGGGAGTTTACAAAATAAGTCACCATAGTAGGTCTAACACCTACCAGTTACTAATCATGTTGGATGGATATCACAAAATATATTAAAACTACAACTTATGGAATGGTTAGTCACATTTGAGAACCACAGGATTGAAACATATTCCTGAATATCTTTCTTAGCCCAATTTATATAACAAGCGAAGTATTAAATCATGAGATCAGAAGTATGACATGGTGGTTTTTTAAATTATTTTATCCATGTCATTGCAAGGAATCAAATACCTTAATAAAAATGAAACAAAAACTTGCTAAGTTTCACTGATCAAAATTGGTTCAACAAAACTGGACCCTGTGCTCATGGATATCATTTTCTTTTCAAGGATTTAATGCTTTCCTGTCTGTTCCACTCCTATGTGCTACTCGTTCAGGACACTTGATCTTCATTTAAATTTATGGTCTAAACAGAGAAAATGCTTCCTTCTCTTAGTTCTCAGTAATGCTAACACATTCAAACATTCATCTAACACACATTTACTATGCAAATAGTATATGCCAGTTCCTATCTCATTCACTGGAATTTTCAAAAAGATTTTACAAATATTAATAGAAAGTAATAAATTAACAAAAATATAGAATATCCTGACTTATCTAATTAAACATTAGGATCTCACTAGCATTAGGAGGCATCCATGACATAAAATCTTTATCAGAAATATTGCTAAGATAACAATATTACAGCTTCCTTGAAGTTCAAAGCATCTATCCAGGCCATCTCAAGAGTCCCTTGCTTTCTGACTGAGGTCAGTTTCTTCACACCCCATGCCCTAACTTCATTCTCTGCACATTAAGGCCTAAAGAACAATTCTCATCCTGAAATGTAATGGTCACATCTGGAGTAGAATGCCCACCTTTCTGCTTTCTCTTAACTATAACACTCTTCCACTAAAGGGCACACCACACCGCAGAGAAGCACTGCAGAAATGACAGAAGCATTAAAAAGAAGGGGCTGGCCCTCCCTGGTGGCGCAGCGGGTTAAAGCACAGCACTGAGAATCTAAAGCCGCCTCCGCATGAGTTCGATTCCCGCCTGCCCGGGAGGCGACCACATGGTGCGGCAGACCTCTCCTGACCCGCCCACTGCTTCCCTCAGCAGTGTACTTCGTCGATCTGCCTGTTCTGTTCCCCACTCTGTCTCTGGTGAAGCCTCTCACCACCCCTGAGCCTCTGGCTTGTACCCCAGTTCTGTATGCACAAATAAATAAATCTTTAAAAAAAAAAAAAAGAAGGGGCTAACAAAATTGTGTGGAGGCTGAGTCTGCATATTATTCTTAGAGTAGTAATCACCTTAACTACTTTGGAAAGGCTAAGACAACAGTGACTACTGCAACAGAGAAACAACTCTAGTTACTACTTACTTGCTCGTGAGCAGGTATTTTACTTCTCTAAATCTACTTTCCTCACTATATGATGTTATCAAGAAGTATCTTATATGGCTGCGACAGGTGTTAAGTATACTAATGCAGATGAAGGCCCTAGCACCATAGCTATGTGGCAGAAGCACACACTAAATTTATTTTAAGTATATACAAAGCCCAATATCACAGAATGTTGATCTTGACTCACTTCATGGCTTATACAATCACAACATCAAAGTTCTGTTTCAGGGTCAGCTCAAATGAACCCCTCCCTGATGTATATAGTAAGAATCTTTCCTGTCTCCTTTAAAAATTCTAACACTTTGTTATTGGCCTCTAGTAGTATTCTAGTTATTTGCATACTATTTTAATCTCTTATCTGGAAAGCAACTTAAGGCCAGAAATTTTATTTTTGCTAGTTAGCTTAAAAATAAATAAAAATCGGGCCCTCCCTGGTCGCGCAGCGTGTTAAAGTGCAGCACTGAGAAGCTAAAGCCGCCTCCGCATGAGTTCGATTCCCGCCTGCCCGGGAGGCGACCACATGGTGCGGCAGACCTCTCCTGACCCGCCCACTGCTTCCCTCAGCAGTGTACTTCGTCGATCTGCCTGTTCTGTTCCCCACTCTGTCTCTGGTGAAGCCTCTCACCACCCCTGAGCCTCTGGCTTGTACCCCAGTTCTGTATGTACAAATAAATAAATTTTAAAAAAATAAAATAAAAATAAAATAATAAATAAATCAAAATCAGCCCTCCCTGGTGGTGCAGTGGGTTAAAGCACTGCACTAAGAAGCTTAAGCCACTTCCGCATGAGTTCCATCCCTGCCTGCCCTGGAGGAGACCCACATGGCTGGCAGACCTCTCCTGACCCACCAGCTGCTCCCCTCAGCAGTGTACTTTGAACATCTGCCTGTTCTGCTCCCCACTCTGTCTCTGGTGAATCCTCTCACCCACCACATCTCTGGCCTGTACCCCAGTTCTGTATGAATAAATCTTTAAAAAAAAAATAAATCAAAATGTCCCATTAGCGCTCATCTGATTAGAAGAAAAGAACTAACCTGAGCAACAACAAATTTGCATGTAAGTTACAAATGAATAGTTAGTGCCTTGTTGATACTATAAAACTTCACAAATTGTTGCACATTTTTAGTAAGTTACTACATATAGTAATTTGTAACTTCAGAAGGGTCTTGGTTTTCTAGAAAAGAAAAAAAAATCTATAGTTAACTGTTAAGATAATGTCAATGTGGTTGATTATTTTTGGTAGATGAGTAGAGACGGTCATTTCCCTCAACCCCCACCTGCAGTCACCATAGTAAAAGTTTTATGCTATGTTCAGAATGTGAGTACATCCACTTGCACGTACACAAGACGTAACCAGATTGCAAATTTCACTTGTGAAAATGAGTGAATAAGTTGCACTGAATATCCTTGTGTTCCAAATGGAAAAGCATTAGTTCAAATGCAGGTTATTATTTTTACTTTAGTTTTAACTGAAACTCTTAACACCTACTTTCCTGCCACTTTACACATTTAACATCAAAAATGGATTTATAGCTCTTCTTGATCACTCAGTATCACCACTACTTATGTGTTTCAATTATTGAGGCACATTGCAGAGATACCTGTTACAAATGCTAGAGCCAGACAAGGTATGTATTCCAGCTAGACAAGGACTAGACATGGCTGTGTCATTAGCATATAGACATGGCACACAAAAGACACTATATTTGAGGAACACTATAGATGGCTGGCGATCCTTTGTTCTTACATCATTCACCTTCCAAGAGGTAAGGAAGGAATTATGTATTTATTCAACAATCCCATACTTTCCTATTGTCTATCTTATCTTTTACTGCTTGGCTTCCATCACCACTATTATCACTGATCATCCAAACTCCTATCTCTGCTGCTCTCTTCTTTTTTCTCTTCAGTCTCCAACTGCCAGTCCATGGAAATGCAAAATCTACTCACTTGAAAATCACATTTTACAAAGTAGTATGGAAGTATATGATTACGTACATGTATATTCACATACTATTAGAATATAAATTGAGATATTTGCAAATAAAAACCTATATAAAATTTTAAATAAAGGTGTTGAGGTTCACAAAATACTACTGAAATACTAATTACAGTTGTATTGAATGTATAGATTAACTTGAGGAAAATTGACATCTTCACAGCATTGTCTTTCATGGTATTTCTTTCCTCTTAGTTATCTTCTTTCATGTTCCTTAGTGGAGTTTTGTCATTATTTTGCACTTTTTTAGGTTAGTTATTTGATTGTATATCCTGCTACTGTGAATTAATTATAAAGTCACTTTTTCTAAAGAGGGCTTTCCCTATCAGACTTTATAACACAGTGTAAGACCCACTGTAATTAAAACATTGTGATTCTAGACAGAAATAGACAACTTATCTATGAAATATGAGAAAATTTACATATGGCAAGGATGTAATACATATCCAGCAAGATAAGTACAAAATACTTTTATGCTAAAGGAAAGTCAAACACTATATACCACATGTTATCCAAAGGTAAAGTCATAAAGCATTAATGATCCAAATGTAAAATATAAAACTGTAGGCAAACAGACGGAAATACAGAGAGATGTGTAATATCAAAGTAGAAAAAGATTTCTTTAGATCACAATACAAAACACAATGTGTTAATTTATGTTTTGGAATATGATGATTTAGGCACTTGAAAATTAAGGATTTCTCATCAAAGAGAGACTCAACAGACAAAACTAACTGATTATATTATAATGTCTAAATTCAACAAGGATTAATGCCTATAATATTTAAGGGACTCCTGCAAGTACTGAATACAGGCAAAGGACAGGAATAGTCAGTTCATATTTATTCACTCAGTGTAATTTCTTAAGTATATAATATTGAGGAATAGACATTTTTAAAATATTGAGCACTTTATGTCTGATTTTTTTTTCCAACTAGGATTACAGGTATGTACGACACAGATAAGATCCCTGTAATCAAAGATCCCTGTAATCAAAGAACTTGAACAAGGGAAATAAACAGTAAAATTAATATACTATGTTTGCTGTGATAAATACTATGAGGAAAGATAAAGGAGAACAAAGGTAGAAAGTGATGAGCAGTATTCTTTAGATAAGGAAAGTCTCTCAGAGGATATGATATTTGAGCAAAGACCTGAATGGATGAGTCAGCCAAACAGAATGAGGGGAAAGGGTTTTCTAGGCCGAAGACGTAGCAAAAACTTAGTCTCTACAGTCAGATAAAAAGTACCCAAAGAAATAACCTCTCTAGTAATCAGAGAAATGAAAGCTTAAGTAACAATATACTACCTACAAATATCAGCAAAAATATAACGGAAGATATTATCACGTGTTGGTAGAAATGGAGGGCAGTGGGACTGATGTGTGGTACAACCATTCTGGAAAGCAAGCTGGTAGTACTTACTGAAATGAGGTGTTTGTATAATGTATGACCCAGAAATTTTACAGGGGAAAAAATCATAGTTCTCCCAAAAGTCCTTAGCAGGACATGTATAAAAATGCAAATCACAGAGCTGTTTGTGGTAACAGAAGTTATAGGCAATAATCTAGGGTAATAGCAGGGGGGATAAGTAGGGTGTGGTAGATTCACAATCTGACTACCTGTAACTTATGAAATATGTACAGAGATTCAAAAATTGAGCATAAAATACTTATTTGTGTCTCAGATTTGCTTTGAAGTACCAACTTTTGTAGAGCTGGAGTTTTCGGATGGCCGGACCCCAGAAAAGGAGCAATTAGAAATATTTATTAAGCAACATCAAGGAGGAGTTGATAATTATTGATGCTAAATGATAAAGGCATCAACCCCCATGATATTCTAAACCCCAGTGTTACACTATTCTCTCCACTATTCTCTCCACATCTGTGTGTTTGAGGTTCTCCATCATAAAAGGCATTTTTATATTAAGTGAAATATAAAACAAAGACCTAGAGAACTATTTACAAAAATTAAAGACAGCACTGTATATATACACACACATATACATGCATATACAAATATACTAGTGTGTGTAAATATACTACATATTTAAGTTAAAGACCTATCCAGAAACTTTGTGTATCTATGAAGGCAGAGAATGAGAATGGAAACTAAAAGTAAATAAGGACCATTTTAAATAAAGTAAAACAAGGGAGCTTTGTACTTGCCAAAGTTAATACTGTGCTATTATCTGATGGTTAGATTAATTCATTTTTCCTCACTTGGGGTCAAGAAAGAAAACATTAAGCAAATATAAAGTATCCTCAGATCACAGAGAAAGAGTGACTAAATCTGGCTTGTGTGGAAGGGGTGTTCCTTTCTCACACATTAGACCCATGGAATCAGAACATATGAGACTGGATAAAAAGTACTACTGTTCAATTCCCATTTCATAGAGGAGAAACTAAAAGACAGTAGGTTAAGTAAAAATTATATACGCTCCCCATCATCCTCACCTACTTTTTCACAATATCTCCAAGACTTAAGTATTTACTTGAAACTAAAATGCCTCTCCTCTCCTCAATACTTAATTGTATACTTATTTCCTATAAAAAGTCCAGTATTCAAAACTTTCCTAGCATTAACTAAATGAACTAAAGTTCCACAGCTACTCCAAGAAACGTCCCTGATGACTTCAGCATACACCCTTTCCTTCTTTAATTTCTTTTCACTTACTCTCTGCGCCATTCAATTAGCACCTATTACAGTAACACCTCATTTATCCAGCATCATTGGGAAAGAAAAGTGTTCATCAGAACAAATTTTCCAGACAACTTAAGCATTAATTTAGGAAGCAGCAAAGTAGAGTGAAATTAATTTAGGAAGCAGCAAAGGAGAATAGTTCTGACTTTAGTTACAGACATATCTGTGTTCAAATCTCAGTTCTGTCACTTACTAGCTAAGTGTTTTGATCAAGTGTCAACTCTGTCTCTTTCATCATCTATACAGTGGAGATACACTACTAACTTCACAAAGGTGTGGGCACTACAGAAATCGCTTGTAAAGAAGCCATTACAACATTCTTTAAATAACACCTACATCTACTCCCCCTATACTATACACTAAAGTTAAATCATTTTTACAGATATGTTCTAATGTACATACTATGAGATTTTTTTTCAAGGATAATAAATGAAATTTAATCATTTCTTTTATAACTCATTACCCATTTACTCACTCATTCTATAAATGTCAAATCAGTAAAGTTTCAGGACATAAAATTAGTATATGAAAATTTCTACACACTAACAACAAGCTATCAAAGAGAAATTTAAAAAAACCTTATAATAGTGGTAAAATAAAATACACAAGAATAAATTTAACCAAGTTGATAAAAGATTTGTGCTCTATAAATCATAAGACATTGATGAAAGAAATTGAAGCCATACATAAATGGAAATGTTCTATGCTGAAGGCTTAGATGAAATAATATTGGTAAAATGTACATATCAAAAGCAATCTGCAGATCGAGTACGTCTCTATTAAAATTCTAATTTTATAGAAATAGAAAAAATTGCAATGGGAATAAAAAAGACGGCAGGTAGTCAGTCTTAGGAAATAAAATAAAAAGCTGGAAATATGCATCCTGACTTCAAATACATTATAAAGTGATCAAATACAAACTAACTGATCAAAGCAGCATGGCACTGGCATAACAACAGGTACACAGATCAATGGAAACAGATATTCACAAATTAACTAAGGCACACATGGTCAATTAATTTATAATAAAAGCCAATAAAGAATGGTGTCTTTAACAAATGATTATCAGGAAAAGTGGACAGCCATGTACAAAAAAAACAAGGGTCCTCTCTCATATCACATTCAAGAAATTAAATAAAAATGAAGTAAACATTTGAATGTTAAGACCTGGAACTATAGCACTTCTACAGGAAAACACAGAAGATAATAAGCACACTGACATAAATCTTCATAATTTTTGAATTTGCCAAGAAATACAAAAATAAATGAGATTACAACAAATTAAAAGTATTACACAAAGCAAAAGAAATCAAAATGAAAAAGCAAACTACTGAATGTGAGAAAGTATTTCTAAATCATCTGATAAGGCATTGACATTTAAAATTTTAAAAACTCAAAACACAATAGAAAAACTCACCCCAAAAATATGAATAGACATTTTCCCAAAGAAGCCAGACAGCCAGTGGGTAGATACATGAAAAAATGTTTAACATCACTAATTCTTAGGGAAATGCAAATGAGCACCATAATAAGATTATCACTTATTAGAACTACTTTCATAAAAAAAAAAGTGTTGGTGGGTCCTCCCTGGTGGTGCAGTGGGTTGAAACGCAGCACTAAGAAGCTAAAGCCACTTCAACATGAGTTTGATCCCCGGCCCCGGAGGTGACCCACATGGCGCGGCAGACCTCTCCTGACCCACCCGCTGCTCCCCTCAGCAGTGTACTTCATCGATCTGCCTGTCCTGCTCCCCACTGTTTCTGGTGAATCCTCTCATCACACCTGTGCCTCTCGCCTGTACCCCAGTTCTATATGAGTAAATAAATAAATCTTTAAAAAAATAAAAATAAAAAATAAAAATAAAAAAAGTGTTGGTGAGGATGTGGAGAAAAAAAAAACCCTATATCATGTTAGTGGGAATATAAATTACTACAGTTTCTAGAAAACAGTATGAAGATTCCTCAAAAAAATTAAATATAGAACTAATATACAATCCAATAATTCCACTTCTACGTAAATATCCAAGGAAAATGAAAACAGCATTTCAGATAACTAAGATATGGAAGCAACCTAATTGTATGTCAATTAATAAAGATGAATTACACACAATGAAATACTATTCAGTCACAAGATGGGCATGCTGTAGATTGTGACAACTGGATGGACTGTAAGTGCACTATACAAAGTGATTCTGTCAGACAGAAAGGCAAATACTATCTTCACACTCAAATGCAGAATCTAAAGACAACCAATTCATAATACAGAGAACAGATTGGTAGTTACAAGAGATGGTCCGTGAAGGGTGGGAAATATGGGTAGAGCTTGTGAAAAAGTACAAAATTCCAGTTATAAAAAGAATTCTGGGGGCCCTCCCTGGTGGCGCAGCGGGTTAAAGCACAGCACTGAGAATCTGAAGCCACTTATGCATGAGTTCGATTCCCGCCAGCCTCCTGCCCCGGAGGAGACCACATGGCGAGCCAGACCTCTCCTGACCCGCCCTCTGCTTCCCTCAGCAGTGTACTTCGTTGATCTGCCTGTTCTGCTCCCCACTCTGTCTCTGGTGAAGCCTCTCACCGCCCCTGAGCCTCTGGCCTGTACCCCAGTTCTGTATGAATAAATAACAAACTTTAAAAAAAAAAAAAAAAGAATTCTGGGGATCTCACATAAAGCATAGTGATTATCATTAATAGTGCCTTATTGTATACTTGAAAGTTACTAAGAAAGTGAATCTTAAATTTTCTCACACAAAAATGGTTACTATATGAAGTAATATAAATATTAGCTAATAATATACTAATTTTGCTATAAGTAAGTATCAAATCAACACACTGTAAACATTAGACTTAGATAATATAAGTCCATTATAACTCAACAAAGGTGGGAGGTCAAAGCTTGATTAGCAAATGCTAGGAAAAACAATGCATGTAGAAATGATAAGATACACAGATACATAGACACATATCAAGGCCAATATATGCAAAAGGACTAATGATTTAATAGTGAGTCTCTGCAGTCATGAAATTTAGTGTCTACAGGTCAATTT
This sequence comes from Condylura cristata, assembly GCF_000260355.1. Classification (NCBI taxonomy): domain Eukaryota; kingdom Metazoa; phylum Chordata; class Mammalia; order Eulipotyphla; family Talpidae; genus Condylura; species Condylura cristata. The sequence goes on along the minus strand of NW_004567108.1, from coordinate 32,460,605 downwards.
TACTTTGTATTACAGAATATGAATGAAGCAAACAAGGTGCTGGATGAAGAATAAAGAATTTATTTTAGAAAAAGTGATCAGAATACGTCTGCAGGATCTGATAGATTAAAAGAGAATCAATGATGAAAGGGCTGCTGAAGGAAGCACAAAGAGGGGGAAAGCATATCTAAGTTCTGTAATATCAGAAAGTTCACATAGGCAAGGACTTCAAGAAAGCTATGGAAACTACAGGATTATGACTAACAGGGAAACAGCAAGAGACATGTCTGGAGAATTAGGCAAGAACCAGATCATTCAGTAATCTGCAGGTTACAGTAAAGACTAAGTTTTGTTTAAATGGGGAGTGACATAATAAGACATAATTTAAATGTACAATGTCATTCAGAAATCCCCCCACCACACACTCCTTCATGGATTAACACTGACTAATTTGTTTTAAAGCTTCTATACCAAAAGTAGAAACAATGATACAGAGTGATGATTTTAAGTTTCCAAGTGAAAATCCTGCTTTTATTGCTTTTGGATATATACTCAAAAGTAGATTTGCTGGATTAGACAGTTCTGCTTTGACTGTTTTGAGGAGTCTCCATTGCTGTTCCCCATTTCAAAGCTTCAACGGTAGCACATTTCTTGTTCTCAATTATGAAAAGAAAATTAATAGAGTTACTCTAAAATGGCCTTTTCATACCATGTGACTTCCTTCAGTTCATTCTAGAATTTTAAACATTGGACACACTGTCTTAAGTATCCAAAAAAAAAAAAAAAAATCCTCTCCTGCTCTGTTTATGACTCCCTAGCAAAGTAATTTTGTGGAGCCAATTAATGTTTTCAGTCTCAACCTCTACTTTGTTAAAATGGAGTGATGCCTGACATTCTTCCGACACACTATGGTACTGTTGTTCAAAAGCAATAAGGAGAAGGTTATCAACTAGATGTAAACTAAAACAAACAAACAAACAAAAAAACTATATCTTTTATTGCTTTTGTAATCAATAAATTCTGGTTGCTTGAATGATATCCAAGTCATACTAAAACATAAAGGACCACAAACATGAATTAACTTTTGCAAGTAGAGAAAACAGTTTACAAATTGGTAGCTATGACAGGAAATAAAATCAAAATTATGGAATCCCTACTACATTTGTAGTCTTATACAATGCTATAGAATGCTAAGTATATACAATACATACAAGGAGTAACTAAATTGGTGCATAAAGGAAAATGAAGTTTCTCTTTAAATTACCAATTGAGTTTAAAAAAAAAAATCAGCAAACTAAAAAAAAATACTCACCCATATTTTTCAATATCAACATGTTAAGTTTATCTTTTATAAGTTACTGAATTAGATGGTATTTGTCCTTAAATAGTTCATCTAAATTAGTCTATTTTCAAGTAGGTTGAATGAAAAAAATTAAGAAACTGAATGCACATACATCCCCAAAAGGGCTTGAAGTTGTAGAAATGAGAAATGAAAGTAGATTAATAATAAATGAGTAAGTGACTGTGAATTAAGCACTGGAAAAACCTGACATGGACCACACATATACTGTTCTAGGAACTGAGAAATATTATGAACTTGACCTTCAAATTTATAGCCCAAATAAATAGTTATATAGCTAGATAAAAGATACCAAGTCTCCAACTGAAACAGCTAATTATGAAGGACACTGTAATGTTATCAAGCTCTTTAATGTAAAAGGGTAATGATTTTAGCATATATAGGTATATAGAGCAAATCCTGACATACAAGGGAGAAACGGGGGGGGGGGGAATATTCCCCCTCCCCTCAGTGGTTGTATTTTTTTAGCTATGCAAAATGATATATTTCTATCCTGTTCTGTGGAAAGTTATCATTAAGTTGATACCACCAAAATATGTAATTCTTACCAAATACAGCTTTTGCCCCAAGTTAAAATAAAGTACTTTACTCTCATTACTGAAAAGGTTCCGGAATACTTGGAAATTTTACAAAAAGCCACATCGGAAACCCCAAAAATATGCATATTTACTTGGGTTTTCGCAAATAAAAAGTGGACTTTCACCATTACAATCTGAAATATATTCTCCCCTATTGCCATAATTCTGATTTACATGTAATCTTTCAACTTTATACCATTGACTAGGTTTTTTTTTTTGAAATACAATCTTATAAAGGAAGAAAATATTTTCTATATCACAGTCCCAATCTAGGCAAGCTCTTCTAGTGTGGTATAATTTCAGCAGTTTCATTTTGAATAAGATGAACCAATATGATGAACATTTACCTGCTGTAATTCTCCACTAAAAATGTATTTATTGAGTAAACAAAATTATTTCTAATAGAATTTTTGCTGTGGTACAAAAAAAATGTAACCACCTTAACCATTTTTTTAAGTGTACAGGTCAGAAGTTACATAGCGTCACATAGTTGCATACTGTTGGGAATCAGACCTCCAGAATGCTTTTATTTAACAAAAATGAAACTACACCCAATTAAAAAAAATGTTCAATGGAAAAGAGGGTTCAAATCTGGATTCCACAAATACTGCTATGTGTGTAAGTGTCTGACTGCTTTTGCTTTGGATCCTTTGCCCATAAAACAGGACATAACTGCTCTCAGTGAAACTAAGATGATGAGTAAAGTCATCACTTTAGGCCATTTAAATAGGTTAGTTTATTTAAAAAGCTACAATATTTTCATAGAATTGCAAGTCACAGAACAGTCCACATGAATGCCAAAGTAAATGAATGGCTGGCAGTAGCCTATGAAAAAGTGTCTTCTGTTGAGTAAGGGAGAAAGATGGCCACTTCGCCTTAAGAAGCATCAGGCAAAATTGCCTCGTCATGCAAGAGTTGCAGTAACAACTCCAAAAAAGAACCTTAAAAAAGTCAATTACCTTATCCAAATATAATTCAATTAATGTGATTTTCTTAATTTCCAGATTTCAACACATCTATATTTAAAACATCATTCAAGCTAGAAGGTCTTTTTTCCTCTCTCTTAAGAATCACTTATTTGCAGATTATTTGAGTCAGTACCCAAAATTTTGTTTCTCTCCTCCGTTGGTTCTGTTAAACATAGCAAGATACAAGAAAATTCAAAATGGTACTTTCTTTTATTATAACAGTAACTTAAATGAAATGAAAAATCGCTATCATCAATTATGTCAGAAAAAGAAGCGCTGTTTTAACACTTCAGTGTACTGGATCACTGGATTTCAAGGCTTGAAAACTGGCTTCAAAAGATGGTTTTTATTTGATATGTTAAGTTTATCTTTGATGCTATCCAAATATATGAATTCACAATCTTAACAGTAATCCTTTAAAATGCAACATGAAAGGTAGGGGGAAAAATCACAATAATCTTAAGTTAGTAACTAAAATATCCAAAAGTGCCATAATGTTAAACCATCTGACTTCCGTTTTTTAATTCTTTACATTCAGCTTCTAATTTAATGTATTTCATTTTCTAAATATTTATTTTGCTTTCTCAAAATAAAGTAATCTGTGACTCACAGTAAGGGTAAACACTAACTTAAACATATGTTAAATTGACTGGTCCTTATGAAATACAGTACAGTAGGTCCCAAGAGTAACTTCATTTCCTTCAACGTCATTTTATTATACTGAGGAGACCAAACAAAAGGTGATTCCTGGCTGAGGTCACTGTATGTATGGAATCTGTACATGCTCCCCAGGTCTGCATGGGTTTTCTCCAGGTACCTCCGTTTCATCTCATTCTCGGAAGCTGTAGTTCACTGGCGTGTCTAACTTGCGCATGCCTGAGTGATGCAGGTGTTGAGTGTGCCCTGTGATGGCAGGGGGTTCTGTCCAGGGACAGTTCTGACCTTGAGCCCTGAGCTGTTGAGACAGGCTCTTTACCTATGACCCCGATTTGAAATAAAGAGGCTCAGGAATGAATGAATGAGTTCAAATTGTTTAATATTAAAAGTTTGTTATGTTTTTGTGACCAGAAATATGTCAAAGGAACTTAACTACTGTTTTTAATCAGTCTGGTTACAGGTAAATTTATTTCATTAATACACTACAATTTCCAAGAAGCCATCGATGTTAAGCAAGGACTTACTATATTAGTAATTTACAGCCCAGATCCCAACACATGCAATAAATAGTAACACCAATACATTCTAACTTTATTCTTAGCATCTTGTAAATAATGTTTTAAAGAAAATAGTTTGTTATTATATGTTCAACTTTGTATCAATCTGTATCAAGATTAAATGGAATTCTCAGACTTAATTTTTTTAAATAATATTTAAATACTCTACCAAAAGAAATGAAAATTTGCTTGCTTTTCCTGTTTTATTGCTTTTTATAGGAGCTTCCTCTTTTTTTTAACAAGTATTATAAATTACATATGCAAATAAAATCAAGAATGCAATCTGAATGCTGCTTTTAAGGTATACACCTTGCAGCTTAATGACTCAGTGGTTCACATAGAAGAAACCCTGACTATAGGTACAACTGACTTTTGAGCAGCTACACATATTACTAAAATAGAGTAGGTATGCCCTTTCTAGTAAATACTGGAAGAAGAAAAAAGATATTATCCCCCCACCCTGGCTGAGTGGATTGTTGGTAATTTCTTATACTCTAATTGTCCAGAATGAAATTAAAGAAATTTTCAATATATACCTTTAAATTGCTGGAAGGAAAGAGGTCTTCGAAAGTAATTCTAAAGAACCCCCTAACTTATCAGTTTGAAAGATGTAAATTTCTAAAATATTCTAACAGACTTGTTAAATATTGTAGCCTTCTTTATCAAAGTAAGTATGCCCAGGATCCCCCAGTAACAAATAAAAGGTCTTATTAGCTCATATAGTGTCAACTAGTCTTCAATAGAAACATTTAAAAAAAAAAATGAAGACCCTAGTAATTTTAGGATTTCATTGAATGGAAAAATGTAATTTGGTAATCAGGCAGAAAGGAGAATGTTATATAGTCAAAAAACAAGCACAGAAATAATAGAGAGCACTCCCATGACTTTCAAAAAGAAAAGAACAGTCTCCTTTCGTCAAAGTAAATTATGATTGTCTGGATTCCCATAAGTACATTACAGCTACAAAAGAAGGATCAGAAGCCCTCACTCAGGGGAAAACTCAGACTTACAACTGATACATCTTCAACAACATGTTATACATTTCACACCAACATATTATAATTGGCTAAATTTGGGAATTTAAAATCCAACAGCCCCTATCGTTGTCCTTTATGGTGCTCCAACTTTGCTGATAGTCCACACCTATTAGGAAATAAAACTAATAACCCTAGATCTTATTGTTTTCTTTCTAGATAATTCAGTGACCTGATCAAATGCCACAATTAGCCAGTATTTCCCTCTAACCATGTTACCTGGGAAACTGAAAGATCTCCTGTCTCAGTCATAGTGGCTACTTTTGTCTTAGGACCCTGAAGACCAAACAGTCCTTATTTCAACTAAAACTCTACACATTTAAAAAGATATGAAACTATTGTCTGCCCTATCAAAGGAAAGAAAGTCTAGAATTTTAAAAACATGAGTCTTGCAATGATCTGAAAAAAATCAAATGTAACTACAGAGACCATGTAGATACTGTATCATAAATAAATCCCTATTCATTTAAAGTAAATGGGTGAAATCATGACAGTGAGATTAGAATCAAGAGTTAAGACCTTTTTGTTTTACTTGGATTAAAGCTATCCTGGATGACTTGATAGAGGATATAGAACAGTGGCACCAATCTGTCCCTGCTGTTTCTTTGCCTTTTATAATTTCGTATATTAAAAATTCATTGCTTAATTTGCAGTTAGTTCCATAGTAATACTAGGAAACTGGGTAAAATAGAAAACATTATCAAGGTTTTTTTAAGATTTATTTATTTATTTATGCAAGAACTGGGGTACAGGATAGAGACGCAGAGGATGAGATGTTTCACCAGAGACAGAGTGGGGAGTGGAACAGACAGAACTACTGAAACACACTGCTGAGAGGAGCAGTGGGCAAGCCAGGAGAGGTCTGCTGGCCATGTGGGTCAGATCCCTGGGTGGGATAAAACCAGCTCTGCAGTGTCTGTGGATAGCATCAGAGTACTGTGCTTTAACCTCTTGCACCACTAGGGAGGGGCCCATTATATAGTAGTTCTAAGTAATCTTTAATACTTTAAAGGATTGGTAAACCTTAAATAGGATATTTTTTATTTCAGTTTTCATTTGCAGTTTGACACTAATATCTGCCTTCCTCTGCTTTATTCTAAGTGACAGCAGGCTATTCTAATGCAAACACAATTCTTACACATTTCAAAGCTCCTAGTCCTGCCAAGAGGACACACAAAATAGTGAGAAGTATATCCAGGACTTAAGCAAATTCTCAGTATATACCATATAGACAGCCAACCAGCACAGGAAAAGGAGTTCTAAAGCTCATGAGTCTGTTAAGTAGAGTTTTCTGAGTATTCATAATGAAACACTTAAATGTTCTATGCTACACTGGTTAAGTCAGTACTATCATTGTCTCTCTAATCAATAACTGACATCAAGACTATTGTCCTTATAGGAAGATTTTTCAAATATATGCCACTTGATTCCAAGTTACAAGAGAAAGTCAAATTGACCTACACATTCACCTCATTGTTGATTTTAAATTAATATAGGTATTCTAAATTAATGATCAAATGAAAGTACTGAAGAATTTTGCTTAGAACAGCAATGGCCACAAACTTTAGGTAATTTATCTCATTCTGGATGCTGTAAATTATGTTAACTTCCTACTGACAAAATTCTATTATAACTTATATATCTACGTAACAAAAACAAATCTTGTCAGTTATATGTCAAAGCTCTAATAATCATATTTATGTAAAAAGCAAATATGCTGCTATATTACATTAAACTTACCTAATTTAACCATACTTTTTAAATTAGGACTTTGTATTTTACAAAAGACAACTCAACAACATGTATAAACTATCCTATTGACAGGGCATTTCTGTATGTCCATTTGCTTTCCTCTGAGCCGGTTTCCTTTTTCCATGACAATAAACTGACTGGAGTCACTTTAAAAGCCTCAGCCCAGGACTCCAAATAGCCTCAGGATGAATTCATCAAGGCTGCCTAGCTTTCAAAAACTAGCCATTTGCTTATCTTCGTAGTTTTAGCACCTTTCCAAAATGACCCCTTCCCAAACACACAGAGAAGTAAGAATTAATGAACTTTCTGTTTCTAGAATCTATCAGCTCCCTCCCTCCCTTCCTCCCAGCTTCAGCTGAAGTATTTATCTTGCTCACTCCTCGCTAGCCTAGTAGAGTGCCTGTCCAGAGCAGGATCTTGAATAAGCATTTAATGAGTTTAATGAGAGAAAGAGGCAAATGATTTAAGGTTTTTTTAAGTTTTGTTTGTAAGGAATATATAAGGAACCAAGAAAAAGCCAAATGCTCACAAATGTTATCCTTTGTTGCCTCTTCCCCCCTTATTGTCAAGGGGCTTTGACACTCTTCTAAATAACATCAAAATTTGTACTTGCATGTTATGGATATAGAAAATAATCAGGATTGTTATATGATTATTTTTATGTTGTTTTAAGTGCTTAGCTGTACTTTAAATTTTTTTCCAATGCGAATGTTTATTTCTTAAATAAAAAGGATTTTAAAGAGTACTGTCATACACTGAATATAGGAGTTTATTCGAGCATTCGTATCTGTCCCTTCTACCAGCTTACAAAATAGAAAGAAAATTTAGAGATATCCTACTGGAAGAAGGAAATACCGTTTAAATAACCAGGAGAGATTTTTTAAAACACTTTTCCATCAAACTACTGCTTTAAACCACTGACAAGTAGGCATGGCAATTGGCTACTAATTTCTTTACTTTTTCCACAGTCCCACAGTAATTTCCTATTCATACTTGAAAAATGTTCTCTTTAAGATTCAAAATGATTTAAAAAAATCATTGACAAGTTATTTCTCTTTCCCAATAGTTTCTCAATTCTGGTTCTCTACCTTTGATCCTCCACCCAGCCCTCCCCCTGTTCAAAAACCACATAGCAAATTTACTCCCCAAATTCTCCTTCTCTAGATCTGAGTAGAACCACAAATTGAACTCATCTTCCTTTTCAAACCTATCTGTTCTTCCTCCTGTATTCAAAGTCTATGGCTAAAACTGCTCCCCATGAATATACCCATATCTTTGCACATATAGGCCACCAGGTTCTATCTATTCTACATCTTCAGATAAGCAATGTATTGCCCATAGTATAGAAAAGATGATTACACAGCAGCAAACCCATAACTTCCTAAAGGGTTTGTCTCCCCCACTCGCCCCACCTTTCATATCACTTCCAGAATGATTCTTCAAAAATGCATCTCAAATGATGTCACTTTTCTACTTAAAACTGCCTTCTTCCAGGTTAAACTGTCCATCTAGATCATTCTGGAAACAGCTGCTATTTAACCTGCCAAACTTATTCCCTATTGTACATCCAGTCACAAAAATTTTCTTGCAGTTCATCAAATACTCTATGGTCTTGAATGCCTCCATGTTTCTGTTACATGTTTCTATTTCTCCATTAGAAGTTCCTTTCCCCACCTCCAATTTGGCTAATGCTTGCTTGTCTTTTAATAAACATCCTCTTAGAAGTATTTCCTGACACTCTCTACACCCTAGACTAATAAAATGCCTCTTTCAGAACTCTCACAGCACCTCCTGCGTCCCCATCACAGTGTCCATCCCTGGGCTACAACCTCTCTGGGTGAGCAGTCCCTGCTGTGTCACTCAGATTTGACTCAAGAGGCCTCAACAGAGGCTGACCTGTAAGATGCCTACCACTTCTAACATAAACCAAGGAAGGGGAGACCACAGGAAGTAGAAGGAATGTGTTCTCTGCTTTCAAATCTATACTACATTTTAAAAACTAATTTTAAATACTATTTTGACAAAACTCAACTTTTGAAAAAGCTGTATTTTCTCAAGAGGTTCTATACAAAAACTGACGGGCCTCCCTGGTTCCACAAGGTGTTAAAGCACAGCACTATGAAGCTAACCACAGCCACTGCCACTGTAGCATGAGTTCAATCCCTGGCCAGGGACGTGACCCACATGGTGCAGCAGACCTCTCCTGTCTCACTTGCTGCTCTGCTCTGCAATGTATCAATCATTCCCCACACTGCTCCCTACTCTGTCTCTGGTGAACCCTCTTATCTCCACACCTCTGGTCTGTACTCCAGTTCTTGCATGCATAAGTAAACACATTTTTAAAAATTTAATAAAACCGTGAACATTGTCCTATAGTTTTAATTGACCCTTGCAGATTTACTCAGTCTCTGTGCCCCTCTGTGACTGATGGCAATGCCTCTGGCTCCCAGCTAGAGTCTACAGAAAGGAGGCAAGAGCTGATAAGGTAGGAAAAGACCACCCCCTCCTTGCCAGTCCACAATCTTATGATTGTGCTCTCCTTTTTCTCCCTCTCCTTTCCCCCTTACCTAAATTGTGGGGGCTGGCGTTAAAGCTTTCCATTCTGCTAATAATTCCTGGGTATTTTTTCATCTCTTGTTGGTTTTAATCCTACATTTACCTTCTTTAAACTCTCTTCACTTATCCTTTTAAGGGAGTCATCTAGTTGGGGTTCTACTAATACACAGAATTTTTTTCCTCAACTAGCAATGATTTTTCCATATAAATTCTCTTGATAGTTATACATCCATTGTACAGAAAAGCATGAACAGCTTTTAATGCTTTAGTATAAAAAGTTGCCTTCACCCAAATCTTCCATCACTGACCCAACAGTAACTTGAATTCCAGATTCATCTTAGTTCCTAAGATGAATTCCTACCTATGCATAAACAGTTATGATGACATATCTTTTGGTAAGAAATCTCACTCGAGAGACGATATCACCAAGAAACCACCAAGGTGGTTTCTTACTTTGCTCCTAAAAGAAACATCTAACAGTTAACCAGAGGACACTACAGTGACAGAGACCCAGTTTAGGGTAAAATGGAAACAACTTTTGGACATCGGAGACCAATACAGGAGACCAGGAGAGAAGTCACACTTCATGGGACAGGAAGAGGGTTAAAGAGAAATGCCTGGAGGTGGCAGTCCTGAGTGGGAGACACTCAGGGTTGCTGGCTTTGTCAAGGGCCCTGGACAAGGGAGAGCAGAAGCAGTGAAACAGACATCCTTAAGAGAAAGCAAATCCATATGGAGAAGCTGGGTGCTCTACTCAGCTCAGGCCCCAGCTAAGGAAACGCACAGAAAGCATTCTACACAGCATTCCGGTTGACTACATCTTGGGACTGGTACTGACCTCATGGGGAAAAAAAAAAAATCACAATACACAGTACTGAATTTCAGATCTGGAGCCAACAACCAAGTTCTACAAAGAACACACAGCTCAGCAAGGATGGACAGAAAAACTAAACAAAAACTTCCAAAGAAGGCATATAGCTGCCTAATGGGCACATGAAAAAAACGCTCCTCTCTTATCAGGGAAATACAAATCAAAACCACAATGAGATGCCACCTCACACCTGTAAGAACAGCCCATTATCCAAGAGACCAGAAAAAAACAAGAGTTGGCAAGAGTGTGGAGAGAAAGGAACCTCATATACTGCTGATGGGACTCTAGGTTGTTTTAAACACTATGATCCAGTAATTCTACTCCTAGAACTTTTCTGAGGAGCTACAAAAACACTATTTTAAAGAGATGTATGTACTCCTTTCACTGCAGCACTATTTACAACAACCAAACCATGAAAACAACCAAAGTGCCCACTTGCAAAAATGGTATATCAGAAATATATTAGAAATATATACATATGCACATATACGTATATATTAGAAATATATACATAGGCACACACACACAATGGAGTACTACTCAGCTAGAAAAAAAGAAGTGATATTTTGTCATTTAAGATAACATGGATGGAACTGGAGAGGATTATTGTAAGTGAAATCAGAAAGAAATACCAGCTGATTTCACTTATATGTGGAATATAAAGAAACAAACAGTCAAAACCAAAATCAAACACTAAAAAAACTGACTGTAGAATTGAGGTAACCAGAAAGTTATGGTAGGAGACAAGTGAAAGGGGAAAGCACACCCAAAGTAACTAAAAAGGTGGAAGCCTCATATACCCTAAATTATATATATTGTTGTAAACCACTATCTCATTAAAAACGAGAAATTAAAAAGTATAAAAATAAGTTCAGAAAAAAGAAATCTCATTCATGATTCTGTAAATGCACTAATAAAGTGTATTCATATCATTTTAATCCAATTATAAATGGCAACACATAATATGTGGAAAAATGAAAATAGTTTATTTTTTCTAGTAGTCACTATTTCATAACTGACTATAATAAATTCAATATGGTTTTACTAGCACTGCTACACAACATGGAACTCTCCAAATGCCCTTGTCCAAAAACAAACAAGAACCAACAGGCTATATGCAGTTGAAAGAGATAAGTGAGGAGACTCAATTACAAGAGTGAATTTTTTTCTATTACATATCTCTCTTCCATTTATTTCTGACTCCAAATTTTACCAAGTAACTTATGCCAGATTAGTTTGCCTCTACACACAGAAAGAGTAACGGAGAAACACCTGTACCTGAAATTATAACCTCCATTCTTAACTGGCATCTTCCAAGTTGCTAAATCTCAGATACCAGCTAAAGAATGTGGGGCTGGTTAGAGATTTTTTTGGTAGCTACAATTCTGCTCCTTTTTTTCTCTACTGCCTCCCACCCCAATTAAAAATGGTAGATGTACTTGAAGAGAACTATCCAAGGATTCCCCTTCTACTCCTCATCTCCACAATTCCCCCTAGTAAGCAATAAAACACACAGGCAACATAGGGAATGAAGTCAGAAATGAGCTGGAATCCAGACTATGTAGATTACTATGTGGCCTTCTTATCATGCAACTTCATTGAGATTGTTTCCCCATATATAAGATGGAAATTACATGTATTTTGTGAATTTGCTAGAAGGATTAAGAATCAGATTCAAAAAGACACATACTGGATGAGTCTACTTACACAAGGTACATAAAATAGTCAAAATCTTTGTGACAGAAGTAAATTGGTGATTGCCAAAAAATGGGGCATAGGGAAGTTTTTTTGTTTGTTTTTTTAAGTTTTATTTATTTATGCAACAAGTATATGTCGGAGGTGTGTGTATGGGGGGTGGGGGGTGATCAGAGGATTCACCAGAGTGGTGAGCAGAAGAGACAGATCTACTGAAATACACTACTGAGGGCAGTAGGTGAGACAGGAGGTCTGCTGAGCAATATTTGATCCAGACCAGGATCAAAGTGGTGCTATAGTGGCTGCCTATAGCTTCATAGTACTGAGAATTAACCCCTTCTACTTCCAGAGAGGGCAGGAAGAATTGATTTTTAATGGGCACTGATTTTGAGTTTGAGAAGGTGAAAAAGTTCTTGAGATGGATGTAGGGAATGGCTGCACAACTATCAATGTACTAATGCCACTGAAATGTACACCAAGTGATTAATATGTTTAATTTTGCTGCCCTTAAATTACTATGGTAAAACATAAGAAAGAATATTCTACCAGTTATCCATATCAAATGACTTTTCCCTCCTTACTGAGGGAAGCACAAAAGGAAAACCAAACCCTCTCTCTCCTGCCCACCCACTATCCCAGCTCTCCAAAGTGAAGCTAACTGACAAAGAGAGTTCATTGATCAAAATTAGCCTAACTTCACAAATCAGAAATCTAAACTACTCCAAATCCCAAACCAATCAGTTTATGTAACAAAAAGATAAGGATTTCATGTAAAAAGCAGATTTTAAGATGTAACACTTTTCAAGTTAATTGTGTGACTTAATTCATGTAATAATATATTATTTAATCAAAGTATTGACATAAACTGTCATCTAATCCATGATTCTCTGCTGATTTAAATACCTAAACTTTCTTAAAATATGTATGAATTTCTCATTTAAAAAATATAGGTGTATTATAATGAAAATAATACTGACCTTGGGGAAAACTAAATATGGCTCAGTTCTTCCATGTATTATCTGTATTACATAGCTGGATAAGGCAATTTCCATTTATAAATCTTATAAATCTTAGTAGTCGATTGGAATTATCACTGTCTTCATGGCATTGTGGTGAGATTTAAGTAACATACATTAAAATACCTTGAAACTACCAAGTAAATTTACATTTACATTATTAAATCTTTTGAAAGACAAAGAAAAAGATTATGCTTTCAAAAATTCCTATCTAAATATACATGTATCTAGCCCTCCCTGGTGGTGCAGTGGGTTAAAGCACAGCACAACAAGCTGCAGCAGCTTCATGCAAGTTTGATCCCCAGACCCTGAGGTGATCCACATGGCCCGGCAGATCTCTCCTGACCCACCCCATGCTCCTCTCAGCAGTGTTCTTTGCTCATCTGCCTATTCTGCTCCCTACTCTTTCTGGTGAATCCTCTCACCACTCCTGCACCTCTGGCCTGTACCCCAGTTCTCTATGCATAAATAAATCTTTTAAAATACATAAAAGTATCACATAGTTAATAACTAGTAATTCCCTGCAGTCCTGAAATTCACAGAATAACTATATTATAAAAAACTTTAGAGGTTAGGTATTAATCCTGATAGTAAATATTAGAATGTTGGGGGTGGGGGTGGGGGGACTAGGTATAGTGATATCCTCTTGGTATATACTTATAATAGGCTGTATTCATAATTCATTTAATCTGCAAATATCTCATCACAATTCCACACACAGTGCTAAGCATTAGAAACACACTAGTAAAGATGACACCATGATTCTTGTTCTTAGGGACAATCTAACAGTGATTAAACACACAAAACATCACACAAATAATTCAGAACTTGATAAGAAAAAGTAGAAGTTACTATGATTGTACTAATCTAATCTGAGAAATTTAAGTCAATTAAGCCATCCCAAAAGACTCTGTCAAGCCAATAGATTCAAGGGGTTCCATAAATCTTAGCTATTTCTATCATCAACATTATTTTAGAAATCCCTATACTCCACTGTCCTCATTAGGAACAAGCCAGATTTGGGAGATAAAGATACTCAGCCCCATTATCTTTATTTAAAACAGAATGAAAAAAGAAAACCAGACCCTCCACCCCAAAACCACGCTCCAGGAAACCAACTATTCGTTCCAAATTTGATTCATACTTTACATATCTCCAAGCAACTGGGCTGATGCTGAGGTTTCTCATTGGTAGTATACGATTTAAACGCTCAAACACCAAATCTTCTCATGGGTGATTATTTCCATATTACTCAAGTTTCTGCTTAAATGTCTCCTTCTCCAAGGACTTTCCTGACTAATCTAAAGTAGCTTCCTGACTACTCTCTATATTACATCACCTTACTTTATTATACTTTTATAGCATGTATGACTATCTAAAATTGCCACCACTAAATTTATTTACTTGTTCATTATGTTTCTCCCACAAACTTCAACATTTCATAAAACAAGGATCCATTTCATAGCCCATATCCTCCTCCATCTTTTTTTAACCAAAGATTCTCTGTTTTGTGTAGGTATTTCAGGTAAGGGGAAGCAGTTCAGAAGCTGACTGATGATAAAATCAATTATGGTAATCTCATTACCTTTCACTATGACTGATTTAGGGAAGAGAAGTTTACAGTTTGTTTCTGTAAGTCATAAGAAACTATTTAGAAGCAACTTCCAGAAGGACTTCCTCCCCAACTGAGACATGAAAGGGAAAAATGCCCTCCCCTTACCTTTACACTTGGGTGTAGAGGAAGTGACACTGGCAGCATGAAGCAGGGATGCTGCATTGAGAAAGAAACCACAAAAACGGCAGAAAAACTAGTCCTGAACCTTGATATTTGGATTCACTGAATTCAACTTTGAAACTACCTTTTCCAGACACCCTGTTATGTGAGATTTATTTTTAAACCCTGATCAATTTCACCGTTTTGTATCTTGTGTTTTGATACCTGCAGCCAAAGCAAGATAAACTCTTCAAGCCTCTGTTTCTTCTATAACATAACAGAAAACAGTATCTATAGTCTCTGGGTTCTTGAGGGGATTAAATGAGATGCAGTGAAGTATAAAACTAAAATTATCAATAACACTGCTGTTATTATTAAAATAACCTATGACAAAAATATAAGTGTTTCATGTGGCAGTACTGAGGATTTTATTATTTCGAAGAATATATAACAGAGTAGAATAGTTCATTTACCTAATTTTCTTGCTCAATACAGTAGCTTTTCTTTCTCAAGTAGGTAAATACAAGGAGAATCAACACAAGTATCAGGTCACTAAAGAAAAATAAACATTGATTTGAGGTAAGAACTATGTTTGGCAATAACTCCCCTCTTCACGTACATGGACAGAGAGCTACAGATAAATTTTTATTTACTTTTCCTGCCATCACAAATATCTCATCACTCTTTCAATATGGCTTAAATTATACTAATTAAAAAGCAAAACTATTAGTTATTAAAAGCTAATAGTGCTTGGACAGAAATTCTTTAAGTATAGAAAAAAGTGTTATACTTTAGTCTCTACTTTTTTGTGTGCTGAACTATTTATTTGCTATGCCATGATACAAAATTAGTACAAAAGCTCAAATAGAGGTGACTGCCAGGTCTTGGGTCAAGCTCACTCCATCTGAATTGTATTTTAAAATGTTATGATGGCTCATTACTGTCAGAAAGCTGTTGAGAATCTAATATGTAATAGAACAATCAAAATCCTTAAAGTAAAATATGAGGGTAGTTTTGTCATTGCTAAAGCATTGATATCAACTGGTTTATCTTTCAAAGATAAACAAAGGATACTAATTCTTTCCTTACATTAAAACTATCCAAATTCTTATAAGCCCAGATGAATTTTTGGTCCTGTCAATATTAGAAAAACATTATCAGATCCACTTTCAGAATCTTTAACTATTAACCTACCTTGATAAAATGACCAGCTACCCATTATATGACCAATCATAAATTTGGATAGCCTGCAGGATTATTAAAAGTTACCTGAGATGTTAAGGTATAACACTGTCCCCCCAAACATATAGATTTTTAAGCAAAGAATTAATAATTTAATAATAAAAATACTTTGTAAATAACCTGGAAAAGCTATTCTCCCTTTTGTATACCACTTTACCAAATGTTCTTCAAAGTCCTCTTAAAGAGCTTTATACCTTAACATCTCAGGTAACTTTTAATAACCCTGCAGGCTACCCAAATTTATGACTTGTCATAATGGGTAGTTGGTCATTTTATCAGAATAGGTTAATTGTTAAAGATTTCTGAAAGTGGATCTGATAATGTCTTTCTAATATTGACAATTACAACTTAGGCTGAGAAATATTAAAAATAATTTCCACTATTTCTCTGCCACTACTGAAATCAAGTCAGACATAAATCTCAGTGAACCACCCTTTAGATTATTTCTTGTAGAATGCACAGGGTTTTGTTATAATAGTCAAATAACACTTATGTAAAATTATGCACGTTAATAAACCTTATATGGGAAGATGTTCCACAAGTAAAATACAAACTATTAAGAAAATTTTTTAAATCTAGATAGGAGTATTTTATTCCAAAATCTACAGATTTTAAAAATATATATCTTATTCTATTGCTCAAATACTATTTTAAGTTTTTCCTTTGGGAAGCAATAAGTTATTATTTTAGCATATATTCACAGGGGCTCACGTATTACTGATTCTATGTCACTAGTATGTAAATACTGCATATCATTCCCACACACTGTCCAAGCACCACTATACACAACAGTGGAGAATACTCCCTTTATTCAAGAACAAAATTATAATTATTTTCAATAGGTTTTGTTAAGTTATATTTTCCCAGCAATAGTATGCTGTCTTCTAAATCCAGTTCATAAATCCTCAATCCTCTATTCCAGAATTAATGTAACAACTGTAATCTCTATGGAAGCCAAGAAGATTCTAAATTCAAACTGCATTCTACAAAAATTTTACTTCCAGCTCTCAATTACTGGGATGACAAGTGAACAAGCAGCAACCTGGATATACTAACACACCCCCACAGAATGTTTTAACTTAAAAAAAAAATCTATCTTCTAATTATAATTGAAGAGATCACGATTGAAGTGTAGAAATCAATCTTAGTTTTTCTTCCTGAAAAAATACATGACAATATAAATACAATTTATGAGTCAAAATAAACACTGGATAAACAATACTAACATTTAACTTTCAACATCTCAGGTTTTCTTTTCTTTAGCTATGTTCCTTCAGAAACATTTTTTTCCATATGCTTAAAATAATAGAAAAGAGATAAGTCGATAGAAAGTTCTCACAGTTGATATATTAGATGCAAGTTGTTTAATATTTTGGAGGCAACATCTTGAGGTCTGGTAAAGGAAGAGTCAGGTAGTATCTTGCAGAGAATTTCATCCCCAAAAGGAATTCCTTCATTAGTTTTAGAAAATTCAAACTGTAAAAGTGCTCACCAATTAAGTTTCTGGAATGATCTGTACTCTGCACTTGTCTTTACTTCTTTCAGGAAGGAAGAAAAATATGGTTTATAATTTTTAGGGTGGAAATTAATAGTAAAAAAGGAGAACAAGGTAATGCTGGCAAATTCTAATCCCTATAAACTCTTTTCAACATAGAGTAGTATTTAAATGTTCATCAGACTATAACCACTTAAAACTGTAGCCACTTAAAAAATGAGTATGTGGTACTTAATTTTTTGGTATCTTCACATGAATGATTTATAATTTAAAAACCAAAGTTTTCAAAGTCTGAAGTTAGATTCATAGTTTGATTTCTATAATTTCTGGCTACTTTACTAAGTCTGTCTGCGTAGCATGTCCATCTTATGCCCAACTCTACCTTACAGAAGAACCATGTTACTATGTAATTTTAAAGGATCAAATAGTTGAATAAAAAATAATCAGTACTCCTCTATTTGCTTAGTCCTTTCTGTGACAGTGTGGCTTAAACTTCAGCAATGTTTCATAAAGGAATTGTGCACAATCATAATGTCTAATTTTGAAATGTAAGTAATAAAACAAAATTCTTGGGAGAAAAATCTAAAGAATAATTCTTCATTATTTTAGGCTTCTAACTTTCCGTTCTAAAATTTCTATGCCTTCCCCACACCATACCAGTCTGTCAAAATGAAGGTATAAGCCTCAGGGTACACTCATGATTAAGACTGCATATCTGATTAAATCTTTTAAAATCTATTATATCTGATTATGTAATGCTGTTACCTAAATCTGTAGCATCCTACCCTAGATCAAGAAGGCAATCTGGGCACACCAAAAAAATGTATCATTTAGCTTCAGTCACAGGTTCAAAAAGAGAAATCCAAGTTACAAATCCAGCTAGCCCGGTATTTCTTGGTCAGTTACTTTTAAACTAGTCAGAGTTTTAGTTCTCTTATATATCTGTAGTGGGGGAGGAGGGGGGAGAATCAATATCTTGCAGAATTTTGGGGAGAATCAGAGAATAAAAATAATTTGCTCAACACAGCAACTGGCACATAGAAGATAATAATTAGTATAGTTATAATTGGTTATTTTTTGAAATACAACTGAACTTGAGAAGGTGGAACTCAAAACTTTCAAAGTATTTTGGAGATCATTGGAAAAAATGTTTTCATTAAAAAATTCATTTGAGTATAACATCTGCCTGTATTAAATATCTGTTGCTGTTGACATTTGAAGGCACTATACTTAATGTCAAGGATACCTCAGAGAAATTAGATGTGTCATCACTTGCCCTCAAGAAACTTGTATTTTAGAAGAACCTAGACATTAAATAATCAATTACATAGTTACTTAATTACAATTGTGATCAGTCTGACAAAGAGAGGCTGCAAAAGTGGGAAATGATCTAACAGATCAATGAACTGAAATTTCTACAAACATCCCACCTCCCTCCAAGGGTTTTCAATCATCTTCTCTATATTACAATCCAAACCTTTGTATGGACTTGATCTATCTGGTTTTTTAAACAATAATTAACCTTTCTCTGGTCATTTTGTTGTTTGTTTGGAACTGAATACTGAAATTATAGAAGCTAAGATCTACAAATTAATTTCAAGTATTCCATACCATAGTCACGCCTTAATGAACAAGAAAGCAAATGTACCATATAGGTAAGCACTTGTCAGCTTTCCACTATAAACTAATGTTAGAAAACATTTCTTGACAGATTACAAAGCTGACACTTTTATTTCATGTGTTTGTCATTATTCATGACTCATTTTTCAGAATATTGTTAAAGTAAAATATTTACATATTTATACTGAAAACTTATTTACTAAGTCACTTATTTCTGTGACTTTTAAAAGCAGAACAGTTCTAATTTGCTTACTAAAAGACCAGTCAGATAGCTTTTAAAAAAAAAAATCTGTCCCCTTACATTTTTTTAAATTTGGTGACACCCATCTCAAAGACATCATCAGGATTCCTGGAGTCAGAAGTTAGTACACTACACTTCCGCATAGTAGTGCCAGTACAGCCCCAAGTAAACATAAAGGGGAAAACTGAACCACCAGATCAATTGTCCCATCAAAATGAAACTAAGTTGATTCTATAAAATGGAACCTGCCTCAATGTTTGACTTAGATTCAAACAACATTCACCTGGAAATTAATACAATTAACCCAGGACAGGCGTTGTCAATTCTCCAAAAGTGGCCTCTTCACCTCTATTTAGTTCATAAGGCAAGCCAGTCCAGGATTATAATGAATGGAAGAAAAAAATTTAAATCAAATAGCACCATCTAGCAGAATCCTCACCACTTTGCTTACAAGAGTAGATGTAACTTGTTCAGTTTGAAAGCTTTAACAGAAGAAGTGGTATTATTTGTTTTCCTGACAAAAATTAGAGTTAGAGCCAGAAGGACCACAAACGCACAAGTCCAACCTTTATTATGTCAGATACTTAAAAAAATTTTTTTACGAAGTTTTCAGGATACTGATTAGCTTCAGCCATCCCTGGGAGTCTAACTAAAATCCAAAATACTTTGACTCTCAATCACTCGCCAAATAATCTGCCTTCATATGTGTAATTCCTTCACCTCTAATAATAGGAAACCCAAATACTACATAATCATTAAAACCTCCTCCTTCCAATGTTTTTATTTTTTCGGATATATTACAACCAAATGATTAATGCACACAAATAAAGAGTTATTTCAAAACTTCAATTCCAGTAACTGCTGTTTCTTAACCAGCTACAATCCTCTATCTTTTTATATATTCTTTGTCACAGCAACAAGATTGTGAGTCTTGTTTCTCAGGAAGTACCTCTAGAAAGAAACAGAAGTAGGGGGTGAGCATCTCTTTTTTTGTTTTGCTACATCAAGGCCTGCCACCCCTAAATCCTATGGGAATTGTGTGTATTGCTGCCAACAGGAAGATTAGGAAATGTTCCCATCCCTAGGGCACAAGAAACTTTCAGGACAAGACTACTAACCGCCTAAAGCAAGGAGGGAAACTCGGCTGGGTGCACTACGGTTTTTATTTACGCAGCTATTTCTGTGTGCTAGGTAACCAACCAAAGCAGTTTTGAGAGATGCCCTCAGACTATTCCCCCAAGTCTGAACCCCTTCGGAAAGGCAGAGTGGATTCAATGACAAGGATCTGCCTCACCCCCAAAGAGGAGGTGGTGACTGGCAATCACTTATCTGCTGTACAGAAAAGAGGGGTTCTTCTTCGGTGGTCACAGGCTCTATTCGCTCTCATTTTTAGTAACACCCAAATCACCGTTACAAGTACGTAAGAACAGCAGCAACAGTCCAGCTTTGCAACGTGCCTTGACGGCGGCATCCCCAGCCCGGAGGGGCTCCTTTCTCACCAGCTTCCTCTGAGCTCCCACTAAAGTTAACACCTGTATCTCCCACAACCCAGATCAAAAAACTCCGCCCCACCCCGACCTTTCGGTGCTTCCCGCAAATCCTTTCTCAGGCCACTGCCTCCTCCCCACGGCGCAGAGCCCTCCCCCTGGTCCCCCGATGCCAGCCGCAAGACCACCGCCCCGGAGAGATCACCCCTCCCGCCATCGGGGTCACCGCCGCCGCCCCCATGTCGGGGAGGCAAGTCTCCCAAAAAAGTTCTCCCGCCGCCGCCGCGGAGTTGGGTCTGCTACTAGAGGCAGAAACGCCAGCCAGCTCCAGCAGATCCCGCTGCTCGCCAACTCTTTTCCTCCCCGGGAACTCGGTCCTTCTCAGTCTCCCAAACTTCAGCGGCGTACCCGGCGCCCACCTCCCCAAACGCAGCTCCCCCAGGCGCCGAG
>NW_004567108.1:32408073-32438757 GCF_000260355.1 Condylura cristata | reverse complement strand
AAACAGCCGCTCCCCGCACCACACGCCCCCACCCCGCACACCCCTCCCCCTGCCAGCCCACCCCCGGCTCTCCCCGGGCGAGAGTGTCTGTGTGTCTGTGTGTCTCCAAGAGAGTGTGCGAGTGCGTGCGTGTGTGTGCGCGCGTGTGAAGGCGGAGGTGGGTGAGAAGCGGAGACACTTACTTCTCCCGGGCCTGGCTGTCGGACGGGACGGCGCTGCTGTTACTCTTGCCTTTGCCGTACATGCTTGTGCCGAGAGCAGCTCCCACTGTCACGCACCTGTCAACCCATCACAGCCTCCCCGGGAACAGCCCCGTCCCCATGGCGACCCACGCAGCCACCCCCACTATTGGCCGCCCCACGCCAAGGCTCCGCCCCCTTCGCCCAGGCAACGCGCGAGACTGACAGGCCTCCCCTCCCTCCGGCCTTCCGAAGCGCGCGGCGGCGGCTACAGCCTAAGCGGCAGTCTCCTCCCTCCTTCCCTCCCACCCCAGTTCCCTCCCTCCATCCCTGTTCGCTCTCCTCCCTCCTCCCGCTCTCCTTCCCCCCTCCCCCCTCCGAACCCCGGCGCAAGGGGGGAATTAGAAACTGCTCTAGAAGGATTTTAAACAACTGGCTGTTCTCTCCGTCGCCGCCCCTCCCCCTGCGCCGCCCGCGCTCGGCTCCTCACTGGAGAGAAGGCGCCGGGAGGAGGGGAAAGTGCGGCCTGGAGTCTCTGGCTGCAGCCGGTGGAGCTGGAGCCCTGGCGGTCCCAGACTTTGGGGCGCCCGCCGAGTACACAGACAGACCCACAGCCCCAGGAGTTCTGCCCACCTCCCCCGCAGCCCCTTTCAACCGCTCCTCTCCGATCTGTGACACCGCGCCCGTACCCAGGATTGATCTCTGCCGCCCTCAGCCCTACTCCCTCTGGTGTCGCCCCCGCTCTGCTCCCAGAGGGCCGGCTAGCGAGGGACACGCGCGCTGTTCCCTCGACCTTCTGGCGGAACGGCCTGGAGCGCCTCGTCTTCCTCTAGGGGAGGGATTGTGCCTCCGGCCCTCGGCGTCGCCGGGTTGGCGTCGCCTGGCCCTAAGGGCCGCGCCCTCCACCCCAGGGGAGCACCCTGCCTCAGGCCTGCCTCGTCTCTTTAAAAGTGAGCTTGCCTCCCAAAGATGGCCTGGTAACTGCCCGCCGCAGTGCCCCCCTCACCCGGCCGCCTCACTCACGGAGTCCGGAGTCCCACCAAGCACTAGCTTCTGAATCAACTCTGCTGCGGGAAGGGGCTCCAGGCATCCCCCACTGGTCTGTTTTTATAGCCTTACTGCATGTTGCCTACTCATCCTGACCTCTAGAGTGGAAAGGGTCTTAGAACACCTTGAAAGAGACATCCAAGTCCTTGTTGATCAGAATAGGCCGCAGCTGTGCTCCAAGGTGAGCAAAGCTGTACCAGCGCTGAAAGACTGCCCGAAAATAGTCCTGGATCTAAGTCCTTAATGCTATTTCAGTAAATGCTCAAAAGTTTCAGACACACAATCTGGTTCCCCATAGAACTCCCATTTCTTCTCTGCTCCCCGCCCCCCAGCTCCCCCTCCCTGGCCACCCCGTGTTGTGTGGTGGGATCCTTGGTTGTAGCATTAGAGTGCAAAGGGAATTAGAAGAGATGGGCGTCAAATAGGCAAGGACAGGGGAAGGGTGCAGGTAAAGGTCAGGCAGCAGGACAGGCTGGGAAAGAATGAATAGACATGGAACAGCTGTGGGATGGGAAGAGAAAATAGGATTCAAGTGGGGGGAAATACCTTTCTGTCTTCACATACAGTTTTCAGCTTTTAGTAGTAAGGTCATAAAAATGCATATAGATACAGCATAGATGGAATAGAAAAAAAAATGGACTTGTGTGGACATTGACAGCAAGTGATAGGAATAAAACATCAACAGAAGGTTAAAGAAGGGCAGTTAGCAAAAAAATGAGAGAATCATGAAAGGGGTTGGCAACCAAACATAAATGAAAAACTGAGAAAATGAAGAGGAAGGATGTGCTAAACTGGGTTAAGGGAAATGGGGGTATGGACTGGAGTGGAAGAGTTTAAGTGTAAAGGGATAGGAAAGAAGAATAAAAGTGGAGTAAATGAAGAAGTCATAAAATATGATAGCAAAAGATGACAAAAGCAATAGACTGACATTATGTATAAGAAAAATACAAGTACTTTTATTAAAAGGAGAAAATAAAGTCAGCATATAGTAAGAATTAGAAAGTGGAGGAAATAACATCATTTAAGTTAATTAACTTCCAAGAAAATAACTTGCTATTTCTAACTCAAAATACTCCTGTTTCTAATGACCTGCAAAGAGTTGATGGTTGGAGCCAGGCACTCTAGAATTCTAAAGAACTGGAAGGAGCTGCCCAAATGCCCCTAAGCCTCTCCTTTTGAGGAACTTTAGCTCAGAATGCTTAAATGTGCACTAGGCTACAGCTGTTTACAGTCTACCTTTGAGGTTAGTGTTATGTACATTGTCGTTCAATTATCTACATACATCCAGTGACTTTAACCCAGAACATTAGTAGCATCTTAAACTCCACCACTCATAGAACATTCCCTCAAAGGGGCTGCTGAAGAGCACAAGGAACTACAGTGATGGTATACGCATGAATTGGTGGTGTGAATTTCACCAAGAAACCACACATTGTGCAAAAACGAAGGATGATATAGTGACTAAAAAAAATTTTTTTTAACTTAAAAAAAAAATTTTTTTTTTTTAAAGAACACTGTCATTGAGGGAATTCTGGCAGCTGCTGATCACCCTCCTGCCCACACCTGAAATAAGGAATAGTTCTCATTAAAAACCAAGAATGGGCTTTGTAATATTGTTAAAAAGTGAACATCAGGGCCCTCCCTGGTGGCACAGCGGGTTAAAGCACTGCACTAAGAAGCTAAAGCCACTTCAGCATGAGTTCGATCCCCACCTGCCCGGAGGAGTCCACATGGCCAGACCTCTCCTGGCCTGCCCGCTGCTCCCCCCAGCAGTGTACTTCATCAGTCAGCCTGTTCTGCTCCCCACTCTGTCTCTGGTGAATCCTCTCACCCTCCGCATCTCTGGCCTGTACCCCAGTTCTGTATGCACAAATAAATAAATCTTAAAAAAAAAATTATTGGGTTTTTACACTTGAGTGCTCATGGCTAACTGGGAGCTGAGGTTTGCTTCTGCTTTCCAGATTGTATGTCTTGCTATATGAGATTCAATATCTGATGTGTAATTTCATTGAAAAAGAATTGTTCTTATACCACTGTAAAGAGGAGAAATTATAAGTGAAGCATAAATTAGAATCACCTGTAGCTATGGTGCTTGCTCTTGCACTGGGCTTCTCTATGGTTCTCAGTTGTGGCTCATTAGAATTGTCTTTTTTGTTGTTGTTTTGATTGGTTTGTTCTTAGATAGGATAGTTGGAATCCTACCCCAGATGAACTAAATCAGAAAACTTAGGGATGGACCCAGGTATCTGTAGCTTCAGCATGCTGCAGGTGATTTTTATATGTAACCAGGGCTGCTTTCCTCAAGTATTCATTTAAAGACCCAATACACATCATCAGTTCTCAAAGCAAAATTTTTAAGTTGTGGCTACACTTAGCCAATGACCCTCATCACTTAAAGCATTGAGACGTATTTGTAGTGGACTTTACTTTCTACCACTGAGTCAACACATTTGCTTATAAGTGAAAATGTATGACCACATATTTTCTTATACTACAAAATCACAAATAGCCATATTTTTTATTATTATTTTTAATTTTTTAAATTTTTTTATTTTTTTAAAGATTTATTTATTTATTCATACAGAACTGGGGTACAGGCCAGAGATGCGGAGGGTGAGAGGATTCACCAGAGACAGAGCGGAAGCAGAACAGGCAGATCGATGAAGTACACTGCTGAGGGGAGCAGCGGGCGGGTCAGGAGAGGTCTGCCATGCCATGTGGTCACCTCCACGGCAGGCGGGGATCGAACTCTTGTGTAAGTGGCTTTAGTTGCTCAGTGCAGTGCTTTAACCCACTGCGCTACCAGGGAGGGCCATAAATAGCCATATTTTAATTTGTTGTTTCCTAAAGAAAGAAGAAAATGAAGAAGGAAAACAAGAGGGTCTGTTTGCTATATACTGCTGTAATTTATTCATTTGATTGGTTTTTACCCAGATTTGTTACAAAGAAGAATCCTTTGGGTAATGGCATATTTTCTGATATTTAAAAAAATTAATTAATTATAGATCTGCACAGTGGTGTATGAAATTCAGAACAATTTGGTCTTAGCATCTGGAAAAAGTAAAATGCTAAAAGGTCTTAGTTCAGAGCTTGCCAAGTTAATGTCAGAGTTACCTTTTCAAGAATGTTATCATCCAACAATTATACAAAGTGAAAATATGGCTATTCCTATATGTGTAACCTTAAAGCTTAAGTAATCAAATCAATTATCATTAAAACATCTCAGCATATTATTTTAAAAAAAAATCTCAGCAGCTACCTGAATCGTCTCTTTTATTTTCCTCTTAATTTTTACACATGTAAATAAAATGCTTCTTTGCCCTTGTTCAAATTATTTTGAGTACAAAGAGTGTTCTTTGCATCAGTAACTGTATCTCACGGGGCCAATATTGTAATTAATGAGATTTGAAACACATATTCAGAGCCAAATTTGAGATCCAAGACACAGAATTGTGTTATTTGTTTTCACTTTTAAAGGAAGAAATAAAGAGATTTAAAGCCTCCTAGTGTAAAGAATCACAATATATTTTAAAGTAGTTTTTGACATTTTTTAAAAGATCTCATTCTTGAGTCTGATTAATTTTGAGGGAATGGGGTTTGTTAGGGGAGTACTGACCAGCTGAGACACCAGTATGGAGCATTTGAGTTTTTGTGGGTTTTTTTGTTTGTTTCTTTCTTTTCTTTTCTTTTTTTTTTTTTTTTTGACTATTCTTTCAGACATAGAACCCCACAATTACTCAATCATTAGGTCTACACCCCCAGCTTGTTTTGTTGGAGCATGCATGTATGATTTTTTTTCTTTCTGGAAACTGTATCTTATTCTTGGAAGTCTTTATCACTTTAGAACAGGTAGTTCATTATACCATCCTCCTCAGTTTTAGTTTGAGTATACATTTCTTTGACCAGAATTCTTTCTCTAAAACATTAAAGTAAATAATGTCCACATTCTTATGGTACATGGAGCTTCAGAAAAGATTTCCTTTTGCTATCTAAAATAGAACAAAGAGATTATTTCTTTGTGTTTAAATGGATGCTAATCATGAATTTTATTATTTGCCTCCCATAGAATACTTAGCATGCTGTTAAAAGAGAAAAAAATATTTAGAGTAAAAATATTTATTTAGAAAAATTGCAGTCAACTAAACATTAAGGTAAATTTTCCTGTTTTGGATTAATTTTGCAAAAGGACAAAATTTCTATTATTTATCTATTTTGTAAGATTAATTGGCTTATGAAAATATCTCCTTATATTCATATCACTTTTCATTTCAAATGATTTAACAGATATCCATTCGGTAATGCTCAGTATACCCCAGTTAGAGTTTTCTAGCCAACATTTAAACTAGGTAAACTGAGTCCTTGAAAGATTCATTAACATGATCTGCTCCATAAAGAAAACAGAACTAGTTCCAGGATGGGAACTCTGTGTTCCTGGCTGACAGTCCTGTTCTCAGACCACGAAGCCGCACCTCTTTCTTTCAGAAGTGACTATTCCACAGAGGAATGTGAGCAAGCTCTGGGATGTTTGTCACTCAAACTACCATATGAAACTTCACTCTGAGCAGACCAGACTAGCATGCTCGCTCGCCATGTACCAACCTAATGGAATGAACAATCATCTCGACAGTGACACTATGCAGCATAGTCTCCTTTACCAGAATAATAAATGAAATGGGGCCTCAAATTAACATCATTCGACACACTGTGATTGGTTTAACACTAGTTCATCTCAGGCAATGACTGTTTTCTTAACCTATTGCCCTGAATTTTTTAAATCCCAATGCAGACATTCAAAAAACCTAAAGATTAAGAGTGAAAGTGTACAGATCTATCAGTATCATCTCCAGAGTGCCTAGTCTTGTTTAGCACAATCAAGAGCTGGACATTTAGTTATTAGAAATAAAATAAAATAATCCTGATGCCAACATTGTGCATAAATTGAAGATGAAGAAAAATGAAAAAGCAGAGCTACCATGTAAGGCAATTTCACACACTTTAGCACATTTTGCAAAACAAATTCCAAGTGTTGCAGTGTTCACTAACTGGATTTTTGTCATTAAATGTTGAAAGTTATGTAATAGGAACCGTGCCAGAGAGTGTTCTTTATTCAAAAGTATTGCTATATTTTTTTAGTGCATTCCTAAGTCTTCACAATGGTTTTTCACCTAGAAAGGTTATGCCAATATGATGTCTTTGCACTCTTGGAGTTGCCAAATGTCCCAGTCTCAAGAGAGAGGCTGTGCAACATTCCAGGCAGTGTCATTTCCTTCTGTTGGGAATGGAAACATAAAAAAAAAAAAAAAACCCTACTAGATTGGCTTTTTATCATTTTCTAACATATTTGGGATCCTCTCAAGGACGTGTGAACAAAAAGGAAAATGACAGATTATATCACTACTGTATTTTCTTTACCTTGAAGAATGGAGGTAAAATATATTATGTTTTAAATCGTATTAATAGTATTAAAAATAGTGTACTGAATAAGTTATTGCCAATGGTGAACTGTAAAATATAAATAATCTTATCAGGATCATCTCTACTTTCCAGAGATATACAGGGCACTTTAAATATCTTTTAAGGGGTGTTTAAAAATTATTTGAAACCAATTTGATTCCATTTTATACATTGCAGTAAGTTCCTGAAGAATGTACAAGTAATTGCTACCTGATAGCATATATATCAGTAGATTACACATGTACAAATCAGATTCCTCACCAAATAAATAATTTTATAATCTCATTAATATCTTTTTACATACCCAGGAGCAGAACATAGAAGGATCCGTTTACCACATGGTGCTGAGCTATGCACCATTCCAAGGCTAATCTCCATTAGAATTAACCAACTTCTAAGAATAAAGTTGTCTGTGGTCTTAGGGACTATTGTTAAGAAATTAAAGGAAAAAATTTTTATTTTGCCTTATATTCTGCTACACTGTGCTTACATCCTACCCTGTCCTCCCTCTAACATTTGGAGGATATTAAGTTTTTTGAGAAAACCCTTAAAAAATGACTTACGAATGCTAAAGCTGTTGTAACTCTCTGAGCTAAGGATATTAACCTCTGGAATATTCTTTGGTGCAATGTTGGATGCTCAGATGCTGAGAGATAAGAGACTTCACGAGTGCTATATCCACTTCCCTTCCTCCTAATTCTAGGAGGTAGACAACAAAGATCTCACTCTGGGGTGGACGGAGGTAGTCTGCAGAGAAGAGTGGTCAAGAAAGAAGCCAATTCTGGGCACTTACCCCCACTCTCTGGAAGAGTTGTTCCTGTACCCCACCTTCCCGGCTGCTCCCTTTGTTCTTGCTGTGGCATTTATGTCCTTGGAGATGTTTGGATGTTTTGGGTTTTTTTTTTAAATATTTATTTATTTATGCATACAGAACTGGGGTGCAAGCCAGAAGTGCAAGTGTGGTGAGAGCATTCACCAGAGACAGAGTGGGGAGCGATCAGGCTGACTGACAAAGTACACTGCTGAGGGGTGCAGCAGGCAGGTAAGGAGAGGTCTGCTAGGGTCACCTCCTGGGTGGGAATAGAACTCATGCTGAAGTGGCTTTTTTTTTTTTTAAGATTTATTTATTTGTGCATACAAAACTGGGGCATAGGCCAGAAAAGCAGGGGTGGCAAGAGGAATTACCAGAGACAGAGTGAGGAACAGAACAGGCCAACTGACAAAGTACACTGCTGAGGGGAGCAACAGGCAGGTCCGGACAGGTCTGCCACACCATATGGTCACCTCCGGGGCAAGAGGGGATTGAACTCACATTGAAGTAGCTTTAACCCACTGCTTTAACCCACTGCGCTTTAACCCACTGCGCTTTAACCCACTGCGCCACCAGGGAGGGTCCAAATGTTTTTGTTATAAAGGAATATTTGCAATGTGTAGCACAAGGATACACACGTCACATCAAGGATTATTTAGACCTAAAAGAGCTTATTAAAGGGTTGTGAGAGTAGTGTGGGTGAGAACAAAACTACATCCCCTCACCACAACCTCCAGTCCTCTGTGAAGGTCACCTTAAAGGACTTTACCATGTCACCTCCTACCTCCCTTTACCCTCTTTCACCTGCTCTTCCTTTCTCCTCCCCCTTCCCTTTCTATTCAGAATGAGGGGTATAGGAAAGTGTCCCAGGAACATATTGGATTGAAAAACATGAAACTTCTATTTCTGTACATTACAGAGGTCAACAGTTGGTGACGCTGCGTATTCCACCATGCAAGTAATTTCAGTTCTTGCAAACCATCCACAGAATTCTTAAGCATCAACACTGACATTTATCACACACTTACAATGTGCCAGACGCTGTGTCTGTTTTACATAGAAGACACCACTTAATACTCTTCACAAGTCTTTGGTGTAGGTATTATAATTCATAAATATTTCTGGTTCATACAACTAGCAAGTAACAGGATTGTAATTTGCATCCAAACTGTATATCTCTTCAGGCACTTTCAGAAATTTGATCACAAACCCCTCCAGCCACCCTTGTCCCATAACCTTTATTTTTCCATGTACTATGATTCTAGAAAAGTCTCTCTATAGATTAGATGGAACATGGCTTATGAGATCTTGCTTCATCATGTTAAATAAGCAACAAAAATTCCATTCTTACAATAAAACCCTTGGAGTAGGCAAATCAGAAACAAGTCACACCTTACTTTAGTATATACAGACTTGGCCTTTGTCAAGTATATGGTTTCCTCTCATTTTGGCTACTGTAAAATGAGTATCTTAGTTCACTATAGAAATTTAAAAGGAGAAATGTTTTGTAAGGACGTATTTTTCTTTCTGAATTTGAAATAGGTAAGCTTTTTTTTTTTTTTTTGCCTCCTTCTAAATTGGTCAGTGCATGTCTTCTTGCTAATCTTTACCTTGTTCTTTCTCCTTTTCATTGATTATATGTAATGATCAGTGTGACTGTGTGATGTAGTAAATAAAATCTGAAAACTATAATGTTTGTTTTAATTCACATTCTGTTTAGGCATAGAGGAGACCTGGGTCACTGGATTACATCACCCTCCATTCACTGGCTGGCTGTAATTAAGTGTCCCCCCCCCCACACCTATGGAAATGTCAGAAACTAGTTCCCAGCTCCTTAGTCAGCAGATCGTAATTCCCTTTGTTGTTTTCTTTTCTATGTGGTTTTCCTTTCCTCATGGATTATTGTAGTTTGCTGTTACTTTTCCTTCTTCTCTTGTTTTTTTGGCTTCACTTCCTCCTTTTATTGTTGTAGCTGTCTTTTTCCTCTCATCACTTTTCCTGTTGCCTTTCCAACTGGGTGGGGCCCTCATCCAACTCACTGACTGTCTGGCTCTAGAGTCTTTCTAGTCCCAGGGGAGAACAATCTTGTGCCAAATAGCCCCAATTTCTGAGACATCAGAAGAAAGATCCCAGAGACTAAGTATCCCTAAAGTTTTCCTTTATTGATTTTATATTAGAATGAAATCTAAGGATGCTTAATTAGGAGGATGAAAAACAACCTCATTCTCCTGGCCTTCTAGGCCTCAGATCATTCTGAACTCTGACAGCACCAACATCCATCAAATCAAACAATGAAATCAACTTTGGTTACTTAGCATAATAGAAATAAACTTGTAATATTCTATTAGTGAAGGATCAATGTCTTCTGTCTTGAAAATAAACATCAGAGCTTGGCCTCAACATTTATGTAGCAGCAGGAGACCATTATTTTGTGGCAACATTCGATTACATTGACATCAAGACAGATTTATTAAATTAATAAATAGTACATATTTTCAGCCTTTCATTTCCAAACCTCACCATCACCACCCCCACAAAGTGATCTTCTGAAACCCTTTGTCTACATTTTTGATTCTTTATTGTCTACCACCTTTATTTCTTTTTTTGATGTGTCAGTTTATACTCCAATTAATTTTTAATAGTTTTATCCAGATGGAAAAATTTAATTGGTTATTTAAAACAAAGTTAATAATGACAATCACTAAATTGCTAATTGTTAAAAATATTTCACTGGCATGGTATTTGAAGAGGAAGTACTTCAGATGTGCTTTTCAAAGTTGTAAGTGCAGCTAATGGCAAAAGCCCACAGTTCCTTCTGCCTCCTCCTCTCACGTCCAACCTCAGGGTCTTTGCCCCGACTGTTTCCCTCTGCCTGGAAATGCTTTTCCTTCTGTTCTTTGCATGGCTGGCTTTTCTTTGCATGGCTGGCTTTTTCTCATTACTCACGTTTGCTGGAATGTCCCTTCCACAGAGAGGTTTAAAATGCTTACTCCCCTAGCCTCATTCACTCTTCATCCTGTTGCTGTGTTATTTTCTTTGTAGTCACATGGTACTTATCTGAAAGGTTTATGGTCTGAATTATCCTATTAGCTTGCTTACTCCGTGGGGACAGTGGTCTTGTATATCTTCTCATATTAGATCCTTATGTCCAGGTTTAGTGGCACTCAGTGAACAAATTGCCATTGAATGAATGAATGGGTAACTCTACAATGATCAAGCATGGATGATTTTGTCTCTTCACTTCCTCAGATACTTGCAATATAAAATCTTTCCAGCCCTCTCCCCTTCCCCTACAGCCTGGGGACTCCTTACATTCTTAGAAAAGACTGTGTCTGAATGGAGAATATCAGCCTAGTTTCCGATTTTAGCTTCTGCTCTTACTCCAATTTATTGTTTCAGCATCTAAACCAATTTAGCAGTATTTTGTTGAGCAGGACATGAAAGCAAGAAATATTTCCTCCACTTTTCTATCACCACAGATCTAACTTGCTTGGAGTTCCAAGTGGCTTAATGTTGCTGACAATCAGGAAACCAGTAGCACACAGTCAGCAGATTAAGTTTTCAGTAATAAGCTTTTATCATGTCACACTCCTGCTCTAAAACCTCAGTGCCTCCTCATTGCTTATAGGATAACCTCCTTTCCCCTCAGATTTTTGTCCAGTCTGATCCATCAGTACCTGTAATCTTCAGTACATTATAGTTACCTATATGTGCCTTCTTCCTACTCCTTAAAAATGGTCCATGTCATTCACTGACATGGATAGTATACCAACATGTAGGTCTTGATACCAGAGAAAAAAAATATTGAAGAAGACATTTTCCTATTTTTTGACAGTACCAGGACTACTACTGTCCTAGTAGTTGACGTCTGACACCTTGGGTATGGATTTCCTGCTCCATCAATTGTTAGCTGTTTGACCTTAGGCTAGTCACTTAACCTCTTTGAGCCTGTTTCACCACCAGCAAACTTAAATGTTGTTACTAACTATATAGTAGTGCTGTTATGAGAACTGACTGAGAAAATGCTTTTCACAAGTGCTTAGTGAAAGTTTGTGAATATTTTGTTCCTCAGCCAAGTCAAACTATATCTTATATATAAAGTACCTGACACATCAATCAGTACCTTATCACTTTATCTATGCAGTTTCCCTGGTCTTGTATGACCTTCCTTGTTTACCTCTGACTCCTAATTCCTTTGAAAGCCATTTTCTGCACTTAGAATCATGTCACAATCAACACTAAGCTGACTTTTACTAAAACTTTACTTTTCCCATCCGTGTCTCATCTTCCCAGTGACCCCACATCTACACTGGTGGCAGTTGGCTACTGTGTCACATCATTTCCAATTTCACAGCTTTAAGGATGAGAAGAGTAAAAAATTGTGTGTCATCTAATCACATATGCAAAGAGGGAGTTTCCACAAGATCTCTGAATTCTAGTAAAGGAATCATTTCTTATCTTTGACTATTGATACAGAATAAGTGTTTTTCCTCACTGAATCAGAAACAGCAATGGGGGAAAAAAATTAGTCATCCTCTGCCTCATAATAAGCCTACATATACTTCAAGATAGTCATCAAGTAATCCTCTTCTCCCAAATGAACAATCAAAATATGTATTTGCATAGCTAATATCACAAACAGTCTAGGCAAACAGATAGAGTCGCTCTCCTGTGAATACTATTAGCTTGTAGTTCATGGTTTAGGCTACTGCTCTGGAGTGAAGCAAGCATCTTCAGAGACTTGGATTGGTCAATCAACACTTAAAATGTTTTCTAAGCTACTCTAGGTAATTGGAATCTTCTAAGCGTTTATGGAAGTTAATACTTAAAAACAGCAGCAGTCCAGTCATCGACTCAGCAAATATTCATTGAATACCTGTAGTATGTAGTGCAAAGCAGCACAGTATTTTTGTTAAGCAGTGGAGGGGATACAAAAATCTGTAGGCAGCATGAGCTGCCAGAGAGAAATTTAGAGAAAGGTATGAAACACTACTGTGTGTCTATAGTGCACTGGGCACTCTGCTAAGTGCTAGGAGTATACAGATCAAATGCCTGTCTTTGAGGAGCTTGTGGTCTAGACGGAGTATAAGAGTTTATTATATCTAAAAAGTGCTATGAGAGACAGTTGTGACAATGGGTGCTCTGGGGATCTAGAGGCATATTCCTACTAGAGCCTGCTTGGTGCATGAATGGCACCTTGAAGAAAGAATAAGGCTTATCTTAACCAAAACAAACCAAAAACAACAACAACAAAAAAACTTACCTTAGGGCCCTCCCTGGTGGCTCAGTAGGTTAAAGCACAGCACTGAAAATCTAAAGCCACTTCCTCCTGAGTTCGATTCCCGCCTGCCCCGGAGGTGACCACATGATGTGGCAGACCTTTCCTGACCCCCGCTGCTCCCCTCAGCAGTGTACTTCGTCGATCTGCCTGTTCTGCTCCCCACTCTGTCTCTGGTGAAGGCTCTCACTGCCCCTGAGCCTCTGGCCTGTACCCCAGTTCTGTATGCACAAATACATAAATATTTAAAAAAAAACTTACCTTAATAAAATAAATATTTTAATTTAAAGAGGTTGGAAAGGGTATTTTGATAAAGATAGCATATGCAAAGGGAAAGAGAAACCATGTACATTGCAAATGTTACAGGGAATTTGACTAAAATGGGGGTGATTGGGAGACAATTGGGGAGTTTAGAAATAGTGTAAGCAAAGACGGATTCTTGAAGAGTCCTGAATGAGTATATGAAAAAGACGTTGGGTTTTAAATCTTTGAATAGTTTTGAGGAACTGGTAGAGGACTTCACACAGAGGAATGAGCTGATCAAATTTACAATGCAGAAACTTCACTCTGGAAGTTATGATAGAGAGATAGAAAGGAGGGCAAAGGGAGGGGAAAGGGAGGTTATCACAAACTGCCAAGTGAGCTCTGAGGAGGGAAGGACCCAGGCTAGGTGCAGTAGGGTGAAAAAGACATTTTGTGTGTGAACTGGAAGTGGAGAAAACGAAGACTGGGAGAAGATGATTTATTTGGCCATCTTCTTGCAAGATTCTGTTAATTACATATCCACATACTTCACAAAAACAAAGAAAATTCATTCCTTATGTTGCAGGTACACATGTCCATTAACTGCAAAATTACGTGTAGTTTTCAGTGAGAATACATCCCTTCAGTAGTAGTAGAAGTGAATGTGGAAATCAGCACTTTCTTGTTTCAGGTTTTTAATATATAGTTTCCTATAGTTCTTCTCGACAATCAAACAAAAATGAAACAAATCAAAAGCTCAATCCCACAAAAGACAAAAATATTTTTAAAAAAGATGGATACATAGGTTGATTCAGGACAAGAAACATTGAAAAATTCTGGCTTAGCTATCCAGACCTTGAATAGAAAAACCTCCAGATCATGTACAATTTGCCTGCTATTTCAGGCTAGGTTCTCTGAAAGCAGATTCTCACATGAGTTTGGAACACATTATGTTTATTAGGGATAGGAATCTGTGAAAGGAAGTAGGAGTGGATAGAGAAGACGTTAACCCCTGTTACATGTGTGACAAAATCTAGGTTTTCTGGCAGAGATCTCTGGAGCAAATATCATTCTTCAGAGTATTCTGTGTCCAACCAACCTGAGCTGGTTTTTATATCCCAATCTCTCTACCAGATTAGCACTAACTCAGGGAGGATATGATCTCTGGACAAGTGGTTTTGGCAGCCAAGCAAGACCCTGAAGATATGGACACTTTCCATGGTTGGGTTCTACTTGAAAGTAGAGCATTGTGTCTTCCACACCCACCCACACATCAGTGATTGGAAGGAGCTCAAATACAGAGGCAGGTGGTCTTCCTCACTTTACTAGAACTGAATCTATCTCATGTCATTCGCACGATGCTATCTCCTACCCTCAGACGTTTCAGAATTTTAGAAATACCAGAATGGTGTTGAGAAAAGGATTCAGACTGAGTTTAAATCATTTATTAATAAGAATATACCAGTGGGAATTGAAGAAAAGCAGAAAAAAAATCAATCATGATGTGAGGTCATTGTTCTCTTACATTTCTGCATTTCCAGTGGAAAGCACACAAAACAATCAAGTAGCTTCTTAAAACTAAAAGGAGCATTGGAATATGATAGAGAGGTAGAATTCCAGAGGTATAGGAGAAAAATGTTTTCTTTATTCTATCTGGTCAATTTCAACCTCCTGTAAGGGACCTATACCAAAACATTTAAATTCTCTTTGCTTGAGTCACTAGTAATTGAATAGTTCTCATATCCAATGATGGCACAAGTTATAGGGTGGAAGAGAAGCTAATTTTAAAAACTAACAGAATGACTAAGGAAAGAATGGCTGATCAGAGCTTAGAGATATCAGACCTTTTCAAATTCATGGTAGAGCAAAGGGCAGAAAAAGACAGAAGACATTCCATTGTTATTCCTATAACTTAGTATAAGGTTCTGAGTTCATAAATTCCTCACTCCTCACAATTTATCTCTATGGTTAAAATTCATTGATTTAGAGCCCATAAATTTGTAATGTGGAAATAATACAGCTGTAGCATGTCGTTGGCCTGAGAAAACATTTTACAAAGATGTCCCCCTGCAACGTATAGCCCTGTTAAAAAAAAAAGAGAGAGAGAGAGAACACTAATATTCTGCAAGACTATCTCAAAATTTCAGGTCCAGCAATTATTTCCATAATGTTAAGTATGGTCATGATCTATGAACATGGGTCAATAATGACTTGAATTTTTCGAATGAATTGACCTATTTTAATAAATGTTATTTTTATAATATGCAAAATATTTTAAAATAATAAGCTGGCACTTTCTTCAAAAATTTATTTTTTACTAATTTGGATAGGTTTAGTGTTCCACTTTCATCAACGGTGAAATAAAAGCTTACTGTAGTCCCACTGCACCGTTTCCCATTAACAGAGACCTGCATTCTTGCCTAGATGCCATGCTACACCAGTAAACCTCTGCCCAGCCAGGCCTAGGAAAATCAAATTAGTGCAGTAGTATGGATGTGAGTAGGGCAGGGAGGACGAGAGACAAAGAAGATCAGATGTGGGTAAATGATAATGTCTAAACTAGATGTAAACCCACTGTATCTGGATATATATGTTACATACATATATTATTGATAAGTGGTCTTAAACTCAGTTCCGAATTCTTTTCTCAAAACTATTCTGGTATTTCTATAATTCTGAAACTTAAACCCTATATAGCTGAAGGATAACTGTGCCATCCCAGTTACCCACAAATACTTTGGGTTTAGAGTTTATAGATCACAAGATGTAAAACTTGCCTATGGAAAGTAATGCACTTAAAAGATGGTATCTTAATTATTTTAAAAATTCCAACAAATTACGTTTTAATTTTCAGAATGTATTTGTCTAATGAACAAATATATTAGTTGCCTTTAGTTTCTTTCCTCATTGGCATTCAGCACGGCATCCATCACAATTGCCACAGGAAAACCCTGTGGCCCCTCCCCCTTCTACGCAGGGAGGCTGGGGTCATACTGGACACCGGATCATGAACCTCCACGACCCCCAGAGCCAGAAGCCTCCATTGCCACTTTTGCTAGAAAAGGGATTCCGTGAGGCGCCTACTTCCTCTCATTGTTCTTTCCCAAAACAACTTCTAGGAGCTACTTGCTCAGCTGATCCTAAATCACCTGCGTGTGTGCCCTCCCTATAAGAAAAGCTGTGAGAAAGAGTTTGGGGCTTATTTTCACTGAGGAGGCAGGAACTTCATAGAGGGAACTTCCCAAATTTAGAAAGGATATTTATAACATAGTAGGTGACCACAAAAACCAGGTGTGAGATGCAAGCAAATACAGAGTTCAAACTTGTGCATGACATCAGGACAGTGACTGTTAATTTCCCAGTCATGGAGCTGGTGGGGAGGAGAGAATAGTGGTCATTTGCGGGGAAGTAGAGAGGAGTTGCTGGAATGCTCCTTGCTAACATCTTTGCTTGGGCTCCAGACTGTTCCAGATGGCAGGAACTCCCTGCTCAGGCCTCTGGCTGGGCCATTCTCCAAGAGCTGACCCTCAACTCCTGCACAGGGGCACACTGCCAGCCGCAGGGAGAGAGGCTCACCAACACAGGCACAACCTGGTCTATTAGCAATTTGGAAATTTAACTGACACCCAGTATGGAAAAGAACAGATTTTTAAGCCTTGTTACTATGCATATGCTAATTATTAGGCAGAGGGGAACATTATAATTGAGTTATGAAACAACTAAATAAAAATAGAGTACCTGACAGAGAGTTTCTTTACATGACATTTTTACACAAGAATAAACAATGTGTTCTTTGTAGAGCTAAAAAAAAAAGAAAAAAAGAAACAGGGTTAGTTTTATTCTGTAAACTACAGTCTCTTGTTGGAACTAGACTAGTGCTTGTATTTGTTGACATCTTGATTTATAAAAACTTCAACAAGTTCAATTTCAATAATTCTTTTTGTTCAAGCAACACCAGACAAAAGTGGAAAAGATTGATGCCCCCTCCTCCTTCATAGAGCCCCCCCCCCCAATAGCATATGCAAAAGCTTTAGAATTCTCTTTGTTCAACTCTGGGTCAGATTTCATGAAAAAGTAATTGAAATTCCTTTTGCTCCCATTCCTCCATGCATGTATGGAGGCTTGTGTTTCTAATGAGCTCCAAGAAACTGCTTTCCACAGGACTATCTTTGAACCTGTTTGGCTCAACTCTTCTCAATCTTGTTTCTCTGTTTTATTTATTCCCCCTCCTCTATCACAACAGAGAATGTGTGCTAATTAATGTGCTGTTGAAAAACTCACTCTAATGCCTGGAATTGGTGGTCAAAGTAGAATCTAAAGCAGGGAATAAAAGGTACTGGATTCTGTTATCATTTTTTTTTTTTTAAACACTGAATCACTGTGAGTAAAACCAAGAGTAACTGTACCTCTAAAATGACAAACAAGTGGTTCACTATGTACTCAGATTAATGGATTTGTTTGTGTAATAAGCTTTGAGATCCTTTGTTTGAACAAAAAGATAACAAACAAAGATAGGAATATGTAAACAAAACAATTTGGAAAGAGTTCCTTGTAAGCATACTTGTTCATAAAATGTTACTCTCTTTGCATAAAATGATGAAAGTTAAAAAAGAAATATCTGAAGTACAGTTTCTGAGAGGAAAGTCACCTGATGACTTAAGGAAAATGTCTTTAAATTAGATGCTAATTTGTTTGACCTGCAGAGAAATCCCCAAATAGCCACTAAACCTAATTGCATATATGACTGTGATAATAAGGCAGTACCTTTCCACATGCTTGTTTACCTGTGTGATATAACTTCTTAGAAGCATCCATATCTTCTACTATTAAAGTAATCAAAATGGAAATAACTTTTAGAATATGCTTTTCAGCACAGGACATCCACTTTTGCTATAAGTTCCATTTTCAAACAAATAGAATAATAAATTAAACCCAATTACTGCTATGGGTCAAACATAATGAAATCTTCCAGACAAATGACACTTAAAAGTTTACTCAGAGTCCCTGCTCTTCTAAGTCAGTTCTTGAACCAGAGGTTGAAGATTGCTCAGACACCTAGAATTTTGTGAGATGATTCAACAGATTACTCAGAGGGCCAATAAAAGACCCAAGTATTGAAAAAAAAAAAAAAGACCCAAGTATTGATGGGCCATGACCCAGTGACATATCTGTCCTATCACATAAAATGAAAACTAAGAGATATGTGGTCATTAATATCTCCTGCTTTTCTGTAGAATCAAATGTTTGTAGTGGTATAGGTGATGTTTTAGTCTTTATCACCAGAGAAGACTTTGACCTTGCTTTATGCCAATGGTCCAGTATTAACAAGCTACTAACTATAACCCCAGGTTGCCAGAAAAATCTGAGGATGGATTTTGCACCAACTGCATTGTTTCCAAATCAATCAGACAGACCCCACTTGAAGTTCAAATGTGACAATAACCTCTCTTATCTTGATGATCTAATTTATTAAGTGTTGGGCTTCCCTTCCTGATTCTATCTTTCTCTTGGCCATTGCAAAATTCCTCCACCAGAGAGAAGATCTAGAAAGAGATAAAAAGTGAATAAAATTTATGAACAGTTCTTTGTTAGCAATGTTAGGGAAAATGATTTGGGAAGCATTAAAAACAAAAACACAATTTGAAGGTTTGCATTATTGCCCCTATTGTGAAATCAAGTTTACAAAGAACTAACATGGTATTTTAAATATATATTTAGTAACAAATTTTTACTGTTTACAAAGTGCATTAACAATATCACCTCAGTGGATGTCCCTGAACTCCTGTGAATTACATGAAGTAGGTATTATTTATCTTCATCATCATCATTAATTATCCCATTTTACAGATGAGTAAAAAGAGCATTGTGTATCATTTGGGAATATCCAGGTAATAGTGACAGATTGGAACTGGTACCAGCTCTCTTGACACATGCTATTAGATGCTCATGTGATCACCTACTCTGATTTTGGACAATTACACAGTGAAGTAGTTGTTCACATCACAAGCTGCTCTGTTCCAAAAGTATAGCTATATAGAACTTAGACTGCCTTTTCCCATTGGAACAAAGTCATGTTCCATAGACCCCATGACAATTCACAACAGTCTACTCACAAGAACTAAGTTGAGTATATTATTTAATACAACATGTATTGCACAGATCAAATTCCTTTAAAAAGTTTCAAGGTCAAATAAGTTTGGGAAACACTACATATCATATATCCTGTTCAAAGATTCATAATGTACATTTGCATACTAAAGGCTTTAAGAAGTTCTGCAGGAAAGAAAACTGCTTAAAATTGTTCCATTGAGAATTCATCAACCTTCTTTGACTTTGAAACATTTTACTGAGTAACAGATATAACAACCAAAACTAGAGTTCCCCAAAAGCTACTGAGAAATTTCTGTTGTAGGAAAATATGTTGAGTTACAATTTGAGATGTTAGGAGCATCCCTACTACTCTGAGATATAAAGTTATCCTGAGTGTAAGACAGACACTGATGATTATTTCTGTGATCTCAGTCTGGGTTTAAAATTGGCAATGGTATGAAATATACAAAGCAAAGTCTGACAGTGAAGAATAAGGAGCAGGAAAATAAAAGTTAGGGATGATCCTGGGAACATTGAGGTGAGACTGGGATGATGGCGTTAGAGACATATGAATTGTGAGAGTGATGAGAGAGCAACTAACTTAAAGATT
Organism: Condylura cristata; assembly: GCF_000260355.1. Classification (NCBI taxonomy): domain Eukaryota; kingdom Metazoa; phylum Chordata; class Mammalia; order Eulipotyphla; family Talpidae; genus Condylura; species Condylura cristata. The sequence continues at coordinate 32,419,045 of NW_004567108.1, read as the reverse complement.
GTTCTGCCTTCCTCTTTCTTTTTCCTCAAATCCTGCTGCAGGTATTCCATTAGACCAAACCAAGGGTAGGCAGACTGAGTGAAAGAGAGGTAGAACCAACTACTAATGGCTACCAAAGAAGAAAAGGTCAGAGAGGTGAGGCACGGCAAACAACTGGAGCAAAGAGCTTATTTGGTGGGTGCAACTAGCTTCCATTTGTTATTTCCAGGAAAAGATGAAGTCAGTAGCTGCCTTTATGGCCTATGTCCTCCAACAGTCAGATGTCATCCACACTTTGGGGATGAAAGGGACACTTTTCATAACCATATAATGGCAAATGATATATATTGAGGTTATCCCAGGCACACCAAGATCTGTGATTTGTGTTCACCTTATGTGCTTGTTTCCTTTTGAACTATGAACCATGTCATTAAAAAATATACATACATATATATATACATATATATATATGTGTATATATATATATATATATATATATGACCAGATAGACAGGTAGACAGACAGATAGGTAGGTAGATAGACAGATTAGACAGACAGACAGTAGATAGGTATTAGTTATGGGAGTTATAATAAGTTCCACTTTAAATAAGTTATTTAGGCCAAACTTTTTCCATGACATCATTCAACAATGGTGTTGATCATCTTGTTATATGAAAAGCACTGTATTTGACATTGGAGGATGTAAGTAACATGCACTAATGTTCTTAAGGAGCCTCCAATCCACATGATGAATTAGATGTATTCAAATGACCAAACTTCAAGTCACTGATCACAGATGCTCATCAGAAAAGTAACAACAGCATGCTGAGGACATTTTAAGTCCTGGGTTGGCTTCGAAATTCAGTGATCTTGAAGTAGGCAATGAAGAATAAACAAATTATCAGACGTGAGGCACAGGGAAGAAGAACTAGAACATTTCAGGTGACAGTAAAAGCAGAGAGGGGCATGCTCAGAGTATCAGTGATCTGATTATCAGGAGTATAGGATTTGTGAGGATAAATAATGGGAGATGAAGTAGGGAAAACAGGTTGGGACAAGCCTGCAGAGGGGACTGGATGCCAACATAAATTAAGTGGAAATAATTAATTCGAGGGATAATCAAAGGCTGGTCATATAGTAGCAGTCTGAAAAAAACACCACATAAAATGCCAAGTTCTACCACTGTGAAAATATTGGGTCCAGCTCTTAATTTCATAGGGTTGACTACAGAAGAATGGAGGGACTTGGAAACATATGCTTTAAATGTAAGTGTGAAGGTTGTTATCAAATCTAAGGCAGGCAAAACATAGACTCCCATCTGTAAGTTAGCAACCTTATTCCTCCTTTGCCAAGTAAGTAACACATTCACAGGGACTGGAACATGGGCATCTTTGCGGTGGCTGTTATTTGCCTATTCTAGCAACCTCAGAGTGAGGATCTTCTATGATATTTTTATTCCCCACACACCTTTGTCCCAGGCATGGACAAATGACCTCCTCCTTTATTTCTCATGGCGCCTCTAATGTGCACTGTTGTGTATGAAGGATCGTGACTGAAGAGTTGTGGCCCATGTAGGATGTTCTCAACACCACATGTAGATTCAAATATAAGCCTTCTTTACTTCTGAAATCTTCAGCCACCTGAAGTTACTTTTTAACCCCCTCTGGTTTGCTCACTCTCCCCATTTCCAGGGACCTTTTTCTCCCCTTAGTCTCTCTTTTCCAGGCCTGGGTCTGCCAAAATACCTCCTTCCTAACTTTCATTGGAAATGGAAAGATCCTGTCTATTATTTAAAAATGATTTGGCTTATTTTGCCTCAGGCTTTCTCTTCCAGAATATGTCGCAGGCCTTTCCTTTCATTACCAAAATGATCCATCAGCATCTTTGGAGACAAGTTCTGTGTCTACAATCCATTTTAGTTCTTTTTAATAGTAATCATTTTCTTCTTCCTTCCTGTTATAAAGAAGGCTTGATTACCAACTGTAGGATGAGCTTTCCCTTTCCATGGCAAGTAGGCAACCTTCTGCAAGGACTGATTCGACAGTAGCTTACAAAGAATTAAAACCAACAAGCACACTTCCACCAGGGGTGGCGAAATCAGTCTGACTCTAGGAATGAGGGACCTGGTATTCTTTCTAGTTGTGCCTCAAGTGACCTGGTAGCTTTGGGTAAGTCATAATGTCTCTGCATCCTCATTTTGTAATGTATGCCACAGGAAAGTTGAATTAGATGTATCCTAAAATTCTCATTCTCTAGAATTCACTCTTGGCATTTCTTGATATATAGTGTGACTCTTGGAGAAATCATCTCTAAGTGATCTGGGTAATGTTCAGCCAGTGGGTCACTCCAAAAATGTAGAGGATTTTGATGAAATGATGAAGCAGAAATTGTATATTAAAAACATAACTTTCTAGTGCTTCAGGGATCTCTGATCACACAGTAAATACCTCATTGAATTAGTGGAGTTTGTTTGTAGCCTGGGGAGTTTATTTGATAGAATAACCAGTTGGAAACAAACCAGTGTCACAGGAGCTTTTGGGGCTCTCAGAAATTCTACTATTGTGATATCTGGTTTAATCTTTGGGGATTACATTCAATTTGGGGACCCTAAGCATTTCTTTTCTTTTTGAAAGGGCTGTTGGGATGGTAGCCAGTCTATGTAAGCCACAATGACAGACTAAAAGAGATATATGACAAGAATCAGTGATTTTTGAGAAAGATTAATCTAGCAATTAGGTATGGGATAGAATAAAATAGTGGGCAGTAGACGACAGGAAAACCAATTAAGAGACTGCTGTAAAAGTTCAAGCATAATAAAAATGTAACAGGATGCTGGATGAGACTTTTCCCCTTGTCTCCGTTTCCGCTGAAGCATGCTGGCTGAGGACAATAAGCAATAGGAATTCACACACATTCTAAAGATAGTTGCTAAACACATCCACATAGCACTAGCTAACTGGTTCTCTGTCCATTCTATCGTACTCCCATCCCATTTAAGAGTCATTAGTAGGTTATGAAAGAGAAGTCTGGGATTTATGGGAATCAGTAAAAATGAGAAGTGTTATGGTTAGTCTCTTCTCTCAAATCACATGTTCTTAGAGTTTTGCAAACAAAGAGGCTGATGCCTGAACATCCCCTCCCCCAAGGGACAGAGGCAACAGTGGTAGAGCCTGCCCTTCAGAACTAACAGGAAAAGGGGGATGAATTTCCCATAAGTCAAATAGCCAGTCTGGAAGGTAGCTGGATTCCAGGGCTGAAAGCTGGATCAGAGCATAGATTTCTTGGGAGAGAAGAGCAGTGGTTGGCATTCTTGACAGTGGAGAGGTGGAGGGGTGAGACTCTCAGAAGAACCTACAAAAGGGCTTCTTAAAATAAAGATGTGGCAGCATTGAAAAATTACTAGAACCAGACATTTGAGAGGGCATGTCAAGAAAGAACCAAGAAATACAAGGGGTAGTAGCTATCACTTCTTCTAGTACCCTTCAATAACCTCACCCCTGCCCCTCATCCTGAAGAAACAGAAGGTAGAAAATGAAGGCCACGGAATATCGCTTCCTACACAGATCTGTGGCTTCCCTGGCAGATGTGAGGTGTGGGGAGGGGAGAAGCTTTAAACTGGATGGGAAATGGAAATTTTATTACACAGGACAAGACTTTTTAATTCTGAAAATGAGATTGTTGTTTAATATGTTAGAATAATAGGAGAGTACAGAGAATTTGCTTGAGGTATAATCCAGGGGCAGGAAAGGGAGATAAGGCAGAATGTGTTTGAAGGCAATAAAATTTTAAAATAAAGTGATTTCCTGTTTGTACTTCATAGAGTCAAGCTCCTATAATAAATTGATATGACAGCAATAATAAACAAAAATGATATTAGTGGCAATAATAAAAACAACCATTTGTTAATCTTAGCACACTATGCCAGATTCAGTTAGGTGCTAGAGATAACATGATTTAGTTTAATCCTTACCACGATCTCATGAGGTAGATTCTACTGAATTTAACCCCAGCTGACAGATGTTAAAAGTGAAGATAGAGAGGTTAAGTAATTTGCCACAACATACAGTTAATAAGTAGCTGATTTCTGACCCCACAACCCACTTTAGGCTAGAGTAACTTGACAGATATAAAACAGGACAGTAGCATAGAATGAATGAGTGAATGAATGAATGAAATATGTGTTTAATATTCTGATAGAAGAATGGGTGACCTAACTAACAAAACCAATGATGCAATCTATGTACATTGAGAGCACTTCAATTATTATAAAATCCACAAATAACATCTGTTGCTAAATATAAAACTAATAGATGTACATCTTATTTATTTTTTGGTGTTGTTAGTTTTAAGAAACGTTGCCCTGTCATTTTGAAATTACTTCTCTGAAATACAACCAAGATATTCATTTGTCACTTATGTTATGTAAATGTTTACGATGTCTAGTGTATTTGATGGAAAAACCTGAGTAGATGTTCAAGGTGTTAGTAAACGTGTAGCTGCTTGGTCAGACACCTAGGTTCACTCAGGGAAAGAGAGGGGGTGTGAGAGAGAGAGAGATACAAGTTAACTAGAGCATCCTGCCAGTTCTGCTGACTTGGAACTCCAATAGCATACTGAAAGCTGACCAAGAACCAAGCAACCAACCACCAGCACAAGGCCAAGGGAGAGAGTGAGCCCAACATGGCTCCCTCATACATATCTCCAAAAGTGGTTGCTTAGCTCCACCCTTGGGTCCTCCCATTTCTCCCTTTGGTATTGCTGGGAGTTGTAATTTCAGTGACTGGAGTAGAGGGTGGAGTTGTAGTTTCAATAACTGGAGTGGGGGTGGAGTCCACAAAACTGGACTAGGGGGTGGAGTCCCCAAAACTCTGCAGAGTTCCTTCAGGTCCTTTCCCCTAACATTTTCTGTATTGTGAACTCCTTGAAGGATTAGTACTCATTACTACTGGGTACTAACCCTTAAGCTTGTAAGATAAGTATCTCACATATTGTAGATGTTTATTAATCTAGAGCTATTTTATTGAGCACCTTCTAGATCCCAGGTACTGAGATGAGTGTTACATGTATATGATGGAACAAAGCCCTTTAAGGCTTTTCCATGGGCTTTCCACTGCCACTTAATAGGAATCCTGGCTTTTGCTCTTCAATTTCTATTCTTTGTCTTCTTAAAGGAATCATTTTTTCCAGATTCCTGCACATTTGTGATATAGAATTGAATGACCAGAAGCCAGAGAAACAGAAGCCAGATGTGGTGGGAGGTAGAAGGAGAGAAAGGATAATCCCTGTGAAGTCTTCAAGAGTTTGGGGAGATGCATGAGGGACATGTTATTTTAGAAATAGGACCTTCTTTGTTGAGCTCTGAGAAATCCAAGTGCTAACGGCCTCTAGCTTCTGTTTCTTCTCTAGCATAGGAGCATAGGATGTCCCAGATTACATATATATTGTTTCTAATCCTTAAAACTCCCTGCCACTGGAGCATTATTGTCTTTAATTTCTGGGTAAGGAAAGTGCCTTAAAGTAGATAAATAATTCTCTCAGGGCTGCACAACTAAAGCTAGGATTTCAGGTCCAGTACTAGTGAACCTGAAGTTTGCTCTCCTGCACAACACCACACTGCATCCCCATAACCATCTGTTGAATTGAGCTCAATCTAAAGGCTTCCCTAGTGAGGGACCTCTATTTATTCTGGTGTCATACATAAATGGGAAAGGCTTATTTCTGATATTTGATTCAGAGGAGAAAAGCTTAACTACTTGCCTGGAAAACGGGCCTGCTTGCTATACTAAGCTTGCTTGTGAGCTTGATGGTTCATTTTAAAGTCCAATCACTCTGCACCCAGGAAATGGCATTGTTTACCACAAAGGTTCAACTAAAACGGTTGCAAAAAATTGCTCTGTGGCCATTTGTGTTTTTGGAAATCAGTTTTCTGACCAGGTAGCTGCCTGATGCAAAGAACTGAGGAGTTGCAAAGAACTGGCAACCAAGCTCCCTAGTTCTTTCAATGGCCAGACAGTAAGCAAAACTGTATGCACTTGTTATGGTGAATTATCATCTTAAATGGCTTGGAGTAATGTTTTCATGCTCTGTCGCTATAGAAACTGTTAGGAAATTTCTTATAAATCCCACAGAAACAGGACTACCTACCACCATGGAAATGGATAGTGAGTACAATGAACCTCCAAGGAAATAAATGACTGCTTGACAGGAAATAATATAACCCATAAAAGAAATCTCTTTGTGATCCTACTCCTATTGGATAAACTGGGTATAAGAAAAGGCAGGGAGAAAAGGGGTTTGAAAGTAGTGTAGAGTAGGTTTGAAACAGTTTACAGATACCACTTTCAAAAGTTGGATAAACTTTCTCTCTCATTGAGAGAACATTCAAGTGAGGCAATGACAGTGGAGTGATTTCATCTACAGTCAGAGAGTACATGCCACAGAGCCATTATGGACCAGACAGGAGCTGTAGAAAAATGATTTGACAAAAAAATAGCCAGTCCCCTATGCCAAAATCCAGAGTGCTCTTCTTCAAGGTGAATCATACTCCATTCCAAAATGTCAAGTAGATTTAGCCATTTTAATCTTTTTTATTAGATCAAAACTTGATACCTTTAGAAAAGCTTAAGGCAATGACTGGAATATAGGCTCCACTGCTGAGAAATTGTGTGATCTTGGATAAGTTGCTTGGCCTCCTTAAGCCTCAGTATCCCCAGCTCAGCTGTATGTAATGCTTATATTTATGGCAGTATTAAACAAGAAAAAAAAAAAAAAGACAAAGCACTCAACACTGTCTTCAGCACTTAGTAAGCATCCAATGATAAATGTTAGAAATTATTACTTATCAAAAGAATAATAAGTGTAATGACTGATAATAAGTTTGCTCAAGTCATTTACATTTATTGTTAATTTTTACATGTTCTTGTTCTCTTGAACCCAGAGACAATATCTGATCTTAAATAATTGAAGAGTGCACTGAGGGATAAAGAAAACATAGATCTAAAGGCAGCGCTGATGTAATTTCTGCATAACTCTGATCGTTTGGGTACTGGTGGATCTGGAAGTTTCCAGATGCCATGGGCGAGTTTTTTTGCAGTATTTCCTCCTGATGCTTGAAAAGAAAGTCTGTTTTCATAAGACCTTGGGCCTGATTTCCAGTGGGAAAGGGCTGAAGAAATTTGGCTTCATTTTCAAGTATCTTTGCACTTTTCCCAATTGCACAAAACCTCCAAGCTTCCCCCAGATTACCTCGTTTCAATGACATCGAATCTTTCAAAGGGAATGTAATAATTCCACAGAGAACTTAGCATTTCTGACAGCCTACCTCCCACTGTCCTCAGTGCTTCATAAATTATGCTGCCTCTGAATGTGAGCTGGGCAGCACCATTTTCCTGGCCCCTCGTGATTCATGGTTTCTCTTAACTATGTCAGTGCCTCGTCAGCAAAGCTGTTCCTTTTGGACAGAGTGTGATGTGATCTGCTACTTGGAGGGCAGCTTGCTAATTAGGTACTGATTTTATATACTGATGGTTTTTTTTTTTATAATTTCAAGGTAACTAATAACTATTAACTTTAGGAATCACTTCTAAATTCAGAAAACATTACCATTTAATTAACAACCTGCTCTCTGCAATACACTGTGACCTGAGAAGCTACTCTTAACGGTTAATATGCTGTTATCATTAAAATTAACTAACAAACCAGAAGAATGGTGCTGTTCAGGTCAGATATGGAGAGACCATAATTAAAAGAAAGTGAAACTAAAAACAATATCAAACTAAAAGATCAACACAGCATGGATGGTCAAGGTGCCAGCGTCCCTGTTTTATAGCTGCCAAAGCAGCTCCCTCCTGACCGGCAACTCCCCAGGAATTCCAGGCTCACTCCTTCCTCACACAGGGTTGAGCTGCTTTGTTTGGAGCTTTAATAATGGAGGCTCAAAGGAAATAGGACAAGTTCCTGAAAATGACTTTCCTCTAGAGTACCTTCTTATGTATCTATTATCTTTCTGCATAAGAATAAAAAAATCCATTTTTATGAATGTCTTATCTTTCCCCAGCCTGTAGGACTTCCCAAAATTCTTCCACAGTTAGAGAGGCTCTTCTGAATTAGGAAGCTTCTCTGCCATGCTCAGAATTTCCTTTGCCTCTGTCTACTCAAAGAGGGCTTGCTAACATGCTTCTTTGGGCTTAAGGAATGCAGAACTGGGAGGAGGAGGTAGGAGAAGAGTAGAGATGCATGGGATATAAATGGAAAAAGTTTTACAGAAATTAGAGAATTCCAGAATTCTAGAAAAGCTCTAAGTTGAAAACAATTGGAGGGGGAAGTGAAATTAAAACAAAACAATTCTATCATGTATTCACAGCAGTGTTTGAGAATCAAGTATTTAACATATTTTATAGTTGCCTTTTAGTTACTGGGATGTGTTTCTTGGACAACATGATGCTGAGACTGGACCTCCTGAATTTCAGCCTGGTAGACTTACTTCTGCAAAGAGTGATACAAGTAAACTACTTTGCTACCCAGGTCTATTGATAGAGCCACCTGACCACATTCTCCTGCACAAGAACCCCGGAGTTGGTGATGTTCTGGATCTCTGTGCCCAACCCCACATCTGTTCTTACTAAGACTTCTTCACCCCTATCTGTTGGCTTCATCTTTAGTCTCTCCCAGTTGAGAATTTTAAGACTCAAGCTTATAGAGAGTAAAAGTTTGGGAATAGTGTTACCTTAAAAGTTCAAGTTGGGCCCTCCCTGGTGGCACAGCGGGTTAAAGCGCCTCAGTAAGAAACGAAAGCTACTTCCCAATGAGTTCGATCCCCACCTGCCTGGGAGGTGATACACATGGCGTGGCAGACCTCTCCTGACCCGACCACTGCTCCCCTCAGCTTTGTACTTCGTAGATCTGCCTGTTCTGCTCCCCACTCTGTCTCTGGTGAATCCTCTTGCCACCCCTGCACCTCTGGCCTGTACCCCAGTTCTATATGCACAAATAAAAATTAAAAAAAAAAAAGTCCAAGAGGGCTTGAAGTCGTTATTAGTTAAATAACGATGCTTTGTTGTGTATTTGTCATTGCCCTGAACTGATAATACATCATTAAAGTATTGCGTTCTGATTTGCAAACAATGATTATACATAGAAATTTAAAAAGATAACTTAATGTAGATCTATCTTTTCTTTTAATACTTCTTATATTGTACTGGCTTGGTTTTATTTAGTGTTGTTCTTAAAGGACAGATCAGTGTCTTTATGTTTTTTTAAAGATTTATTTATTTATGCATACAGAGCTGGGGTACAGGCCAGAGGTGCAGGGGCAGTTAAGGGGCAGAAACAGAATGGGGAGCAGAACAAGCAGATCAACGATGTGCACTGCTGAGAGGATCAGTGGCGGGGTCAGGTGAGGTCTGCCGTATGGTGTGGATCACCCACCGTGTGGATCACCTCCCGGGCTGAGATCGAACTCGTGCTGAAGTGGCTTTAGCTTCTTAGTGCTGTGCTTTAATCGGCTGTGCCACCAGGGAGGGCCACTCTTTGTATTTTTTAAAAGCATGTCTGTAAATAACTATGCATATGAACAAGAGTATTGGATATATTTCTAGATGCTAATAAAATTATTTTGGGTGGTTGTCTTATAACCACTACTTTTACTTTCATGTCTTTATATTTTTCCACAATGAGAAAACTATGAAGATTTTTATTTTTTTTTTTGAGCTGATAAGATTGGAAACTAAAATGTGTAATAACATTAAAAAAACTGTAAATATTTAAGGATAATTTAGTAAAAGAAATGCAAGTCTTCTATGCCGAACAAATACACAATATTGCTGTGAGAATTGATTAAAAACTATAGAGATCAACATGTTTATGTATGAATATGCTCAATGTTAGCAAAATGTAAATTCTCCCCAAAGTGATCTATAGACTCAATGCAACCCCAATTAAAGTCCCAGTAGGCTTTTGTATAGAAACTGACAAACCAATTCTAAAATATATGTTGGAAAAGCAGGGAACAATATTGGAAGAACTAATTTTGATTTCAAGACTTATTAAAAAGTTATGGCAATGTAAATGGAATAGTGTTGATGAATAAATAGAAAACAATAGAGAAGTCCAAAAGAACCACACTTACAGAGTTCAGCAGTTAGTAGAAAAAGCACCAAATAAATTAGTGGGATTGAATGATGCTGCTGTTCAGCAAATGGTTATGGGACAATTGAACACCTATATGTGCCAAAGACAAATGAAGAGTTTGACCTATGTCTAACACTATACACATACATACCATAAACCTAAAAACAAAAGTTAGAGTTATAAAGTTTTTAGAACATAGAGGGGAAAATATTCTTGATGAGAAGTAAGCAAAAGTCTCTTAGACTGGATAAAACACTAATTATAAAAGGAAAATATTGATAAATTGGACTTTATAAAAGCAAAAAAGAAAAAAATCTCTGCTTATTCACCAACACTATCATGAAAACACATAGGTAGTATGTGGAGTGGAAAAAAAACATTCATGACACATGTATCTGATGAAGAACATACCCAGAACACATAAAGTGCACCTAAAGTTAAAAATAAAAAGATAAATTACACAGTTTAAAAATGCATAAAAGACTTGAATCTGTTGCAAGGAAAGACATATCAATAGCCAAAAAGTCCTTTAAAATATGGTCCACAAAATTAATCATCAGATGCCAATTAAAATCACTGATAGAAGACCACACATCTACTAAAATGACTTAAAATTTTAAAGACTGAGAACATCTGGTTTGGGCACAGATGTAGAGTAACAGATATTCTTATAATGACTGGTCAGAATATAGAATGCTCCAACCATTCTGAAAAATTGTACATCATTTCTTACAGAGTTAAATATATAGCTACTCTATGATCCAACAATTTCACCCCTAAGTGTTTCTTTAAGAGAATATTTTCAAAACATATTCACAGGGGCCCTCCCTGGTGGTGTAGCACTTTAAAGTGCAGCGCTGCAAGC
>NW_004567108.1:32394897-32407875 GCF_000260355.1 Condylura cristata | reverse complement strand
ATAAATAAATAAATATTTAAATATATATATATATATATATTCACAAAAGGCTTGTACTATATTCATAGTGATTGTTATTAATTATAATTTAAAAACTTGGAAACAACCTAGATAAGAGGCTCTTTCTGGTCAGACCCCTGGCAATCTGTCCATTGTCATCTTACACAAAACACTTTGTCCCTGGTATCTTCTCACTCGCCCTCTCAGAACACACGGACCTCTCTTGGGCCCATGTTTCTGAATGGTGCCATCCCATCTGCCCGGGACTTACCCTCTCTCTATTTCTGTTCTCTTCGTTTTCCCAGGATCAAGTACCCTGAGCTGCATTTCTTTTCCACTCTCTTCAGTCTTTAGCTTACTTTCCCATGGGATCCTAGATGATCATGACGTAGTATAATCCTTTACATGTCTACTCTCCTCACTAGCTCATAAACTTGTATTTTCTTACATCACTACAACTAGCATTACATCTTGTACATAGTAGGTATTACAAGAAAATTTGTTAATATATGCCATAATTGAACTTACTCTTCATCTAATACTGAAACAGTCACTTCTCATTTACCTTTATTTTCATTTGCAGGTAAGCTTCATAATAATGTTGTGAATTGAATATTTTCCTTGGCATGACCCCTAGCCAGTCAGCAGTTCTTTAGAAAAGTTGAGTAAATACTGCTGAGAATGCTATTAGTCATTGTTTGTACTGTGCCAACAACCATGTGTTCTTTCTGCATTTTACCAATTGCTCTTAGCTCTCTCTATTGTTTAACAATTTACACAATAGTGTAAGATTCTTAAGATGAAACTCTGAAAAGTATGTTTTTTGTTTTAATGGTGAACTTGACACATAGGTTCTTAATGGTTAAGTTATAGCCTATATATATGAAAGGAAAGACCATCTTTTAATTAGCAGGCACTTTCCTTTTTTTTTTTTTCTAAAGATTTATTTATTTATGCATATAAGGTTTGGGGTACAGAGAAGAGGTATGGTGGTAAGAGGATTCCCTAGAGACAGTGTGGGGAGCAGAACAGGCAAACTGACTGAAAAACACTGCTATGAGCAGCGGGCAAGACAAGAGTGGTCTACTGTGCCCTGTGGTCGGTTACCTGGCTGGGATCGAACTCATCCTGCAGTGGCTGTGGATAGTTTCCAAGTGCTGTGCTTTAACCCATTGTGCCACCAGGGAGGACCCAGCAGACACTTTTCAAAAAGACAGTTTTTTTGTTTGCTTTTTTTTTTTTTTTTTTTTGCTGGGATCCCCTGTATAGTGTATGGTGTTCAACGGTGTCCTTAATTTCTAGCCACTAGAAATCAGAAACACCTTCAAATTTTGGCTACCAAAAATGTTTGCAGGCATTGCCAAATACCCCCAATATACACAAGACCCCTAGGTAAGAAGTACTTCCTGAAAGATTAAGAGATGTATCCTGGACTCAGACATCTGTGTTCCCACTCAAATTGTCACTAAGGGATCTGGGTTAGGTTTTTACCTCTCTATGTTCAGTTTCTTGGGCTGTAAAGTGTGGATTGTAGGTAAGACTGTAAAAGAATTTTAGTGACCCAAAGATTACTGGGTGTCTTCAGTTGATATATATATATACATATAATATACTTTATATTATGTGATTATCTTTGAGCTACTTAACAATTCTGTAGCTTGTAGAAAATTGGTGAAAACAACTCTTGGTGATAAAAACCCCAGTTGTGTTTGGTGGAGTGCAATCTATTATTTCCAGTAGGTTTTCCCACAAATGCTAAAATTTATTCCAACATAATCTTATTTGACCACATTTGTGTGATATTGCTAATTCTCCTTTGACTCTATGTAGTGTCTAAGTGGTTCCTTTATTAATTAATGAACCAAAACATTTTCTGATATGCTAAATAAAAGGAGGGGTTGCTTCTACAGTGATCTACTGTTTCCTTTTGAGATGGAAACATATCTTTTGGCTAAATATCTTCAGAACAAAGGTGTTAATTTTTTAAAAGATTTATTTATGTTTGTATATTTATGCTTAACAATAACTGAAATGGAGACCAGAGGTGTGGGGTAAGAGGTTTCACCAGAGACAGAATGGGGAGCAGAACAGGTGAGTGAGGAGCAGAACAGAGTGGGGAGTAGTGGACAAGACAGGGGAGCATCAGGGGTACCAAGGGAGGTCTGCTGCTGGCAGAATGAACTCTTGTCGCAGTGGATGGTGATAGCTTAATAGTGCTGACTTTAACCTCGGTGCCACCAGGGATGGCCCAAATGAAAGGTTTTTAATAAACAAACTACTCCAATCTACTCTTCTACTTCCTTTCAATTCTTACAGCTTTTATATGCATTAATCAAATAAATGAAGGGATTAAAATGAAAGCTTTTGAAGCAAGGATATATAAAATATACTCAAATTTTTTGAGTTCTCTATTTTCACTGTAGAAATTTACTAGTTCAAATATCAGTCTAGTCTGTGTAACAACTAACCCAGTTGAACACAATATCTGGAAAAGGATCCCTAATATCCAACTGGGGCCCACAACTGCTTCATCATTTGCAAAAACAAAATACACTTCATAGATAGATTGATAGGAGTCATGTTTCCTACAGAAGTCATTATTTAGAGAAATGAATTTTATTTTTAACCATCCCATATGTTTCATTTCAATCTAATCATTGATATATAAAGTATCCCAACATGAGCCCATGTTTAAAAGGCTTCAAAAATGTGGAAAACTTACTGAACTTGAAAGCACTGTCCTGTGAGCTAAGAGAAATTCCTTTCCTCATCTATAAGGAGGCTGGCCAAGAAAGCCTTAGGTTATTGTCAGCTTCAAAATTCCATGATGTGATTCCTCCAAATTTTTTACTATTAAAAAATAAGTCACTTATCTATTCCTATAACTTTGGGAGTACAGTTTCACATCTTCATATGTGCATAATACTTCACTCACTCTCCACCAAAAGTCCTGTGTTAGGGATCTGATTCTTTCTCTATGAGTCTTGAGAACCAAGCAGAATCATTATTTTTTTGGGGGGGGGGCACGGAGGAGAGGCACAGTTAGAAAAATATTTTGATATTTCTAACTCTCTACCCCTCCCATGTTATGATTCCTTCTGCTGCTTTTGACTAGGCTCTACCTTTCCTTCTTAGTCTAGTAACAGAGCTGTCATTTGGAAACTACTACTCAGACTTAAGTTCCTCCCCAGGAAGAGACTTAGTAAACCTCACATCCTCTTCCTTTCACTCTACATGGATGAGTCTCTTTAAGAATACCTTCATGAAATATTTCCTCACCCCTATGGATAAAGAAACTTTCATTGTTGGGATGGTCCATTATTTTCAAGTCCAGGGATTCCTTTTCTTGCTTCTGTGTGAAGCATGTCCCTGACAGCTTAGCTCCCACCCCAGCAGCTTGTCAGTGCAGGCATTTCCATAGAGGAGAGTTTGTGCTGGAAAAGAGGTGGAGTGTTGTCTGGTCAAGGTGAGTTTGAGGCAGGCTACTCATTCATTCCTCTTTGCTCAGCTGTTAATTTTGCATAAATAGAAACTGCTTGCAAATTTTTATTTAAACTCCAGTGTCTAACTGAGACCTTGTGATGGCAAGATTCAAAGACAATTTTTATTGCTAAGTTATTAGTCCTTTGAAAGAAGGAAAATTTGATGTTTAATATTTAAACAGTTTCTATTTTGCTGAATTATTTGATATGTGAATGTTAACTGTGTAACCATTTAAGGTCCATTTCTAAAGACTATCCACACACTACAGGAATGCATTCATATTGTTCTTGTATGACAACTTGCCACTCATTTCTTGCCACTGTGGTCATTTGTAGCAGATAAAGCTATTAGCAATGAAATTTTTAAAAATCTTACATTTTAATGTAATCATTTCATTCCACCTACCCCCTCAACTTTTGGTTTGAGGTTCAGGAGTCAATGAAAAATGTAGGCACTTATAACTAAGGATTCAATGCTCCATGCATTTTGATAACTGTTCTTCAGGACATCCTCTTCTTTATGGAGCTAGTACCTACCTTAACCAAAATATTCTAATGCCACAAAACTTTCATATATTATTTTGAAGGGGTATTCTATTACCTGTGCAAAACTAACTTAAAATTACTCAATAGCCCAATACAATCTATTGATCTTACTTTTTTGTGTGTGTGAGGCATCCATAATTTCTTTAATTATGTGCCATACTAATGAAAAGAAGTGCATTCACAAGCTTCCAGTGGAGTGCAGTACTAATCTTTAAATACAGCATTCAAATATAGTGCTATGAAGGGAAGCTCAACATACTAGGTTTCAAATGAAGATCATATTAGGTCTCAAATGAAAATATTCATTCATGAAAGCTCTGTGTAAATTAGACTGTCGATTTAAAACCCACCACAACAAATTTCTTCCACATTATTTTACTTTTCATGAAATACCTAGACTTTGGTCTCTAGTTCTGGGTTCTCCATTATTTTTCCAAGAGAACTTCAGTAAGTCATTTACCAGTTGGCTATGGTTACATAGTTGTAAAGGTAAAATAGGGATAGAAAATTCCAGAAGAAAAGACATTATATGAAAACGCTCCCAAAACTATACATTGATATTCATGTAATATTTATTAATGATCAGATATGTATCTGAAGTGCCTGCTTCATTGAGTCCCTGTCCCTAGGAACTATCCATAACTGAAATCCTCATGAAAGAGGCAGACATTGCCATCATGCTGTGTCTCCCTGCCTGGTGAGACTGGTGAGCACCTGACTAAGGATACCCAATGGCAGTGAGGAATGGCTTTTAAAAGAGTTTTCTCAGATGACAATCCAGTGATCATAAGAAAGTGGGATCTATGGTAGCCATTTTCTTTTCTTCTCCTTTTTAACATTGGATATTTTGTATATGACATACAATTGAGGCTTAATAATCATCAGGTACCTTTCTTGTGAATCCCCCATGTTCCACTACTTTGCGGTATTCTTTCAGGTGCTGAAGTAGCTACCCATGTCCAGGCTCTAGATTGGTCTTTTTGCCCCAACCAAAATATCCCTCTTATTTGCATTATTTTTCCACCTTAGTATTTAGTTCTAGCCTAATCACTATATTAATTAATGAATTAATTAATTTTGTGTTTTTATACTTTTATTTATTTATTTTTAATTGACATAATATTGGATACTCCCATCAGGCCTTATGGTGGCCATTTTCAACTGTGAAGATGCTGATGAATAGGCAGAGAATGTTGGTGTGTACCGTGGGTGTGGAGAGAAGCAAAAC
Organism: Condylura cristata; assembly: GCF_000260355.1. Lineage (NCBI taxonomy): Eukaryota > Metazoa > Chordata > Mammalia > Eulipotyphla > Talpidae > Condylura > Condylura cristata. Next base: position 32,402,619 of record NW_004567108.1, on the reverse strand, counting down.
TAGTAAATGATGAGATGACAGAGAGAGACAGTGCCTTAACTCTAGATGTAGTTCTAAATCCTGCCCAAGGACTGTACATTGGTCTTTTCCCCAGGAGGAACAGAAGATGGACTATTTGAATCAGACAATAAACTCTTCTTGAGTGACCACCTCTTCCTGACAGAGTAATGCTTTGCTTAAACATACCATAACTGAAAAAGTCACTACTCAGAATACTAGATTGCTTAACACCAGAATCAAAAGTTTCCAACTGTCTTTTGTAGTTACCAAGATGAAACTTTCCCCAACAGTAAAATGTAGGCCAACCACAGAGGAGTCAAGAGCAGACTCAATTTGCAGCACACAGATTTTCTAACTAGATTTAAAAATGTACTTTAAAGAACATGAGGTGTTAGCCTCCAAATTTGTTCTCTGTACTTCCCTATATGAAGATTCAGAGTCCATGAAAGGTAAGGCAGCCTCAAGAAAATCATACATTTTAGAGTTAGACCCAGTTGGAAGTTCTGGCTCTTCTAATTATGAACTCTGAGTTTGGTCAAATTAATTGCCCACTCTTAGCCTCAGTTTCCTCAGCTATATATGAGAGTAGTATTTCCCTTCTGTCTGTTGTAAGGAGTAAGTGCAGTCATTTATGGAAAGAGCTTGGCACATACCAGGTTCTCAGCAGATGTTCTTCTCCTTCTCCTCACTTACCATGTGAGTCTTTTTTTTTTTCCCACAACAAACCACATAATGTCATTACAAATTAATAAGAGGGTATAGAAACTAGAAGGGAAAAAATATGTTTGACTTCTTGACTTAGTCAGCCAGAAATTTCTTATATTATTGTTAGAAAAGGGAATGTACATAGCTTAAAATCAACTTTAGGCAGAAGGGCCCAGAACTGAAGAGCATACCACTGAAGCTCCCTTAATTCAAACATGCATATTTTGGCCAACAAACTATTTTCTCAGTGCAATAAAATCTGATACTAATACATGTCCAAGCCAGTGTGTGCTTGTGTCTACATGTACACACGGGCATAGCCCACAGAGCAGCTTTTTTCATTACATAAATCCAAGATTGACTTGTTAACCACAACTGTTCATTTACACGGAAAAGCTAGAAGGCTTCACATATCAGCACAGTTTCAATGTTCAGTAGTAAAATCTATTAACTCCATAAGTTATTATTTAGCTTAAAAGAGGAATATTCTTGACAAGAAAGCTCTATGAGAAATGTGTTACATGATAGCACAGGAAATGATTTCTGCAGGACTGTGATGAGTCTAACCAAATCATTTCAGACATTTCCAGCCCTGTCGGTCCACATAAAGCTATAGAAAAACACGTGCATTCATTAAAACATCTGATTTCCTCTGTGATAGATATGGCAAATGTTCTCTTCAAAACCAGACTCCAGTGGCTATGACCAATTTGCAATCCAAGATTCGGATTGCATGTTTTTCAGTTGAGGGGCACAAAGAGAAAAGAGAGCAAGAGCATTGTACATACTAAGTACATACATTGATAATCACTCCTCAAGCACGCTGATCGAAAACATGCAAGAATCACAAAATACTTTTCTAAAGGCTAAGACCCAGACTCTCCCCATCCACCCAAGTCTAGCCTTGGTGCCAGGCCCAGATAAGGTGGATAGAAAATACAGAGAAATATTTATATTCTAAAAGAGAAGCTTTATTTAAAATGAGTCAAAACAACCATAATACATGGTATTCTTATGTTAATGTTCTTTTGCAGTTATGGAAAACTGTAACTCCATAAGGATAAGAACAATGCACTTTTATTTCTATAATTCTCACTGTGCACATTACATTCTCATTCAACATTGTAAAGGAGGTATCAACAATCACCAATCAAGTTGAAGCAGGTTGTTTAAATTGGGAAATTTGAGTGCATACCAAAATTAATAAACCATAGTCCATCTATCCATAGTTTTATACCAGCCTCTGTCTATTTAAGGTCAATTTAGAAAAGTTTTCAAGCAACTACTCTAAACCTAATCCCCTATTCTATTTTGTTGTTTGATTAGTATTTAACTGAATAAGTTTATGATATAAGCATTATGACTCTCTAAAAAAGCTCTCCCTCTCCACCCCTCCTCCCCAGAAATCCTCACTAATTTAGGTTAAAAACAAAGTAATGGCAGCAAAAGTGTCTTTAAGTTTTGCAATAATCCTTCCAGTACTTTTGCATCCCAAAAGGCTCCAGATGTGACCAGCCACTGCAAAATGGTAAGTTGTTTATCAGCATTCTACACTGGGAACTGGCACCTGTAATTTTACTCTTATTTTGCATCAGCATTATTACAACACCTAAAAAATGACCAAGTGAAGGTTTTGTGTGATCACAGGTGTACCTTCAGGGTGAAATGCCCTGTTGGTTGTCTGCTGTCCTGAAGGTGCCAGCTACAGCAAACTGCTTCCTTCTCTGTTGTCTGGGTAGCTGCTTCGAGCCTCCTTCTATAGGGAGTTTATGCTGTTAGCCAAGGCTGAAAATAATGTTGAAGTGTTGTTCTTTCAGTCTTTAAAGAATCAATTGTTCATCACTTTCGATGCATATAATCATAATTTTTTTCTTTCAGTCATTCTTTCCTTTATCTCCCCTTGTTTATTGCTAATATTAATCTATAGCTAAAAAGAAGCTCCTTGCCTACCAGTTTGGGGAAGATTTGAGAAATAAGCATATTTAAATTATGTGATGACAACTAACCACTTTGGTAAGCCATAGATCCCCCTTCATTTTCCCCTTCCTTGCAACCCTGGGCTCTGTTACATCCTGTACAAGGTTTTCCTAGTTGCCTGCTTCAGCCTGCCCCCATCCTGCCAGTGGTTTAGAAACATGACAAGTTACCTTTTGCTTGCTGGCACTAAACAACAGAGATTGTTGGAACTTCCCCTTGGCTTGACTGTAGTATATAGCAACAAACTGTTAATTTGGTATTGATGTAAAGTCAATGAGGCTAGAACTTTGCTTGAAAAAAGTTTCCTTTCTTTGTTCTTATAAAGTAATTTCCCATCAGATGCTTGAAAACAGACCATTAGAGAAATCTCTCCAAGGTCTTTGCTTACATGTGAAAGGAAGAGAATGGGGAAACTGAGACACAGAGGGCTTCAGGGACTCAGCTGGGAGTGCAGAGTGAGACATCATCACCAAGTTGAAGTTGGGTCTCAACCTTCTGGATAGTTGATAGTCAATATTTGATTATCTTTTTTCTTAGTGCTCCACAAAATGCTCCTTTCTAATTTAACTTAGGTTGTGACTAGCTCTATTTCAGTTTCTTATTGATGCCATTCAAATATGTATTCACACATTAGGTGGCTATAAAATCAAGGGTAGTCCAGGTAAGGCTATGCAATAACTTCTAATTGCTGCCGCAGTGTGTGAACTTGGTACAGCTTAGTGTACTGAGAGTACTCAGCAAAACTTAGCACTATCTCTACATCCCTGAGTTAGTTGTTCAATGGCTTTTAGTGTCAGTGAGTGTCAACATGTTTACATCCAGTCGAATAACATACTGCAAAAAAATCTTATACACAGTTCACTCATTACTCAATGTTGGGAGAGTCTCTTCACAAATATGTAAGTCTGTGAAATGTGTAGTATATGAGAAGAAAAACTGATGCAGAGTGGTTTATATACTGCTGTAACACAAGACCTCATCCATGACCAAACAACCAACCAGAGAGTGAGCCTGGTGCTTCTGTGACCTCTGAGTTAGGATCCATGAATGTTTCACAACTTAGAGCTTCATATTTAGCATGTCTCTCCTCCACAGATAATGGGTTTTGACCCAGCCTTCTCTATGCCACTTCTCTTTAAAGGCTGTTTTTCAAATTTTGCAAAAATTTTCATCATCAGAGGTCTTAAAAGACACTTCAGTGGACAACGGAACATTTTTTGTAATACTTGTTATTTTCAAGAAATAAAGTGAGGGCCCTTCCTGGTGGTGCAACAGGTTAAGGCACAGTACTGTGAAGGTAGCCACAGCCACTTCAGCATGAGTTCGATCACAGGCCAGAGAGGTGACCCACATGGTACAGCAGACCTCTCCTGTCTCACCCACTGCTCCCCTCAGCAATGTACTTCATGGATTCACCTGTTATGTCCCCATTCTGTCTCTAGTGGATCCTCTCACCACCCCTGTATCTCTGGCCTATACCTCAATTCTGTAAGCATAACTAAATAAATCTTTGAAAAAAAAAAAAAAAGGAAAGAAAGTGAGACTGTGAGACTCCTTAAAGCTAGAAGTAGATTATTTTGATTTAGGTGCAGATAAAAAGACCCTCACTTTCTCCATCATGAGTTCTCAGTGTCGGAAAGTCTCTTGGGAGCAAAGACAAGTCTAGAGAGAACCAGGATCTCCCCCTGAATCAATCAGAAGCCCTTGGAGGAGTCCTAGAACCACCTGCCTCTAATTAACCTCCTCTACTGTATTCCCTCAGCTCTTACACACTCATAATTATATTTATGATTATAATTGTATTATATTACAGTTCAGATCCCCTTGTAATAAATACCACCGAAATGAAAACTCCATTATTTAGAAAACTTTTTTTTCTGACCTTAACCAATAACTTACTCATTTCAAGCATATTCAATATAATAAAGTTCTAACAAGACAAAATTATTTTGATGCTCCTTCGATTTTCTTGCAATAGAATTTGACCTTGCAACTGTAACATACTTTGTTGTATAAAAATGTATGGGGTCTTCCAGTAGATCATAACATCTTAAAAGAAAACTAGCCCTTACCCCAAAGTTTCATACATTATAGATGCTTAATAAATCCTGCACAGGGGAACAATTTACATTAGAATGGATGTGAAATGCAAACTAGTTTAATCATATATTTCTAAGTTTGTTGAATTGCAATTAGCATGACTTTTATTCTTCATCACCATTTTTGTCCCTATTGAAGAAACTAAGTGAAGCTATGGCCTGTCCTGTAAAACATTCTAGACTCTTGTTCATGCCTGATGTCTCCTTCAAAATGCAGCCAGCTTAATGTCAACGAATAACTGAAGGGCTGCTTGTGCCAACACAATGCTGTCTGCAAATTCAGTAACTAACTTGTACTTCCTGCCTTGCAATATTTATGTTTCACTATATCTGTATCATTGATAAATAAATAAATATATGTGTGTGTATATAGTGTATATGCATAGTGTGTGTTTTCAAATTATTTTCCATTAGTAGTGAGTATAGTGTGTATGTGTGTGTGTATATATATATGTGTGTGTGTATCGTGTGTGTATATATATAGATATACTGTATATATATAGATATAGTGTATATATAGTGTAAATATATATGAGTATAGTGTATATGGGTATATATATAGATGTATACACTATATCTATATATCTATATAGAGATATATACACTATATCTATATGTAGATATATACACTATATCTATATATATACACACACACAATACTCATATATATAGTAGTGTGAGTATAGTGTGTATGTGTGTGTGTATATATATATATATATTTGAGTATAGGTATGTGTGTGTGTATACATACACTATATCTATCTATCTATCTATATATATATACACACACATAAACTATACTCAAATATATATACACACACACACACACTATACTCACTACTAATGGAAAACAATTTGAAAACACACACTATATACTATAAACACTATATATACACTATATATATATACACACACACTATACTCTCTATATAGAGTATATACACTCTCTCTATATATTGTACATATATACTTTCTATCTACACTATACTCTCTCTATATAGTGTGTGTGTATATATATATATATATATACACACACACACACACACACACACACACACACACATACTATACTCATTACTAATGGAAAACAATTCAACAGGGAAATCTTGGCCCACAATATTATCTTCTTACATGAAATTGGTTCATAATATTATCTTTATATACAAATGATGACACACATTTTTTATGCTTCAAAAAACCTACATTTTAAAAATATATTGCCATAGTGCCCACACTGAAAATAAAACACTTGAAATTTGAAAACAATAATATGAGAAGTGACTAGGATCACACAAACAAGGAAATATGAATGGTAACACTCCTACCACTGTTAGATAGGAAAAGGCAATATAAGAAGATAACTGAGTTGGGGGAACTTGAGTGTTAACCTCTAGAAGGATGTTTTCCTGAGTATACATTATACATACTCCTGAAGAAAAATAATTTAATCTTTGAGAAGATGAAAATTAAAGATATGTATCTATACTTCACAATCACTTCTTTCACTGTTAGAAGTGGAGAAGGTACCTAAATGAGAAGGATTGTGCTTCTAGTTGCCACTAGTGAACTCATTTTGATATGCAAATTATAGTGATCTGAGGAGCAAAGCTCTGAAATCAGAATTGTGTATTTTTTTTTACCAGCAATTTATGGAAAGATAAATAGATATTAAGCAAAAATTTTGTTCTATCCAGTACGGGTATTTGGAAAAGATTCATTTGGTCTAGTAGTAATGGCTGCACAACCTTGAACATATACCAATGGCCAAAGTCATACACTTGAAAATGGAGAGAACTATATATAAAACAGGGAGGGAAAGGCAGGAATCACCAAGTATTTTACATCTATGTCCCATGTGGTATATCTGCTCAACAGCTTGCTGGGGAAGGGGGCCTGGCTGGTCCTACAAGAAGTCTTGTGTCTTAAAACTCAATCAATAAATCAACAAACAAGAAGGAAATTTTACCATTTGTTTGAAATCAAGTATGTGTTACACTTAGATGCTTGGCTAGGTGCCTAAAAACCAACCTCAAGTATAAAGGCAAACATAACCTTTGAATCTGTGGCATAGGTTCAAGGCAACAGTCAGACCTTCAAGTCAAAAAGCAAACTGACTGAAGACTCCGGGATTCCAAGAGATGAGACAGTACTAAAGAGCTACCTTATTCTAAGCATGAAACAGAGCCATGTGGGCGGTGGCAGACATTCTATCAATGGTAGTTTGAACCAGTGGACTCTACCCCCAAGTCATCACCACCAGAAGCAGTTGACAACATTTTCATCAGACAGTTATTCAGAAAGGTTGAACATCTGAAGTCATGTAAGGAAGAGAAAATAATTACAAGCAAACTACACTAGATCTGAGAAGTGTGTTGTAGAAGTTTACCGTGGTAAGATCAGAGGAAGCATGTTTCCTAGTGCATAAGCTATTCTTTTTAAAATGCTTGACAAGAGTCTGCAGACAGGAAACAATAACTCCTTAAAAACATAGTAAGGTAGATGTTATTATCCCCATTTTACAGATGAAGAAACCGAAACTGTAGGGAATTTAATTTCTCTAAGCACATTCATCCATAAATTATAGGGCTAGGAAACAAACCAGTACAACTCTTTACCATCAAACTACTCTTGCAACAGAAAACAAGCTGCCCAACAACTGAAGCTAGTTCATGTTGAGAGAACAGTCCTGTAATCGATAATGATCCACAGATTGATGAAGTAGAATGTAGCTCAATAAGATAGTACTAAGTGTAAGAAAATTTATTTGGGGCAATATACTGGATCTTAAGAGAAAGGAAGGCTATGGAGGTTAATGCCAAAACAAAATCACTGACTTGCTGATGGAATTGTAGAACTTTTAGTTGCAAGTTATCCTATCTGCACTAGCCTTCTACTCATATATATATATATATATATATATATATATATATATATATATATA
>NW_004567108.1:32320047-32394797 GCF_000260355.1 Condylura cristata | reverse complement strand
TGCATCTAATAAGATGTTTTTCAAAGAACGAAAATCTAAATACACTGCCAGTCTGCCCAAAATTTCTGCCATGAACTTCAAGGAAAAAAAAAAAAACTATCCAAGCAATCCCATGGTCACTTAAGACCAACAATGCTTCTTATATATATATATGTACTTATGTACTTTAACCCTGCACAAAGCTGATATCCAATATTTAGTCTAAAAGGAGGGAGCCAAGTTTCCTTAAGATAGCTAATAATAGAGATTGCAACAACACAAAATAAAAAATATCTTCTGGATACAGACTTAAATCCAAATTCCAGCTTGCCTAACTAGTAACTGCAGGACTTTAGGTTAGTCATCTAGTCTTTCTGAACCTCTGCTTCCTTACTAGTCAAATGGGGATGATGGAATTACTGATATGTAATTCATTAGTCTATTCAAAGTACTATGCAAAACACACTGGCACACATTTATTATTTTTTTAAAAGATTTATTTATTTATTCATACAGAACTGGGGTACAGGCCAGAGATGCGGAGGGTGAGAGGATTCACCAGAGACAGAGTGGGGAGCAGAACAGGCAGATCAACGAAGTACACTGCTGAGGGGAGCAGCAGGCGGGTCAGGAGAGGTCTGCCACGCCATGTGGTCACCTCCGGGGCAGGCGGGAATCGAACTCATGAGGAAGCGGCTTTAGATTCTCAGTGCTGTGCTTTAACCCGTTGCGCCACCAGGGAGGGCCACATTTATTATTTTTAATGATTCTTGGTTGACAAACTAAAATTTAACATCCATTTTTATCAAAATCATTTTCCTTTTTGACATATCTATATCCCTTTTACTAGATTCAATTTTTAAAAACTATGTCTCTCTCATTACAGGAGAGGTTCTTGAAAAACAGATACATTAATGATCATGCAAGCTAGTCTTCAGCATTTGTGTAGGATTTGGGGATTTTGTAGATCAGTCAGGAAATAACACTAAATTCAACTACAGCTTCTAACATTATTATTGTAGTTGATGATTTTCCTCAAAGTTGAAGATTTTATAATTTATTAAAGAAAGTTATCATCTGGGCTCTGAAATTCCTTCAGATTCATAACCCTGGCAAGAAAGAAAGCTATCAGGAAGTTCAGATAAATAAAAAAAGGACTGTGGCTTTGGATGTTGTTTGAGTACCACTGCCTTCAAAGCTCTCAAGAATTAAAGGCTGTGCATTGGAATGAAGCCAATACATGTGGAAGGTGGGGTGTTAGCACTGCTGAAGTGCCCCTCTCTCACCTGCTCTAGAAGATCTTACTACTCTACAAAGTGTCTTCCCCAGTCCTGGGCATCACTCCCAGCCTTTCCCTATACTTTATAACACAGTTCAACTGAAGCATTTATCACACATATACCTTGTTTTTGTTTTGTTTTGTTTTTTCCCACCTCTGTGCCTCTTCCTTTATTGAGGCCACTGGCCCCCAGCTCCCCACAGAGTGGGGACATAGGCCCAGCTTTTCCTCTCCAGCATAGTTGTTAGGGCCCATGGAGCCCAAAAACCCAGGGAGAGCAAAAGAGACCCTCCCATCAAAAGGAGAGCCTCCACCTCCTCAAACAACAACAACAAAAGCCCCTTGCAGAATGGGGGTACTGTAGGAAGTCATGCTGGCTGGCACGGACAGGCCCAGCCTCATTCATTCTTGTTCCTGTGACACTGATTATGGAATTTCTGATGCACAACCCTCAGGGGGGTGAAGAAAGTGCTGAGGAAGAGGAGGAGGAAGGTGAAGCCACACATAAACACCTGCCATCCCTTACATTCGGGGTCCTGGGCCAGGATGAACAATGTTAGTGCATTAAAAAGCTCCCAGAAATGTCCAAAGAACAGAAAGGGCAGCAGGAAGATGAATCCCCGCCACATCTAGGACTGGAAACCCTCCAAGGTGAGGTCCATGCCATGCCTCTCCCCGAGGGCCCACAGGCAATACAGGCAGTGGCTCTGGTAGTAATATTGCAGGAACTGCACAAAGCTCTGGTACATGGTACCAGAGTATATATGGTACATATGGTACCAGAGTATATATGGTATATATGGTTTATTGCATCTAATAAGATGTTTTTCAAAGAACGAAAATCTAAATACACTGCCAGTCTGCCCAAAATTTCTGCCATGAACTTCAAGGAAAAAAAAAAAAACTATCCAAGCAATCCCATGGTCACTTAAGACCAACAATGCTTCTTTCTCCAGACTCCTCCTTTTCTAGGTTCCCCTCTTCACCATTTGTGTAGCACAACCACAGGGAACTGGGGCAGGCTGTGTGTTCCTTCTCCCCTCTGGGTCTTGGGCTTGTTATTCCCTTACTGGCCCTTTTCTTTCCCCCAACACCTTTTATCTCCTGTCTGTTACTACTGTTACTTCTCTCAGACCAACAAGTCTGGATGGGGTGAAAGTGTATATAGAGAGATCCCCAGATAGCACTCTTAACATTTCAAATTTGAATGTCTGTGTTCTTGTCTCTCCACCCTATTAAATGGCAAACACCTTTTGATCACATTTGGGGTCTTCCTCACTGTTGTAGTCACAGCTTTTGTCCCATTGTCTCGCAAATAAAAGACCCTTAGAATGATCTGTTGAAAGATAAATCTGAACTTATATATTTAAATTCAACAAACAGAATACCTTTCTGTTACTAAAGGATATGTAACATGTGGAGAAAATGTTGTCTTCTTGCCATTTAGTGTGAGAATTCTTGTATAGGAAGATTCTTGCTTAGTTATAAATGCCTTCATTAGACTACTATAGAATAGGAACAAAACTCCTTCCAGTGTTCAGGTTTTGTGTAGGTGAAAAGTGTCTGATAAAGAAAAGAAGGAAGGCAGGTGCAAGACCAAGGGCTTCCTGGAGGAAGAGGTCAAAGAAAAAAAGATCCCGGTTGATGACAGAGTATACAGGGACTTTAAAAGAAAATGAACAATGGGGGTTTTATTAAGTTATTTTCCATGTGACGTGTGATAGAAGCTCTTTGTTCCATCCCTTCCACTAAATCTTCAGGTGCTCCGCTATGATCATTCTTTCATGTAAAATATTTTTGTGATTTGGGAAACTCAAAGAGGACATAGAAAAAAAATCAACCTATGACTATGACCCAAATTTTTGAGCATATATTTTCCTGAGTCTCTATATGTACTTCCAAAACAAGTTAGATACTTAAAAGTCTATACTGTGGAAACATTTTTTTTTTAGAATCTGTAGATCTACCCTCCTTCCTTGAGAGATAGGTTTCAGCAAGGCCCATCTGACAGATCCAAGCTATCATACAACCAAGCTGGAAGGAAGTGTAATCCTTATTTCTAAACTCAGCTTTTAACCTATACCTAGTTTTATCTCTATTATTGTTGCTATCTTATGCAATCAATTAACAAATCAATAACTATAAAATTAGACTTTATGAATGGCAAATGTGAGGGAGAAGTAACTGGAGATGGCACTGGTATTCATGCCTCCAAGGACCTCTCCATTCTCAGAGTTATATTGTTTGTTTTTAAATATACAAAAAGGTTAGGTAGTAGAAGGAAATAAGACACTTGCACAGACAGAAGCAGACAGAAAGAACTATCATACTTTGAAGAGCACCTGCTTGTGGCAAGGAAGTTTGGGGAAGTTTAATCTATGGGAAAAAATAAATAAAAATCTTTTGTATAAAACAATTGTAAGAGATTGGGGGAGAAAGGCTGGATTGGGAATGCTGAGCATGACATTGCAGTGGGGGAGCACGGAAGGAAAGATCTGTCTTGGTGCAGAGCTAGAGGCCTGCCAGAAGGACTTGAGCACGGAGGACCATTGAATAGAGAGTGGACTTAGGAGAGTGTACTGGGTGCAAAGTGTAGTGTAAACCCTTCGATTTTCCTGCCAAAATCTTGAGTAAACTTTATGCGACTGACTGTTTCTGGTTAGTAGATTCTACACCTATCTCATACCATCAGTGTTTATAAGTGACTTGATGCTGAACACAGGGTTATATGAAAGTATTGTGAGGGGCCATTGTAAAGAATTGATCCCACAATTGTTTTTGTTTCTCAGGTTGCAGAAAATTAGTGCTCAACATCCCCCACTTTTCGATTTATCCTTAAGACTTGTTTCCAAAGAGCTTTCACCATCATCATCACCCCAAGCTTTTAGGTCATGTTTAGAGTCAGGATTGCTCTTCCTTCCACATGCCATACAGCACTGTTGGGTGGCAACTAGCAGAGTGGGTATTGGAATCTTCTAGGTGCAAGGGATGTATGTGCTGGGGTCTTCTGCTCTCTGAGGGGGGAAATGCCACTACATATATTTTGCCTGAACTGAAGTCCACTGGCCCTGCTCCTAGCTTTCCCACATTCCAACTGCTCTTGGGAAGATGGTAAACACCAATGGCTGTTTAGTTTTTATGAATAACATGTAGATAGTTAATATGAGATCACTTCAAGCCCACAAAGTTCTATATCTATCTGCCAAGCAGACAATGGCCTAAGGAACATTACCGTATTATGGTCAGTGAGACCACTGATTGATTTGACAATACCAGCCACGAAGATTTGTAGGCAGATTATTTGAGGCATGAAGAGTGATCTTGTTTAGCGTGAGTATAAACTAACACCCTGATTTAGAGACAGCCTGGAAGACATAGTTCAAGCTGGTACCAGCCCCAGCGATTCAATGGGTGGAAGAGTGGGGAAAGCAATTATTTCTTAAGAACATCCTAATAGACTATGTATCACAAATATTATGAAACTCATTCCCAGTATTTTACTCAATTTAGTCAACCCTGGGGAACAGGAAAATGTTCACAGGGGAGAGTTAGCACCACCCCCTGAATTTTTGGTGTTCCTTGCTTTAGGATAAGGAGAGATACTTTTGAAGTTTGTTTTATTTTGTATTGTTTTGTTTTGTTAGTCCAAACATTTTTTTTTTGAGTCACAAGAAATTAACTTGGATGATTCCAGACTGCAATGAGTTATCTGAATTGAAATCCAATGGGCTTAAATTCAAAGTATACATTAGTAAATAGGATGTAGAACGTGAGATAAACTCTGGCCCTAGTGGCTGTTAATTTCATCGGCACTGCTTAGAAAGGGAAAAATTGATACTCTAACTTATATAATTTCATGCAATTCAACTTCCATATTTTCCTATGACTTCAGAGACTAACACTGTTTAGAAAATAGCTGAAATATCGATTCAAGGCATATTTAGGAATGCCCAAATATTTCTTACATTTTAAGAAAATAAAGGCTTATATGAGAGTTGAAAGGGTTTTCAATGAAGGAATAGAATTAAAACATAGCTCACTGCAGAACCATGAAAAAAACTAATAGTGTCAATAGATTTTGTTAAAAACATGACAACAGGCTCAAAATGGAGTTGCTATGCTAAATTTCACATGACCAAACTGAGACTTAATTATAGATTTGGTCCTCCCAAACATGGAATCTCATGCCAGTCAATGAGAAATTGCCTGATCAGCATTGATTAGGTAATCTGTTTGACAGGCCCCTGCCATTCCTTAAAGCAAAATAAACTTGAGAGAACTAACCCATGTTTTGTTTTTTGACTGGTGCAATTTTCTTGTACTTGCTTCATTGTGTCTATAAAATTTCTTGCTTTGTATGGTCTTCAGAGCCATATTGGATGTTACTCAATTCAAGAATTATTGAATGTCAATAAGATCTTAGAAACTTACCTTTTTGATTTATATAAACAATTTGTAATTTATTACCATTTGGGGTTAGTTGTGTTAAAAATAATTTTAGTTCTTAAGGAGAAGGAATATCATAAATCCAGAAAAATATATACTATGACTCATTAAAATAGTTGCTGAATAAAATGTTATTTAAAATCTTAAAATACATTGCAGCATTACCTTGAATAAACATTGCTGTTAACCTGTAGCTGTAAAGGAATTTTTAATACCGAGAAGCATAATATCAAGGGATATTTTCTAATACAAATGAGAATGTTTAGAGAGACTGTGTAAGAGCGAGACTTCACTGAAGTTGGCCAAAGGAAGATGTAAATTTAGAATTTACCCAAAATAAAGCAGGAACCCATTTTATTAGAAGTAAAGCAAACTGAAGGCTTCAGCCATCCAAAGTCGCACACCAGTGATTTAATTGGGAAGGTCTTTCCTTATAAACAGGATTAATTCCAATTAATGGAAAATTCAAATTATGTTTATAAACACTAACAAAACGCTATCATTCCATAGCATATTACTTTCACAGCACCTATCCTAGAAGACATTTTATGAAAGACAAAGGTTCATTAATTTTGCTAATTCTCCATTTTATAGATGAAGAAACTGAAGCATACAGCATTTAGAAGACAAGTCACTGCAGGTTTCCAGAAAGCTGAAGAAATTCCTTCCCTCTTAAGTCCTTTGTTTGTGAGATTCCCCCAAGGAAAAAAAGTTACAGGAAGTCCTAAGTACCCTAAAACCAAAAGGGGAAAGTCTTATAAGGGTTTATAGGAGAAATCCAGAAATGTGGAACTTAAAGAAGAAATAAATATTAGTAAAGTGAAAATAATTAAATCATTTTCTCATGTACCCTTCTGATAAAATATAAACTCAAGGTGCTGCCTCACCTAGAGAAAAAGCTTCTTGATACAAACTTCTAAGGTCTGTAGCTTCTAACATTTTCTTCTTGAGCATGAAGTAGACTGTTGGTATCCTTGGAGTGAGTGAAATTTGTGCCATTATCAATACCACCAAAGGTTGTCTGACCAAACTGCAGAGAAATACACCTGCTGAGATTTGAGATTCTCTATGAATAAACCAGAGAACATTGTTGTGTCTGTCCCAAACTGTGTGTGAGAGAGAGTGGAGGGAAAGGGTAAGCCATGGTTATTGCAACATGTCTTCCAGGGAAGCTCCAGCAGAGTCCTGGGTAGGAAAGGGCCCCACCAGAAGACATGACCAGGAGGAAGGAAAGGGAGGTCACAGATTGTCTGCATTACTGTCCACACTGCAGACTCAGATTTTGTCCAGAAGGTATTTGGAAGTTGGTAAAGGCTTACACAGAGAAATGCATTTGAGAAGGGCCATTCTGGCTGGCTGCAACTGCCTGGTTCATCATTGTAGTACAGAACAGCTAAGTAGGTTCTCAATAAATATCTGTTGATTGCCTAAGGAGATGAATGACTAGTTAAATGAATACTATTAGTGGAGCAGAAGAGCCTAGCAAAGTGTTCACTTCTTGAAAGGTGCTAACAAACCATAAGACAAATGGAGAATTTTTGGAAAAAATGTTGGCTTTAAGTGTTATCTATCTATCTATCTATCTATCCATCTATCTATCTATCTGTCTGTCTGTCTATCTACCTACCTACCTACCTACCTACTTATTTTCTTTTACTCCACCAAGCCACTAATGCCCATACCCCATGTGCCTTGTTCTACCATTTCCCCCATTCCCTCTAGTGACAAGGACAGAGGAGATTCTTAATGTGTAAAAGAGGGCAACATTGTTTCCTGCATAGGATTGATTGTGTGTGTGTGTTTATGTTTTTATTATAGTGGATAAAGCAGAGACTTAAGTAACGGATTAATAAATTGTGGTTGGTAACATTAAAAAATAAAAGTGCCATGATAGGGAATGACAAGATTTATTTCAAAGGATATAAGTAAGGAAAGCACTCACTGAGAACATGCTGTTTAAGTTGAGCCCCCAAAGGAAGGGGAGGAACTATGTGAAGAACAAATGAAAGAGCTTCAGAGGAAGAGTAATAGCTCATACAAAGGCTTAGATAGGAAAGAGCTTTCTGTTCCCCAAACTGCAAAAAGACCAGCTTATGGCCTGCTTGAGACTGTGACAGAATCAGGGAGCATATCACTTCTGCCGGGAGAGTAGAAGGTGACAACTTTATTCTGTCAACCCCCTTCCCAGTTCCAGCAGGAGGAATAAAAGGAATCAAAGAGTGATAGACAGACCAGCTACTAGAAGGATGAGGGGACCAGGTTTATTCTAGGCCTTCCCCAAAATGATCAACAAGCTTAGAAACACTCCAAAAAGAAAGGAGGTTGGGTATGACAGATAAAGGCTCAGGCTGGTCCAAAAAGATGCGTGGGCAGTCAGATTCCTGGGCAGCCAGCCTTTCTCCCCAGGAAAAGTGTCATTCTGATGCCTCATAGAAAGGAAGGGCTTTGTTTTTCATTTCCCCGTCAACACTGTAGACCATTCCCAGAATAAAGGGGATGAAGGAAAATGTGAAAGAAATAAAAAGAATGGGTAAACAGCTGTTGAGGTTTAGAGCAAAGAGAGTTAAAGAAACAAATCAGTGCAGGGAGATTACCCTTTTGTGCCCCTTGATTCAGTGAAGACTGGGCTTAGTACTTGTAAGTCCAAAGAAAAAGCTTCTTGATACCAACTTCTAAGGTCTGCAGCTTCTGACATTTTCTTCTTGACTGTTGGCATCTTTGGAGTGAGGGAACTTTGTGCCATTATCAACACCACCAAAGTAGGGTTTTTTCATAGAGGCTTGCACTTGAGTTTTAGGACCAGATCGATCCTTAACCTACTATTCCAAGATTGAGGACTGAGTCCATGTACTAAGTCCAATGGGAAGAAGTGTATTGTTTTTTAACCTCCCATTCACCTTGAATATGGTGTATATTCTCTATTCCTCTTGAACTAAGGCACATCCATGCAAGTAATTCCCCTTACAGTGGGCAGAACATCCTTTTCTTTCATTCTCTTTGATAATTTCCCATTAAAGTTCTTTAGATTTTGCCTGCAGCTCTATAGTTCCATAACTTGTCTAGGAAGAAACATTTGTAGCTCAAAGCAGATGGTATGCCAGTAGGAGGGGGAGGAAGTATATATCCCCTATGAACTGGGAAAATCTGTGAGTTGAAGAACTGGTTGTATCTTGGGTTCCCCTAACTGTCGATGGGGCTCATCTTCCCTGGTGTCTCACTTATACTCAGCAGACTAAGTGTGAGGTCAATGCCAGACCTACCATTTTTACCACATGACCTTGAACAAGTTATTTATATGGGTCAAAAACCTTTCTCTCACTCTGTGTTTTTCCAAGGTTGGCAATCATGAATTAGCCATGAAATAAATTTAAATATATGTTAAATATTAACAGATACTTTAAAAAAGAAGAATAGAAAATACTAGAGTTATTTGCACAGGGTTAAGTATCATTCATGAAACTTGCTTTGAATATGTACGTGTGCATGGATACACATATACATGCTTACTGATCGTGGTGTTGATTGTGGATAGCCATCAAAGAAGTTGAAAAAAATTGCTGTTAGCTCCTAGATCCCATTCCTACTCAGAAGTAGGGAAAGGATTAAAATTATGTACACAGTACCACTTAGCATCTATTAGTTTCAAACTGCCTATTTTGGGAGTTTTTTATATCTACCCTCCTCCTTCCTATTGTACTTCCTCCTTCTCTCAATTGGGTTCCTCCTCCCTTGCTGTTCCTCCTCAGCCTCTGTATCTGGTCTGAATGGTATTAGTACTTCAAGGAGACAGAACAACCAACAATAATCATCTAACTTATACCAAGAGGCAGAAAGATAGCAGGAAATGCTTTTTAAATTAACATTTCATTCTACAAATGCAACCTATCAAGACTCAGTTTCCTTATCTGTTAAATGTGGTGAAGATTAAATAAGCTTAATATTTAAATGACTGCTACATTTTAAGTACTGGATACTTGTGAATTCTTCCCTTTGTGGGTTCTCACATTGTTCAAGAAGCATTTCTCCAAATCAGCCTTCAGTCTCTGGGAACTTAGTCTGGGATATGGATGTGTATAGTTCATAGACTGTGAAGTGAAAACAAATTAATGCATACATGGGGTAGAAGGTATTTATATCATGCGTAGGTGAAGTACAACTTATGGTCTGCGGCCAAGGATTTGATAACCCCCACAGGTAACTATTTCCAACATATTCATATTAAAAACAAGAATAAGAACTGTGCCCATTTACAACTGGGCACAGGAAGGGATAACCAGCCTTAAGTAATATTGAAAGTGGTGAGTTATATGTTTTTGAGCCCCTTGCCTGCCTACTTGCCCTGCTTTTCACTAGTACCAGCATTCTCATCATGCATGAGTTGTCCTCCAACCACCCTGAGAAGATTCTGATAGCACACAGAATAACTGACACCTGAATCAAAACTCATTCTCACTAATGTAGTCTTATGGGATTTTATATGCATATCATATTAAAGATAGAAAACAGAATTTTGAAAATATATATTTATTAATTTATTTCAAAATATTAATGCTAACAAATATGTTAGCATAGATGCATGTCATTATAAAAAATAATAGTTTCTAAAACAAAAATAATTGAAAAGTGTGTCACCCTTACATTTTTGCAAATCTCTCAACCTCCTAGCTTAAGAGAAAAGGGTAGGATTCTCTTATCTGCTTCTGCATTTAACTTATTGTACAGTTTTGGTTAAGTATTTGAAGGAAACACAGACTCAAACAAATATGTGGCTGGAAAAGGGAAGATTTTTCTAGAACTCCTTGAACCACACCATGAAAACCACTGATTTCATGAAACTATCTCTGCCTGTGAGTCAGAGGCCCCAGGTTCTAGACCCTGTTCTGCCCATTGCCAGCTGTGCACCACTGGGCAAATCACTAAACTTTTCTGAACTGCAGCTTCCTCATCTAAACAAAGAAATGAATTATTATATTGTTGAATAACTACTATGTGCCAGCCACAATGCATATATGATTTAATTGAATCTTTGTAAGACCTAAAATGGAATCAGTTATAGGGTGGTAACCAGGAAGGAGTTGATCCAAGATGCTCATTTGATGTGATTTACATTTATAAAATGGGACAGCAAGCTCTTGAGTGACCAGTTTAGTGCCCGTGTGGACAGGTGCACACCCTGATTAGTTATTCCCTATGAAAGAAAAAGATTTTGTTTTGTGGGATGCTAATTCAGGCACCTGATTTTCCCATAGATTTCTCTATTGAAATAATAGAATATTTGCTTAATGTAGGCTCTAAAATATATTTAGCAAAGTGTGGTTGGCATTAAGTTACTGTTCCTTGTTTCCATTTCTTCTATTTAGATGGTTGCAGGTCACTTGGGAGATAGGTTAAGTGAGAGATAAGAAGAGTCAGGAGTGAGGGATGAATCAAATTTGAATTTTAATAGTGATATAGGGAGCACCCAAGGGAGAAGGAGAGGGTTAGGGCTAGACGTACTCATGAAAGTCAAGGGTTAGGAGTCAAGCATTGGCTCAACAGAGCCCTGATTTGTATTATCTGTCAATTCCCAAGGTAGAACTATTTCAACAACAGGCAAGTCACCAACCTAACATTTGGAGTTGGAAGAGAAGCACATAATTGGCTTCCAAGAGCCAATGCCAGTGTGAGCCTACCCACTTTGTATTAAAAGGGAGAAACTGAAGCTTATGACAATTAAGAACTTGATTAAGAACAGATAAGTACAAATACATTCCTGGTATACTAAACAGAATAAATTTCAGGTTTTGTTTATTATAAACTCCATCACCTTAAAAAAATCTGTAAATTAACTCTATGCAAGTAGAAAAAGTTTCAGACCACTTTACACAAAACTATACTGGTTTATTTGGGAGGCAAGGAATAATATAGAAATGAGAATGATAAAGAACTTTTATTTTTTATGCTGTTTATTTTTTGTCTTATAGTGAAACTGTAATTATGTTTTCCTTACATAATTAAAAAAATATTTTTCAGGCCTCCATGGTAGTGAAAGGCGTGTCTCAGCAGTATAAAGCTATCTTCAGCCACTGTAGTAGTTCAATCCCTCACCAGACAACTGACCCACATGGCGTAGTAGACCTCTCCTGTACTGTCTTGCCCACTGCTCCCCTTAGCAGTGAATTTCAGTCAATCTGCCTATTCTGCTCCCCACTCTGCCTCTGGTGAATCATCTTACCTCCCTACACCTCTGGCTGGCTATAACCCAGCTCCAGAGTATGTATACATAAATGAAATGAATCTTTTAAAAAATATATTTTTAAAGAGATTTATGGCTATGATTAGATACTTAGATAGCTTGAACATAAATGACTCAAAGTTTTCAATAGCAAACTTTGGAGAGGGCCAGTAAGTGTCAGAGAAAGAGAGAGACTGAGAATAAGTAAAAAAAGATAGTAGTTGTATATATTGATGTAGTGCCTTGTCTGCCAAGTGTCTTAGTAATTTTCTTTTCAAATAATATCTGTTTGGTGGCTAAACTTGAAATATTGAACATAAGATGTCCTTACATTCTCTGGCTAATTGGAAAGACCAGTAGCTTTTTGAATATGCTTATATTAAAACGAGCCTTGAATCCCATATATAAACCAGGGCTCAGGTCTTAGTTCGTCAATACTTGCTGAACCACTTAACTCAATTGACTAAGTTTGGGGTCAGCACAAAGCAAGCCTCAAATCATTAGCTTCTTATTCACCAGGTGTGTATTTATGTGTGTGGGTATGCATATGTGTGTATGAGTGTGCACGATCATTTCGTTGGGGTGTTGTTGTTGGTTGGGGTGATTTTGATGATTTTTGTTAAGTAAGAAAGGCCAAAACCATTTTCTCAATGGTTCCACCAATTAATAATTGACTTGATTTGACAAATGCTTCCTAGGATAAGAGTCATCAATACCAATTGCCTTGGTTTTTTTCCCTTCAAAACATAAAGTCTAAGAATAAGAAAATTATAGGGAAGAACAAAATTATTTCTGTTATATGGGGCAACAAATTTGGGTGGGGAGAAATGTCTCTATAGTGATTCAGTGTACAAGGCAGGCCTGCTCCTGAATCTGGGCTTTTTGGTAGTTTAGTTTCCCAGGGCAAAATTCTTAACCTTTCAGATGCAAAATTTCCTCAAGTATAAAATAGGGATTGTATAAACTGCAGGACTGCTATAAAGACATACATGTAAAATACCTGTCACAGAGCCTGCTGCATAGTGACTGTGCAATAAATAGTAGTTATAATTTGGACAGCAAGAAAGGAGAGCCAAAAAGATTGGAGGAAAACACTCTAAATTGAGATACATTTCAATAAGTTTCAACTCCATAAATAACTTTTAAGCACATATAGTTTAGATTATCACTCAGATGTCAAAAGTTGGAGCCAGTCACTCTCTGAAAATGGGGTACTTGGTAATAGGCATACTAGCAGCTGAGCATTACAGAAAGGGATGTGGAAAGAAGCCAGGAGAAAACACTATTCTGTTGGTAACAGAGAGAGCATACCATACATATTTCTCAATCTTATACCTATGGGCAAAAGAAAACAGTGAGTATGCATGCTGGCTAATCACCATTCTCCTTTAAATCAGAAAACAACAGCCCCAGTGAGCAGCCTGGGAAAGCTGGTTCCCAGTGCCAGCTTTCTGGACCAAGAACATGATATGTTAACATGTTCTGTGCCTTACCCATAAATAGTACTGATGCTTCTCATGGCAAATTAGATGCGTGAGGCTAGTTCCTCTCAAGAACTTTCAATTCAAATACAGGGCTTTACCACTGGGGCAGTGTGTGTGTGTGGGGGGGGAGATTGGTGGGGAAGAGTGGAATGCATGAAGGCAAAGCCAGCAGACAGCAGGGAGAGAGATTAGTTTCTGTCATCAGTCATTGCTGACACTGGGCATTTCTGAGATTGTTGTGATGGTCAAGGAAAAAGCCTTAGAGGAGAAAATGAATCTTTTGAAAAGATGTGAGGCTGCTTAATCTGGAAGACAGAGGAAGGGTTTGAAGGAGAAGAATAAGACTGGTGTGGTAGGAGAGAAAGATTACTTAGAGGGGATTTTGAATTGTCTAAAGCAGAAAGAGGAGGAAAAAGAAGTTTGTGATAATTTAAGTATGACAAGGACGTGGTGATGGTGATCATAGTAATGACAATGACTTCAAAGATTATACAGATTATAACTGTAACCTACCCTCACAGCATACAGATTACTTTCACATTCATCTTTCACTTATTTCCCCCATAATGTACTGGGGTACATTGAAATCTTAAATCATCCGAATTTACCAATTTAATCCATTCAAAATATTGTTAGTATCAGAACTGAGAGGTAGGGTCTGCTGAGGATTCACAAGCACCATGTTTCCAAATATCTCCAGATTCATCATAACTTTATTTTTTCTTTAAGATTTATTTATTTATGTATACAGAACTGGGTATAGGCCAGAGGTGCAAGGGGCAGTGAGAGGATTCACCAGAGGCAGAGTGGGGAGCAGAACAGGCCAACTGACGAAGTACACCACTGAGGGGAGCAGCGGGTGAGACAGGAGAGGTCTGCTGCGCCATGTGGGTCACTTCCGGGGCAGGGATCCAACTCACACTGAAGCAGCTGTGACTCGCTTACAGCACTGTGCCTTAACCATTGTGCCATTAGGGAGGGCCTCATCACAACTTTAAACAGATACTTAAGTTTTGAAGAAACAAAGGTTTTGCTTATGAAAATATTAGGTAACTGCTTTTTCTGTCCTTTAGATTAATCATCACAAGAAAGTGTCCCTGAATATGAGTCAGGTAGCAGTCCACATTCCAGGTAGCAATGGTGACAATCCAATTCACTTAAGAGTAATCATCCACTCTATCTAAAATGCCTTTGTACACTGGACATTTCTCCTTCTCTACTAAACATTATTGTAAAATACCTTATGTCTGCAAAAGCAGACATAAAGGATTAAAATAAAAATGGCAAAGACAACTGCAAGTAAAAGCATTGTAGTGGTGGCAAATATCACATTTAACTCCACATTAATTCTCTACAGAAAATTAACACAATTCTCCCCATTCTAACTCAAAAATTAATTTCTGCATATTGTCCTTGAGATTTGAGTCAGGAATGGAAAGGAGAAAAACACTGATAGTCTGAAGATTTTATATGAATTAATCAACCAAGAGTTCAGACACTGGGGACTGAAGATTAAACTTTATAGTTTAGAAACCCAAGGACAGTACTTTTTCTCAAGAGTGTGGCTCATATAAAATACACACACACACCACACACACACACACACACACTTTCAACCAAGGAGGTAATCTTTAAGAAATCCCAGTGAGAAGACACAAAGACGTTAAACATTTCATAGAAAAGTTGAGGAGTTAAAATTAGAATAAGATGACTCCCACTCCAAGGATTATCTGTATTCTAGTTGTAAGGGTAATTTCACCCTCTATCCATTCATGTTAAAGTCTATGAAAGATGAAACATTTAAACCTGAAAGACTTATAGAAAGAAAGTTGATTTTTGTCCATATGGTTTTGGTACTCAGAAAGAAGCTTTGAAGGCCTTAGTCACTGTTGTGTTTTTCCAGGAGAAATAGAGTTTCTACAGACCTATAATCTTCGTCTACAGCTGGCTATCTGTTGATTTTGTGTGTCACAGCTGACAGAATTCAGTCTGGAGAAAAGATAACACGTGCCAGGTTCATTTTCCCTGATCTTCCTTGGGTCCAGTACTCCATGGTGCTACAATATAGGTTAGCTTACCTCTCTCTTCATGTAAAGAGCTTACTTTGTAGGAGTTTTATAGTCTAGATATCATAAAATGTCTGAGTCTTTTCCAAAGAATAATCTAAAAACAGAATGTGAACAATTGTACCTATGGAATCTGTCTGCCTTCATTAAATTCAGGTACCAGACTATAAGGAAACAGTCCAGAATGCCGTATTCTATGAATAAGGCTGAGAATCTATATCCCATAGAGTGATCAAACTTTTCATTTATATCTTACAAAATCAAGTTTGTAGACTTGACATAAAAGGAATGGCAGTGGGAATTCATTCTGTGCTAGACTTAAATGTCTTTGAAGACATGGTACTTTTTTCCTTGCACAACTCTCCAAGAATTCCATATTGCCTGTTCTGTGGTAGATAGACTTTTTTATAAATTCAATCAACAATTATTAGATACCTCCTGGTGGTTAACTAGTTTTTAAAAAGTATAAGATGTGTTCAAAGGTTTCACAGTAGAACTGAGCTCACAAGATATAGCTAAAAGCCTATGCAATGTATATTATAGAAGGAAAAAATGGATATCTATTGAAAGAATCAGCATGAATGTAGAAACCTTCAAGAAAAATCATTTTCCCTGCTTTTTGGAGTTTTCTAAGTCGTTTATTCAATCATCTTTTTTGGAAAATTCCAAGTAAAACAGAATTTAGCCACATTCAAGGTTAGTGAGAATTTCCTACTTATAGAAGATGTATGAAATGTACTTTCCCCATTCCTCCCATACACCTTAGGGTGTATGTGGAACCACCCTTGGGTGTGTGCCCTGCGTGAGTTTCTTCTTTTGTTGTTTGTATTGGGGGGAAGGTTTTCGTCATGTATTCCAGGGTTGGAACTAAAGAAGTCAGAAATCCAGAACTGTCAATGGGCACAGATGAAGAAAGCTCCAACATAAGCCTGCCTCTTTCTCTAATCAAAGGACATGGAAACGAGCAGCCAGGAAAGGCAAAACTTTTAAATAATAGCTTCCTGACACGAATCAAAAGCAAAGAAAATCTTGGTGGGCTCCATCCACACCAGCAAAAGCTGAGTGCCACCCTAGACTTCCTCCAGCATGAGACTATAATATAGCACCCTATAACACTTGCCCCAACTGGCTCATAGAAGGCTAAGTTGGGGAACTGGGTTTTCATTCATTCTGGCCAGCAATAGCACACAATCAATTTGTAAGAGGCTGTCCTTTGTCTCAGGTAAGAGGCTCTCCTGGATCTCAGGTAAGAGATACATAGGATCCCTCTGTATTACAGAGCTACTTTTTATCTCAAAAGAAGAAGTTCAATTAAATACAAAGGAATTGGGATATTTTTACAATTGGGGGTGTTTCCAGTGGGAGAGAAAATTTCACTCTTAGGGTAGTCCAAAATAATCTAAAATTTAGGATATGTAGTAGTTTCCTTTGACTGCCCAGACAAGTTATCTCAAATTTGGTAACTCAAAGCAACAAAAATTTATTCTGTCAGAGTTCTGGAGACCAGAACTCCACACTAATGGGTGGAAAAATGGTTATTAACAACTTCTGGTGGCTGCTGCCATTCTTCAGCTTTTGGGGGCATCAACCCCAATCTTCAAATCTCTTTCTGCTCTGCTTCATATTACCTTCTATGTTCATTCTCTCTCTGCCTCACCCTTCATAAAGACCCTGGTGGTAGCATTGACTGCCCATGCTCAGATAGAATCTTTCTTTGAGGCTTTAGAATAATAGGCAAGAAGACACAGACCTCAGAACCCCTTAAATGCTGTTTCAGATTGCCTGGGGCTTATAGACACAAAGAAAAGTCAGGACAGTCCACACACATGTCTGCTATGCATATTAAGTTCTGATCGGTACAATAATATGCAAGTTAGCTGAACAGTGGTTTGTCAAATTTTAATCCTGGATGGTCTGTGACTTCTGCCTATATTTCTATTTCTTCCTTAGGATGGAAGTGTCCGGGTATATCTGAGCATGGGTGAAGGTTGTCCTAAATATGTCTGGGGCATACCTTCAACAATATCTAGTGTCTACTTTGGTTTTACCCCAGACTTGATGGCTCCATTTTCTTTCTTCCCTCCCTTCTATTTTCCTGTCAAATTAATCACATCTACAGGACTCTTTTACCAAATAAGGTTACATATTCACAGGTCTAAGAATTAGGCATTGATATCTTCTTTATTAGACCTCTTTATTATCAGAATGAAATATTATTCTGCCTATCACAGTATGCTAGGCACACTGTGAAACCAGATGTCCTGTCCATCCTGTGTCTATGGGTGTGTATACTTAGCAAACTGGCGATGGACAGAGCATTCAGGGTATTTTGTTTTTCTTTACAATAGATATTAACAAGGATATTTTTACATTAATTATTATTTGAGCATCTACTATGTGTCAGCTTCTCTTCTAGGCACTAGGGATAAAGCAGTGCAGAAAATAGGTAAAAATCCCTTCCTTATGGAGTTTACAAGGAGTATTGAGGGGGGCACAGGGAATGAGTGAGCGACTAAATCAGAATATTAGCTGATGATAAGTGGCTTGGAGAAAAATAAATATGGGAAGGGAGAAAGAATGTATTAAAGAGAGTTTTGTTTTGCAGTTTTAAATAGGATGGCTAGAGAAGACCGCACTGAGAAGGCGACATCTGAGTGAAGACCAATGGGATGGAAGATCAAATCCCATTATGTGGAGGAGCACTGGCCAGAGCAGCAGCAGTGCACAGGCCTAATGGGCAGGAGTGGAGGGAAGGGGCACTTACTAGGGGCCAGGAGGTAGCTCTTACTCTACTTTTTGATTCATTTTTAGATGAGATTAAAATGAGGATTGATAATTTGTGAATATCATCATTCTTTACCTTCTCCAGAGATTCTCCCCAATCCACTGCCCTCAGGGAGGATACATTCTGGGTCTTCTTATTCCAAAGGACAGAGGAGAGTTGCCCACCAGGGAGGGCCAAGATTTAGTTATTTTGAAATTACTTTGAACTTTGAATTTATTTGACTCCCATGTACTGAATATTCTAAAACGCCACTTCATGGGCCATCGCCTTTTTTCGGCATAAATTCCTACAATTACTTAAAGTTTGGATACATAATATCAGATTCCTTCCTCTGCCCCAGCAGGACATATGATTTTATATTCCCAGTAACATCCCATAAACTCATGGCACTCTTTCAAAGTATTTTTGAAAGTATTTATACTCTTTTCCCCCTATTTTTATTTATTTATTTATTGTTATTAGCACTCTAAAAAATTGTCAGTATGATACAGGAAGAATAATTTCTCAACAATATTTGAAAATTTTGCATTTTGAAAATGTACGGGCAATTATCTTTCCCTATGTTTATTGGCCATTTATATTTCCTCTTTGGTGAATTGTCTGTTCAAGTCCTTTGCCCTTTTATCTATTGAATTATGCATCTTTCTTCCTGAATTTGTTAGAAATTTCTGTACTTTCAGGATATTTTACTTTTGCCTGTAAGACACTAACAGATAGTTTCCCAGCTTATCAGGGGTTCTTGGGTGCATGCAACAGAAAAATGACTGAATTTAGCAGAAAGTAAATATTTTGAAAAGAGAAGGATACATAAGATGACAGAATGATTAGGATATCTTGACTCTGAAAATAGACCAGCACCAACGGTGGTTGGGCCAATAGAAGCCCAGACCACAGTTGGGTGAGAAACCTACCAATAATGACACTCATGCTGGAAGCTACATTAGGCACTTCTTCCCTGCTGACCCTGGAGACATGATGGTGCTACCATGAACATGGAAAGTTACTGTTCCCGGTGTAGTCCCAAGGCAGAGTGTCTGGTGGCTGAGCCCCTGTCAGCGTGCATCCCAGTTGTCAGGAAACTCAGTAGGTGAATATCTCCTGCTGTGCAAAGTGGACCCAGAGTTTCACCTGGAGTCAGATAGTGGAGAATTCCCCAAAGGTCAGAAGTAGCAGTCAGAGACTAGGATGAGAGAGAGCCCTTCTAATCAGCTTGTCATTAAATTTTGTTCCTTTTAGCTTTACAGATAATTTCATTTTTTGGTCATTATAATCTGAAAATCTCTTCCTTTGTGATTTCTGATCCAGCAACTGCTATATTTTGACACACTCCCTCTTCTCCCATCTTTTCTGAATCAACTAGGCCTGTTTTTTTGTTTGTTTGTTTGTTGTGTTTTTTAAAGACCTTTCTGTGCCCATATCAAGGACTTGCAAGCTGTCCTGTAAGTTTTTAGGCAGCTCTGATATTCCCAACCTTCCTCTCTTGTTAGAAATATCCTTGACCTTGAGCTATGTGTCGTCCTGCTTTCAAGGCTAATTACTTAGATGGTGGCCCTGTCACCTTCTAGGAGGGAGCTCTAGTGCCTCTTGGAATATTTAGTATTCTGCCTTTCAGGCAGGGCAGTTTTCTTGACCTGTTCATCAAATATGTGCTTTCATGGTGAAGAAGTTCCCTAATTCTCCTACTACTGGAACTATATTTTACTAGTTTCATTTGTCCTAACAGAATGTTGTTGGATGCTTAGTATTTTGATATCATGGGAATTACATTGAAAAGAGTCTAACTCATCATTTTCATACAGTTATGCCTAAGTTAAGCTAAGCTAAGCTAAGAAGGCACAGTACTCAGGATATCTGCTATACTTTTTCCACTGGTTCTTGAGGGTCTTAGTCATCCTCTCTTTTCTTGTCTACACGTTTGAAGCTTGACTAGACATGCTAGCTAGACCTGTGACCCCAACACATACTAGTTCAGGGGAACTCTTGGCGGTGGTGGTGTTTCTCTACTGACTCAGGGTATGTTAAGAAAGACTAAACACTGACTAGCTCCCTGTAATGGCCCGCTCCAGACTCAGCTGTGGAAAGAGGAGGAAGAATTAAATGGGGGTGAACATGCCTCGCCAGGGCATCCATGCAGAGAGAAGCCACAATCTGTGCCAACAGAGCAGAGTTTAGGCCTCTGTAAACTGAACCATGCCTAAAGGAGCTGGAGCTTGGGTGGGGGACATCAAATGTAGGAGAGCTAAGCCAAAGTCCCCTTGGGTGACAGAGGGAACCCGGACAGAAAGATAACACCCAGAATTGCATTCCATAGGAGTCCAGGGCAAAGAGTCCAACATGTAGTTAGAAGGAGCAGGTCTGCCAGCCTAGGGCTCGGAAAAAGGACTACAGTGCCTGGGAGGTCTATGGTGGAAACTGAAGACCCAGGCACTCCCCACCACAGCACAGCAGACAGAGCAGCTTGGAGTGTGATCTTCAGAAAGAACAAGGTAGGACCTGAGTCAGAGGAATAAAAGAGATGCTTATTAGGCGGTAGTATTAGTTATTAAGTGTATGGCCTATACAGAAGGCATGTCTGGATTCAAATCTCCATTTTGTCACTCACTGCCTGTGTAACTTTAGTCAAGTTACGTAACTTCTCTGTGCTGCAGTTCCCTCACCTATAAAATGTAAATAATAACAATGCCTACCTCATAGGGCTTCTGTGAGCAGTAAATGAATGAATCTATGTGAAGTACATAGGACAGGGTTAGCACAAAGTAGTAGTTTAAAAATGATGTCATTATTACTACTAGAACTGGTATGAATGATCAAAGCAGAAGAAGGCATAGGGTGGTCCTGTTGTGGAATCACCAACATGATTGTCATTCTTCAGTTCCCTCTAAGGACAAGATTGTTCACAGGTCTGAGCTGAGACTAAGTTACAGAAGGGATCACTGGGTGGATAAGAGCAACAGAGGAAAGGAACGAAGAAAATTCTTATATTTTCTTTTTTGGCATGTTCTGACACATGTTCATTGTGCTTAAGGCCTGTCCAGGATTTGTGACTTCCATGGGGTTTGTGCCAGAGATAGAAGTAATGAGAAAAAAAGAGTCTGGAAGGCTCTGCTAACCTGGGGACATACTATAAGCTGACTCCTCTAAAAGCCCCAGAGTGTGCAGTGCTGAGGGACATGCCTTGCACTTCAGACTAATGCTGACCCTATCCTGCAGATCCCCAATATGATGCTGGATTTTAAGACACTGAAGTACACACCCTTTTTCAGAAGTCATGCCCTCATGGGACCCTCCCAGACACACGCAGACAAAACATGCTTTTAAACATCTGCTCTATTGAAGAGTTTAATGATGTGCCAAGACGTGGTGTGCATGCTGAGTGCCACATGCTGATGACCTCATGTCATCCTCACAACCACTGTGAGGTAAGTCCTATTGTTCATGTTCCAGATGAGGAAACAGTCACAGGAGGGTCCATCACCAAAAGGTCAAATGCCTGCAAATGGCAGAGGTGGAATTCCAGCTCAATTACTTCTTATTCAATGAGTTTTTAATGAGAAGAAACAAAGATCGCTTTGGAATTGCTCTGTGAAAGGAAATACTGCATTTTTGACAGAAATGAAATATATGCTGTTTGCTCCCTTCCTTGGTGAGCTGACACCAACTTGAAACATTTGCTTCCCCTGGGCAGCGTCTGTTTTGCTTCTCCAAGGACATTGATTCACTCTATGGAGGCTCTCTCTGAGAGAGGCCAAAGTTCTGTATAGCTTCTGGGATCACAAAACCCTTTTCAACAAGATCCCTCAGGCCCAAGCCCCTAAAAACTATGTAATAAATTTACCATCAAAACAATCTCACTTAGTCCCTCAGAGACCATTATCCTACAAACAAAGGTAACACGATATTCCAATAAATATTTCTCTTGTGAAGTCATTAGGGTTTTCCCCAATACATTCAACTGTATTCTTCAAGTTTAATATAATTTCATAGTTCCCCTATCATTCATGGGTATATATACAACCTTCAAGTGTTCCACATCCTGTCATTTGAATAAGAATGATTATTAAAGTTTAGGCTGAGTCGAAAATGCAAAAGCATTTTACTGTTTTTTATTATTAAAAATGCTGTAATGAAATATTTTAAAACGTTATAGCAATTATCTTTTCATTGCACAAACCTGCATTGTCAACTATGCCACATTAAAATGTTAAATCGCTATTTTAATATCAAATTACAAAGAGAAAGAGAGAGAGAGAGAGAAACTGCTAAAATTCCTCTTTCGTGCAGTGTATTTGTCTGCTACATTCTACTCCGCGTAGTCTGTCATGGTTGAGAGGTGCTGCATTACACAGGAAACACCACAGATTTGGGAGGTCCCAGAATTGAAATAACAAGGAGGTCTAGGGAATGCATGCACCATTATTTTGAAAATTTGGATAATTACCTATTTTTCTGGTTTCCTAAACCCAAGCCTGCAGGACATCACTGGGAAGCAAGCAAAGCTGAACAGCTGGGTTTGCAAAGCTAAAATAATACATGGAAGCCATTCTGTACATTGGACGCTTTGGGTAGCAGGGTTGTGGTCTCCCCCAGCCCCGCTGAGCCATCAATGGAGGACTCTCACTGGTGGAGGTGACCACAGAACATTAGGGGAGCACTTGTTGCCCTGGGACAAGTGTTAATGAGGAAGAGGCACAGGGAAGAAAGATATTACGTTTCAGACTCTTGCCTTTCGATGAACTCTGCGTGTTTTCACAGCATTATCTACAAAGCAGAACTACATGTCTTGATCCTATTGAATAATCATTACACAAAGGATTTTCACCTGAGACTTTGTCCCATTAGATGATTTAAAAACCAAGAGGAAGTATATTTTTAATAGATTTCTTGAGAAGCTAATTGTATAGGACTTGAGTTACTTTTGGGAAATGATCAGACAAGAGGTCCACAGTGGGTCCATGCTTGAGTTTTAAGCCCTTGAAATCACATGGTCTTATTATCTATGTACCGTTAAAAAATGCACGTTGTCATCAAATGTAAAACTCATCTGGGTAGTACAAAGATCATGTTATAAATAAATTACACTATTAAGGAATAGTTTCAATCAGAAATGAGTCATCTTATGGGTGGTTAGTAAATACTTGACTAATTGGTTTGCACTGTTGTTATTTGCAAGAAGCCAGCCTTGAGGATTTGAATTGAAAGCTTATAAGCAAAAATAAAATTGTTTTATTAGAATTGACTCATAACGAAGAAGTGACTCCTACCTTTTTCCACCCCCTACATTAGCATCTGTATTTAGTTTCTGGGTATCTAAGTTTGGTTTCTCAGGAAATAGATATGAAGATACCAGGGTGTGCTTTGGAATAGCACTTTGGGCATGCAAAGCAACAATAGAGGAGAAGCTGAACTGTGATATAGTAGCAACATTACTAGTGACACCAGGAGTCTAACAGTAGATGGCTAGTCAGAGCGGTCACAGTGGAGGTAAGGGAGCTAGACTGAGTCCCCTTCATCAAACAATCAATGAATGTGGGCTAGCCCTGTGAAAAGAAACATAACTTTTGAGCAAGACAACACCTTTTTGCTAAGGGTAATTCCTGGAGAGGTACACAGCTATGCTCCTGCATCAAGAGGCACCATGCTACTGGGGGAGTAAGTACCTTGGTCTGAAGGTGAAATTTGCGTGGCAACCAGATAGCCCACAACACTGGACTACATCAATTCTCATCATGTGAGAATTGAACTCAGACTTGTCTTTAAGTTAAATTTTCCTTCTGACTTTCTTCTCTTTGTTATCAGCATCACCATTTTTCCTTACCCAAGGTAGTAGAATAGAAATCTAAAGAGTTCTAAAAATTGCCTTGGGCGATTTTTAACAGTCTGTCACATTTAATTTCCAGCATATTTATCCTTTTAAACAATTTTAAATAATTCACTACAAAGTGAAATCTGGCATAAGTCCTATCTGTCTTTTACTCCCTGATTTACTGAAGAAGCCAAAACAACAGATTTCTAGGCAGTTTCTAGGGGCTGGGTTGGGGGTTGCTGAAATAACTAAGGAATGGGGAAGTAGCTGTTTTTTCTTCCTAAATAGAGATGAAAACTTGAGCCATTGGTTGGGCAAATAAATACCTAACTGTCCTTTGGAAGTCTCAGTTTATCAGGATGCAAATGAATGACCTTGAAAAAGAATGTTGTTTGTGTAAAAAAAAAAAAAATAACATGCACTAAATGTTTTCAGAGATTGAGATTTTTTAAAAATTTACCTTATAATTGTGGGTGCAGACTCACCTTCAGCTGGTATGGAATGTCCTCAAAGTACTCACAAGGAAACACAGGGGCTATTAAATTATTGTGTAATTAAATTAAATTATCACTTTGCAATCCCAATAATAAGGCTGAGATGACACTTCTCTTATGAATCCTTGCTTGAAAATCCTTTCATCCTGGGGTAAGGAAGAACTCCTTCCAGATAGAAGCAGTTACAGCTTAAAAGTGAAGTTGTAGATGAAATGATCACACAAGAAAATTCTAAAGACAAAAATTAAAACTCATTTGTTGTTAAGCTTTAAGATCTTAAGTTTTTCAATAATTTTACTTGCCCAAAACATGAGTCGATATTTTATGCATCAGTGACTTCACATCCCAAGCACAATACTTTTTGAAAACTTGAGAACACTTTTTTGGTTGAGTCGTAAGGGAATTATTTTAATGTTAGGTATTTTTGGATGTGAAAAGAAACACCTACTTCTGAATGAATGGGTCAGAAATCAGTATTTAAGGACTGAAGCAAAAACAGTGGGGGCAGTCAGAATTTGTCATCTCACCTGTACTCTATGAGAGACTTTGGTGGTGGTCACAGGCAGAGCGAGCATGACCTCAGATTCGTAATAGTATAAAAAGGAAAACAAGGCAGCAAAACACTTGGGTTCCAGTTTTCCTCTTTCCTCCCTACAATCCTTCTTGAGTAAGCTCCACTGGATGTATGAGAAAGATGAGTTTCCTCCAAGAGCCTTCCTAAAGTTTCTGAGGTTACAAACAATCTATCTATGTATTGGATACAAAGATGTGACCTGATGTCCAGTTTAGAATACATGTTTGTGCCTGTACAAGAAAGTATTGTTACATGATTACCTTGTCATGAATGAGTCATATGAGAGAACACTTGAAAATAGTTTCATCTGAACTCTGCTTACCTTTCAGCCTCTCTCTGGCATCTACTTGGTTGACCCAGCTGGCAATGGATGGATGCACAGTTGCAGCACACTGTGGGCAGGTAAAGGGCTTTTGGAAGATACGAGGTAAAATGGCCAGCATCCTGGGAGCCAGTAGTGTTCACTCAGGAAAGCTTTGGAAAAACCATCTAAACTAGGCTGGTAAAGGATGGCTTAAAGAAGAACTTCTCAAACTAGTCTGCTTCAGAATCACCTGACAGTTTTGTTAAAACAGATTCCTAGGTCTCATCTCCAGAAATTCTGAGGCTACTGGATTAGGGATCATATGTTGAAAATCCTTAATGTAGAGAAAAGAGCAATTCTGCCATCTTTCCTAAGGTATTCAAATTCATTCAAGTTGATGGGCCTGGTGAGGATGAGTATTAGGTGGAGGTGAGTGTTCAAGTAAGTGATTCCAATGTCCCAAGATGAACTAATGATCTGAGATGAAAGCAGGAAGTCCACACTTCCTGAGAACTTAGATGTGCCAATTTGCTCTTCTGCTTCTCTGTTAACAATACCATAGTTATAACTTTTGTGATAAATGCAGTTTGTTCTGTGTGTATGGAAGCTATTCTCTTGTTCCTTTGGTGAACTGCTCTTTTCCCACTCCAATCGAATACTTCTGGTGGGTCTTGAATGAGAGTCTGATGTTCCTAGGTCTCCGTGGTTAGGGTGGCAAGTTCCTTTGGTATGTGACCAACACCTAACCAATTAGAATTCTTCCCCAGGAAGTTCGTAAATTTTACTGGTTGATAAAGTGTGTATTCATTTCTGGTCACAGAGCTGGACTAATGTGTTCCAGAGCTCTGTCAGTCATGTCCTCTACCAGACAGAAGTGGAAGGGAATGGATAAAGAAAAGCTGAACACAAAGCAAGAGAGAACCATGTCTGCTTCTAGTCACTAAGGGCTAGGAGCTATTTGGGTCTTGTAACATTATCTGCAGTTCTGTGTTTTCTATCAGTGTCTTTCTAGCTCATACTCTCCTCCCATTTCTACCCTACCCCCTTTTGCTTATGTTTTTCCCTAAAGTGGTTCTACCTGGGTTTCTGTCAAGGGAAAGGAAAGAGTCCTGACTGTCTTCCCTATTGTAATCACACCATCTAGGACAGAGGTGGAAGAAACAAACAACAGGAAGGTGTTGGTGGTGGGTGCTCGTGTGTATTTTTTGGCTTTTGTGGTGGAAGGAACACAGGCCCTCAAGTCTCTCTAAGAAAAAGGGCAAGAACATGTAGGGTAAAATTGAAGTAGAGAAAGGCACCCAAAATCTTAGACAGGCAATAAGGCCAGCGACTTGCTAGGCCGCATTCTCATAGCCTCTCCTTCAGATCAGCCATGTCATCTCTGCTTCCCAAAGTATCTGTTCTATTCTCCATAGTCAATACTCTCCAAACTTTCCGGTTCAAATTCCAGGAGACCAGTTAATCACACTGCTTTCCTATCATATGGAGAATCATTGTGCCTGGCTATTTAAAGGTCACCAAATCTTTTCTTCAGATGAGATACCATGTCCAGTCCTATATTATATGTGTACCCTAAAGTATCATAACAAAATTTAGGGATGAGGCAGACAGTCCATCATGCCCATTTTAAGAGATGTGTGTTTCAGACACCAGGGATGAAAAGCCATAGTACTTCATTTATTTAATGAAGTATTAGATAAAAACGGGGCATGAGAAATTCTAAAGGACACTGGAGAGGTGAGTTTAAAGAAGATACACCTCAAGGACTTACTGAAGTGATCTGAGCCATAGTCAGTGCTTCTGGCACTAGAAAAAGCAGTTATGCAGGGTGGGCAGACTTTAGCTCAGAAACTACAGGTCTCTTGCTTATAGCAACTTGGCTGCTGCTTGGCTTGACTCCCACCTGACTGAGGGTGAGGAGGGTAGTCCCCACATTCTACAACTTCTACCATCTCTCCAAAAGGACAAAGGGATCACATAGGCCTAGGGTGGGGTCCTAGTAAGTGTCCTAGGTGAAGCAGCTTCTGAAGTGTCTGTTTCTTCATCTAAAGATGACTTTATTTGCTTTTACAGGGATGCTAACAGCAGATAAGACAATGCTTGTGAAACACTTAGATCCAGGCACAAAGTGCTCACTGAGGGCTAGTTATCACTGCTTTATCATCATCATCTTCATTGTCATCATCTTCATTATGATGCCTTCAAAATGAGGGCATGTAATATGACTCCACAGATACGTTTATGAACAAAGCTTATCTTTCAACCTGTTTGCAGACACTAGTTATTTCTTCTAACAAACATATTCTACTTACAAGTGAAATTAAAGTGCAAATATATTTAAATTTTATGGTTGTATGTCCAAAATGAATGTTAATTTAGAAGATTTTGATTTTTCAAGAGAGAAGGAAAGAAGAAAGGGGAAGGAAGGAAGGAAGGAAAAAGGGAAGGAAAGGGAGGAGGGAGGGAGGGAGGAAGGGTGGAGGGCAGAAATCCTCTAACTTATAAAATTCTTTTCCTTGTAAGATTTTATATAGTGTAAAAGAGATTCTTCCTTTATGTCAATTGCTAATTGAGGTATCAGTGTAACAACAAAAAACAAACAAAAAAAAAAAACAGAAAAAGAGACCTGAAAATCTTTTCATTTTGTAATATAAATTATCTGTAAGACAGATTACTTCCCTTCTGTAAAATCAATCACTTGGTACAACATAACCCCTAGCACTGTCAAAAGTTTACTTAGAAAAAGATATGAAAAGGTTGGAGGGTGTGGTTTAAATATAACCTACAATTTAAAAATTTAATTTTAAACATTTCAGTGCTGTTCCTTTACATATGTAGGAAGGAGAAGAGCAGTGTTCTTCAGACTTGGAAAAATTAATCCATGTTTCTTGGCATGAACAACCAATGTTATATTTAAAATATACATATACAATGAATGTGAGACCCATTAGCTAATAAAATTCATGAAATCTAGCTTGTTCACTTTGTAACTTATAATAATTGGAAGCTGATCAAAGAAAACTACTTCAATTTTATTACACTGATACTATTTTTATAGACAAAATTTTAAATGTATGATAAAAATCCAATATATAGTAATTGAAACATACAGTCCGACCTCACATTGCTCTGATAAATCTGTTCATTTCTGGCCATTTTCAGTGTTGCTATAGTGAACAGTGTTGACAAGTGGATGAAAAAAAGCTTATAAATGGAATTCTGATCATAGATAAAACTGAACATAAACTATCTCCCAACATTTCTGCATGTTGGGAGGCCTGGTTTGTGCCACAGATGGCCATCTCCCAATCATACATAAAACATTTCTTGCTGGAGCTCGGCATACATTGTTGAATGCACAGGTCATTGGAACAGAACAATAATTCAATTCACTTAATAATGACCTCATTGGGAACAAACACAACCATAGGATGATGCCATTAGAAGAACAAAATACTAGAGTTTTAAAAATGAAATTGTTAAAAAGCCGCCATGCTCTCTTGTCAAAATAGCACTTAAATGTATTCAGTGTTTAGCGGCCAGGCAGGCTCACTGAGTTTATTTTAGTCTCTTGAATTTTATTGCTGTGTCTCTGTGCCATATTTTTTTTAGTTTTCAGGCTGGTAAATTTCCTGGGAAGGTCAGTGGTGCCCACTGAACCCTCTCTTGGCTTACTGGCTGAGCTCGTTGATAAAGAAGACTTGAGTTCATCATTTTTTCTTTAATAGCTGAGATGACATTCAGTGAAGAATGACTACAGAAAGCTTCAGAAGGACACATAGGAATCATTTAACTGGACCAATAAAATTGTCTATTTTGTAAGTGATACCTTAACCATCAAGGCCATATTTCTTTAGGATAATTTTTAGGTTTAGGGCTAATTTGGCTTGTTGCTTATGAGGTTGAAAATTCAAAATTTTCTGCATAGGTAGGATGAAGGAACATGGGAGAAATCAGAGTCCAGCATGACCTCTTTGCATCTAGATGCCTACTAACAAGATAGCTTCGTATCAAATTTTGATATCATTGTTACATGACATCAGGCCCCATCTACAAAGAAGTTCTGGCAACAATGTGCATTTCTATATTTTATAACTAAACCCAAGTACCATTGAAAAGAGGCACTTTATTGGCATAGCTGTAGCTATTAAAACTATGATCTTTTTGTCATCTACATTTATTGTAAAAGTACAGCAGGGACTTTAAATATGTTTTTGCTTAATTTAATTTGTTAAAGAGATCCTTAATGTTAGGGACCCAAATTATAAACTGACAGAGGAATTAAAAAACAACAACAAAAAAATCAAGATATAATGTATTCAGATAATTGTGAATAGAGAAAAAATTGTGTAGGGATTTGTCAATAATTGTTTGTTTTTTTGGTAAAGATTTATTTATTTATTTAGACATATATTGGGGTCTGAGCCAGTGGTGCAGAGGCAGTAAGAGGATTCACTAGCGACAGAGTGGGGCACAGAACAGGCCGACTGAGGAAGTACACTGCTGAGGGAGCAACAGTCACCAGAGGTCTGCTGCACCATGTGGGTCACCTTGGGGCTGGGGATTGAACTCTCACTGAGGCAGATGCAGCTAGCTTGCATGGCTGCATCCTAACCTGCTGTGCCACTAGGGAGGGCCCTGTTTGATATTTTTATTATTATATTCTTTTTCCTACCTCCATTTATCCTACTAGGCTTCTTTCCTACAGAGTAGTGCCTTTTTGCTTGGAAAACACATTTCTTTATAGGAGCTAACCCATTAGCTTTTTTTTGTACCTGCCTCATCAATATCAGCTGGAATACTCTGTAATTGTGGCAGTTTATTAATCACTGCTGTAAAGCAGGAGAAAGAACATTCACACTACTTTTCCATGAAAATGGGAGTTAGGCAAGGGAATTTTTAGGAAGATAGCAGTAAGTGGGGAAGAAAGGGGAGAGTTAAAGAAGCAGAGTACATTTCCCACTATATACATTTAAGATTTAAAGATTAAAAGCTATCTATAATCCAGTCAAGACATCCATTTTTCCTTCTTCATCTTCTCTTCCTTCTTTCACTGCTATTTCTCCCAGAAGACAGTCCTTGCCTTTCAAAGAACTTACTGCTTGAAAGAAAGAGACACTGAAAGTAAGTAAATGCAAAAGGCAGCAGGTAATTTCAGGATCAGGTTGCTAGGATAGGAGTTCAGAGAACTGAGTTCAGGAAGACTTCCTAGAGGAATGGCAAGGTTTGTGTGCAGATCCAGCCTCTGTGCTAGATGCTAAGTTGCATCTCAAATCTCTATGTGGCTGACAGGGCTTCCCCTGGCTTTCACTTATGGAGGGTGCTATTTTCTCCATGACCTCCATAATGTAGGAGTGTCACCCACCATTTCAGTGGCTCCTCTTTCAGTTCCCTGAGGGCTCAGCTGGGCTAGTGAAGACTGGGAGGGATGCTGAAGAGTCTCTGTACCTTTCTCTCAAAGACAGAAGGGGAGATGGAAGGTGGGGTACAGCAAGCCATTCTCCTCTCCAGGCTGACACTTGGTAAGAGGGAATAGGCAAGGAACAGGAGGGAGCAAGAGGAGAAATCACTGAATATTGTTAATAATCATGGTAGTGACATTTTCACAGCACTTGCTATGCAGGGAACTGTACAAAGCAATTTACATTGGTTATTAAGCCACACAACCTTATGAGAAAGTCATATTAATATCCCCATTTTACAGATGAGACACAGAAAAGCTAATTTAATTGTCTAAGTTCACACAGCCACTTAATTGGCTTACTTGGGACTTGAGCCCAGACACAGCTGCGCTCCAGTGCCTCTGTTCTTATATGGTTCACAACTCAGACTACACATTAGAATCACTTGGAGAGTGCCCTCTCTGGTGGTGCAGCCGATTAAAGCACAGCAATAAGAAACTAAAGCCACTTCAGTATGAGTTCGATTCCCACCTGCCCCACAAGTGATCCACATGGTGCATCAGACCACTCCTGATCAGCCCGCTACTCTCCTCAGCAGTGTACTCCATAGATCTGTGCTCCCTGCCCTGTCTCTGGTGAATCCTCTCACCACCCCGGCACCTCTGGCCTGTACCCCAGTCCTGTATGAATAAATAAATAAATCTTTAAAAAAAAAAAAGGAATCACTTGGAGAGCTGTTAAATAATATTGATACCTGGGCCTCCACTGCAGAAACATTGATTTAATTGATCTGTAGTGGGGCTTGGGACAGAACTTTAAAATTTCCCCAAGTGATTCTAACATGCAACCAGGATTGCCAGCTACTATACCTTGCACTATCCCGTTACCTCATCATCATCTCTCTCCTCTCCTCCCTGTTGAATTATGCAGCCCCCATCTTAAATTCTGGCAAGATCCTTTTTTCTTCCACACAACTAGCTCTGGTAGTGGCCTTAAGAGATGCTCACAAATTCTTTGACATTTCTCTCTTCAAAAGGTGGTGCCTAAGTCCCTTCCTCTTGGGAATGGACTAGTCCTAGACACTGGCTCCTAATAAGTAGAACTTGGTGGGAGTCATGGTATGTGACTTCTTAGACCAGGTCACAAAAAGACATCGCAGTTTCTTCTTTGTCCTCTGTTGTGGATTGCTTGCTCCGAGGAAACCAATTGCTATGTCCTAAGAACATTCAAATAGTCTTATGGAAGGAACTCATGGCAAGGAACTGTGGACGTTTGCCAAAAGCCAGTGAGAAACTGAGGCCTTCAAGCAAATAACAACTGAGTAAATCACTGGGAGTGAATCTTCCAGTCAGTCCTCCAAATGACTAATGTCCTTGCTGATATTTTGTATGCCACTTATGACAGACCTAGAGCTGTAGCCATTTTGCTAAGCTGCTGCCAGATTCAAGATCCTCAGAAACTATGTGAGATAATAAATATTCATTATTTTATGCTACTAAGTTGTGGAACTGTTTGCTAGGTAGCAATAGATTACTAATAAGCCATCTTCACCCTTACCCTCCCCTCAGGTCCTCCCATATTGGCTGGAGCTAGGGAAGTTGCCAGGGTTGCAATAGAAAAGTGTTCTGCCATCCCAAGATGGAATTCTGAGTGTATTTACCACAGAAACATAACTCCATGCATACTTAAATATGCACATATATGTATAAAATGCATAGAAAAAGTGAGTAAACAAACCATACTGTTAATAGTGGTAAAGCCAGGGATAAGAGAAGAGTGGGATCCTTCCTGTTTTGTAGACAACTGTAAGGTTTGGTTGTCTCACATGGAGAACGCATTTCTGTATCACCTGGATAATTAAACTTATTTTTCATATATAAAAGTAAGGGACATTAAAAAAAGAAGAAGCACAATCATACCTGAGGCAAAGTTCTGTAGGGAGTTAGCATACTTTCGGACTATATTGTACATATGGATAGAATGGTATTGGATAGCCTTTTGGGGGGCTTTAACACCAGGCCAGACACTGAACTATAGTGCGTAAGTGCATAAGTAGGAGGCTGAGCATTTAAGAGCAGCAGTAAAGGACAGCAAGGCAGCAGAGAACAGAGCATGTTGGCAGAGGACCATGCAGTGGGTGCAGTAGAGACCATAAAAAAGACCACACATGTGAGAGAATGCCAGAGAACCTAGAAAGAGTGAAAATTCGCTGGGGGCTAGTAGGCCCACCAGCCTCCTGGCCCCTCAGGCTTCCCTGCCTGCCCTGTACCTGATTGCCTCACTACAAATGTTGTAGAAAGATCATTAAAGCCTGAAAAGCCACTGAGGGCTCCAGAACTTGTCCTTTACCTGTCTGCCCAGATCATAGAAAACCTGTTCTTTACCTTGCAGGCACTATAGTGAGAATGACCTGAACAACTCATACTCTACAGTCACAAGGGAAAAGTTGGGCATGGTGAAGTAAACATCTGGCCTGAAAGGGTTGAAACAATGTAAGATCAGAATTCTACAGAAAGTTAGTACCAAAAATCAAACCATCTCATCATTCATACTTGGGGGCTTAAGATTTCCAGAATATTAACATAGGTGATTTGTTCGCTCTACATGTTTTTTTAAAAATATTTGAATTTGTTGCCTACATTGCAACTTGTAAGATTTCACATTAAAATACAGGTTTCAGCTGCTCTTTAAAAAGGTGACATATCGGAGGATCTTGGATCAGCTGACTAGGACTGAGTCATATAATCCTCCTTCAGTTGGTATAAGGGTTCTCCATGGGATACAACTCCCACTTGAACAGGCCTGCCTGAAGTTCTTCATTAGAGTTACTTCCTAGCCCCTAAAGGTATTGAGTACACCTCTGAAACTCTGAATATTCACTCTAATGGAAGAAGAGTGTTATAAGACAAGCTGATTACTCACTTGGTTTATAGTTATAAAATCTGCTTCAGCATGCAATGGAGAGTTCCCAGCAATGAAGGTCATCTCTCTGCTTACTTTTCAATGAACACATAAAAAGGAATGTGAGCTCTCTAAAATGTTTCTATGAGAAAATGAAGAGTTGCTGTTTATAACATACTATACCTCTACAATAAGCTAATATAGAACTTTCAGTCTCTCATATGTTCTAAATTGGCGATGTCATCATAGCCAATCTATTTGTCATCTTTTTCATTTGAGTAGTCTGGGATTCTTTCTTTCTACAAATGCTTACATTCTACAAATGCAACCAAAAAACTGAACTTTGACCCTTGCTTTTGATATATGTAGAGAGATACTTATCAACTTTGGCAATATTGAGTTCATTTTTAATATCATGGAGTCACTTCACTTGTGAATTAATACCTGTCTTATACTTGTCTACTAAATGTTCTTGTCTGACCATTATTAAAAACAAACAAAAAATCAGTGCTATTTCCTTAATGTTGCTTGAAGATCTCTCTATGGCAAAATTATTCCCCATAATTAGCAAAATACGAATTTTGGGTGAAAAGAGTCTTTTGATTACTAGTTGTTTTTTTTTTTTTAGTCTAGTCATTTCCCCTTAACATTTCATTATGAAAACTTTCAAACATATAGAAAAGTTGGGGGAATAGCACAGTAAACATTCATACATCTAAAATCTAAAGTTTATATTTGTTCAATTTATCACATAGCCAATCATTCCTCTATCATTCTGTTGATTCACCTTCACTTTTTGATACATTTCCAAATAAGCTGTAGGTGGCAGTACATTTCAGCCCTCAACACTTGGGCATGCATAGCACTAGAGTTCATTACCTTAATGTGGGTTCAAAAATTTTCTTAGTGTGGAAAAATATAAATAGTCTAAAATCTACCATTTGAACCATTTATAAATATACAGCTCCATATTCACACTGTTGTACAACCATCGATATCTTCCATCTCTAAAACTTTTCTTTTTCCTCAACTGATACTTTACATCTATTATTATTTTTTTTTTAAAGATTTTATTTTATTTGTGCATACAGAACTGGGGTACAGGCCAGAGGCTCAGGGGTGGCGAAAGGCTTCACCAGAGACAGAGTGGGCAACAGAACAGGCAGATGGTCGAAGTACACTGCTGAGGGGAGCAGCGGGTGGGTCAGGAGAGGTCTGCCACACCATGTGGTCACCTCCGGGGCTGGCGGGAATTGAACTCATGCGGAAGCGGCTTTAGATTCTCAGTGCTGTGCTTTAACCCGCTGAGCCACCAGGGAGGGCCACTTTACATCTATTATTCACTACATCCCCACTCACCCTCTCATTAGCCCCTGACAATTG
Source organism: Condylura cristata (assembly GCF_000260355.1). NCBI lineage: Eukaryota > Metazoa > Chordata > Mammalia > Eulipotyphla > Talpidae > Condylura > Condylura cristata. Next base: position 32,359,683 of record NW_004567108.1, on the reverse strand, counting down.
CCATTTTACCCTCTGTCTCTGTGAATTAAAGATACCCATGTAAGTGGAATTATTCAATATTTGTTCCTATATGACTGGCTAATTTCCTTTAGCAGAATATCTTTGCGGCTTATTCACATTGTAGTTTTCTTTGCTTTTTAAAGACTGAGTAATATTTCATGTATGTGCAAGGTATATATTTTTTATTTATCTATTCTTCCATCAGTGGACTCATTGATTGTTTCTGCTGTTTGCTTAATGTGAGTAATATTGCTATGAACATGGGTGTGTAACTGTCCAAGTTGTCTTTGAGTATATTCCCACAGGTGAAATTTCTGGTTCATGTTATATGTTTAACTTTTGAGGACTCTACACTTTTAAAAAATATTTTCACACACAGCTAAATACACACATCTTAATCTACCATTTAAAGATTGATTAATTTTGAGTTCTGACATATGCATCCTCTCATGGGTATTTTTTGTTTGCTTTTAGGTGCTTAATATATGTAAGACATTTTCACTTAGAATTCTGACATCTTCTGTGGCCAAAATCCTTAGGATAGAGTGTAGGTTTGAATGACACCATCTGTAGAGGATCTGACAGTTATGAAATCAGGAATTAGGTAAAATAATTATCTCCATCTTCCTCTATTGACTATATACACTTTACCTTTGAATGAAATAGCTACAACACTTTGAATGGGGGATTTTTATGCAGAAGAATGAACATTGTGCTTAATATTTAGCTCTTACCTATTACCAGAGATGACATGATCTCTCCTTGCATCTATCATGCAAATTTTCCAAAGTCTATAGAAAGACTTCCTAAAGAGTCTAAGCACTTACATGAGGAACAGTTTTTCTTATAGATCAAGAATTCATATTATTGAAAATGAAAGCAGCAATATAGATAGCATCTCTTTGTGATCAGATTGACAGTAAGTGATGATAGTCTCATGAAGGGATAGAGAAACATAGCACTGAATGACAGTCTTATTGCTAATGCCTGTTCATATTTTTTAAATACATTATTCCAAAACTAGGAGTTCCATTTCTAGAAATTTTTCTTACTGAGATGCTTATACAAGTGCACCAAGATGTATTTGTACATGGTTGCGCATTGCTACATGGCTTGTAGTAGCAAAAAATTGGACACAAACCAAGTATCAGTCAGTAGGCAACTGCTAAAAATAAATCCTAATAGACGCACATCTAACTGTTATAACTTGCGTTACTGGCTTGGACACAAATAAGGTTATCTTTTTTTATTTTTTCAAATTGCATTAAGTCCAAACATCCCTGTGCCATATTAGTGCCAGAGGAAGTCCACTGCCTGTCTCCTTTCTTAAAGCCTCTCCCTCCCTTGAATTATTCACCGCCCTGAGGCTTTTCTTCTTACAAAGTGGCCAGTCCCTGCTTCAAAATGCCTCCTGGAGCGAGAACTAGGGAATCTGATTAGTTTATTTGAAGTCTTGTTTTCAGCATCTGTTGCTTCTGTTTGCCATAATTTGACTGTTGAAAACCACAGAAGTAATAAATAGGATCTAGCACTGTAAAATAATAATAAAAAATGGTTTGAGACATTTTTTGAAAAAAAATATTATAAAAAGTTTACCTTATCTTTAAGCATGATTCATTTTGCACTTTGTCACAAAGTTTAGCTTTTAATCTAATGCAACAATGTTCTAATTTCAACAATAAACAGACGGTGAATCAAGACTTGATTTGGTAAGGGGAATAACTTCCCTAACGAAATTATTTGATAAAACAAAGTTTGACACACTTTACTTCATACTGACTACTATAGCAGAATAATACAAAGGTCATCTTGAAAAAAGATGTGAGAGTTTTATCAGTTTTCCTAAGAACTCCCTTAATTCTTTGAAATTCAAATAATTCTCTTGAAGAATTTATCTGTTTATTTTTGTTGTTTTTCTTTTTAATTGTTAACTAACACTGTCAGATATTCATTTGCTTATGGAACAGTTCTCCGATGACTTCATAAAATCCTACATCTTTTGCAAGATTAGCAATTTTACATGGCGACTGAAATGTATTTTATTTACATTGTATTGTCGGATGTTTATAGCATCTACAATCAGTAAAATTGACTGCCTGAGTGGGAATAGAAGCTGGTATTAAGTCAGGAGGGCTATTTGAGTGGGGACTAATTTAGTAAGTGGCCAGTTCATTAGTGGATATTTTCCTGTTATGACCAGTTTTTGCTTCCCTACACAACTAAGCAACGATGGGATTCAAATCATGATAATGAATAGTGGATAACAAGAAACTTCTGTACCACACAGCACATAAAAGGAATGAGAGGTGTGTTGATATGGAAAAATGTTGGTAAAGCATTGTTAAATGAAAAACAAGTGCTGAAAGATTACAAATAGCACAGCCCTGTTTCTATGAAATAATAATAAATGCTAGTATATGCATCACAAATATAAATAAATAGAACATGGAAGAGTATACACTAGACTATCAACAATCCTTTCTGATAAGTGTGTGAAGAATAGGAAAAGCCCTTTTAGGTAGTCTTTAAAAAAAGATTTATTTATTTATACAGTCAAGAACTGGGTATATACAGTCAGAGACAGAGTGGGGAGCAGAACAGACAGATCAACTGAAATACACTGTTGAGGGGAGCAGTGGGCTGGACAGGAGAGGTCTGCTGTGCCACCTGTGTTAGCTCCCTGACCAGGAATCGAACTTGTGTGGCAGTGGCTATGGAGAGCTTCATAGTGCTGTGCTTTAATCCCTTGCATCACCAGGGAGGGCCCCTCTTAGGTGGCATCTTTAATGAGCATTTATTATGTTTTAAAAATGAAAAAAGCCAATTAAATATATTTTTAACTATTAATACTGAGACCAGGGCAATGGGGATAGAAAAATACAGGTTATCACTATATTAGTATCCAAATAAACTACTACTATAAAGAACTTATATAGACTTATTTTGAAAGGGCATAATACGATTTTACAATATGAGCCTGTTTTGCTAAAAACACCTGAGAGCTTATTTAAAAAATAATCAAGCAGGAACATTGCAGAGAATCTCTTAGTTTCAAGGCATTATGTTGCATTTAGTGTTCAGAGGAATATAACAATCTCTAAGACAGCTAGATCCCTTCCTTAGAAAACTAACAGTAGAGCTGAGAGGATAAGGAGCCTCTCACTGAATGAAGAAGGCAACAGCATCCTGTTATTAGTAACCAAGCTCTGAGATTGCTGGTGTGAAGGTAGAAAAGTTGACTGGCTGGTTTTTAAGGTCTTTGCCCCCATTTAGGATTCGATGGCCCAAGCATCAGCTGAGAGTCAATGGTGAATGTAAGACATTAAACCAGAGGAAAGTTTAGCCCTTTATCCACCATGGGAAGGAAATTCAGGCTAGTCTAAATGTCGGTTAGCTCTCCACCAGGATCTTATAAGAGTTTCTGAGAACTTTTAATGTGAATATTAATGAAATGAGATAGGGAACAGTAGGGTTTGTATTTTCTTTTTTTAATTTCATCCTATTTTAAGAAGAAATCTGATAATGACTCAAGGGTATACTGCTGTTATGAACAGAATCAGAATTTGAACCCCATCTTTGTGATTAGAACCTATATTCTAATTTCTTGGACATATTCCTCCTTCAGTACACATTATGGTCTGATTATCACCTAGTGCTTGTAGCAGGCAGAGATGTTTGTCATGGCACTAATCAAAGTGCATATTGACTATGAAATTGACCCCAGGAGAAAGGAGGAAACCTGCTGTGTGAATGGAATTTGGAGAAAGGTAATATCTCCTGGCAAATAACAACATCATCCATGAAATCTTTGTCATCTTCCTGAATACGAGGCTGCCAAAATTTCTGTAGACCTGATCTTCCTGTCAGTCCTGGAAATAATCCCGCTAGGGCAGAGTGAAGCACATTAAGAAAGACACTCTCTTCTATCTCTATTCTAAGTAGTGGATAATCAGAAGTGCTTTGGGTTCTGAATTCAGCTACAATAAAAAATCACTTTTTAAAAATTCCTTTTGAGATATTTCAATTACAGTCTCATTTTGTATTGCATATTCACTGTATAGGATAAAAGTGCTTTATATGTCCTATGTAACATAACCTGTACTGATAATGTAGTATACTTTAATATTTACCATGTCTTTATACCAATTTGTACTTAGAACTCTGTAAAATTCAGGAAAAATATGGCTTAATAATCATTAGAGTTTACTTGAGTTCTGACACCTTTCAGAAGACATAAATGCTTTTTTAAAGGGTACATTTTAAATTTTTTGATCTTTTAGGCAAAGTTTACTATATGTGTTAGCCTGGAAAATAGTATCATAGAAGAAATGAATATAGCACAATGGTTTCAGTTCAGCACTGTGGTCATTATGAAATACAAGGCAAATTATTTAGGTCACTCACTTGTCTCAAAGTAAAAATACACGGCTTCTTCTATCTGCTCTTGGGACAATGCATGAATTGCAAAAATACCCCTTTTTGTGGAAAATGTCTAGAAGTGACTGCCTTGAAAAATGGCTAAAAAGTATTCTTAACATCCCAAACTATAGGAAAATAACTTATGGATAATGAGCTACACATTCTTTTTCTCCTTCTTTGCCCTCGTTATCTAAGAATGTGAAGACTTGGCATTGCTTTATTGCAATGACTTATAGACAACCTTAAAAATCTATGAAAAAAGTAACTTGCAGTTTTGCTGAAGCAAGTATCAGAATCCCAAACATTATTGTCTAAGAACAAATCACTTGACTAGTGAGTGGGCCCAGCCATCCACCTGGTATTCATAACTTGAACAAGAGCTTCCAGTACTAATTGTCATATCTGCAATAAATCTTGCTAAGAGACAACTGTGTTTCTTTGGGAAAAATGTTTTCTTGGGAAAAATGTCCCTGAAAAGAATCAGTTGCTAGTGTGGTGCTGAAAAGTAATGGAATTTATTAATTTGCATGATTGTATTTAGATAACTGCATGATGATATTTGTATTTAGATGGTATTTAAGCTATGATTAGGTGAATGACATGAAGTCCTTTTGATATCCTTACAAATTTGAGGACACCTGTATATAAGACCTTTCTTTGAGCACTAGGACATGACTTCTTTGAACAGAGATAGGAAGATAAATACCTCTGGCTTCCTCTGTTGGTTTTGGGTAAAAATATCATATGCCTATCATCTTAGGGGGCAGATAGGAGGAGGGCAAGCACTTCTGGAAACCAAATGTACTGTATAACAGCTAAGGTCTGAGATTGCTATTTGGCAACAAAAGCTCTCTTGGGTCAGTGAAGTGGCTGCTTTCTCCTAAATTTTGCTTTTAAAAACTCTTCTGCAGTTGACCTTGTTGTTCACTATTCTACAGCCAAGAAAGGGCTCATTGTTTCCAGGTGAGGGTTCCATATAGTAATCACAATAATCCCAGAATTTTACAAACCACAAATTAAGGTGGCTATTCAGCTGGATATCAGAAAGCAGTTGACAGGTGAAAACTGCTGCAAGCTTTGATCCAAATTCCCATACCCTCTTCCCAGGGATGTTATTAGGCATGATAGGTTCTAACTGGAGCACTGGAACTTGAATCACTTATTATTCTGCACATGCCTTTTACTGGTAGTCAGTGTCTTTCAGACGAGAATACCCTATCCTGAATTCGATTGCAATGACACATGGCAAGATGTCAAGCAGTTCTGAGGTCTTAGATGTTTGGCCTATTGCCATTTGAGAGATGGCCTCTGATTTTCATTTGACCTTCTTAAGGATGTTGCAAAAAATTATTCTTATAACTGGTTCTAGTGTAATTCTTAATAGTCATCTTGGAAAGATGAAACATCCTATAGTTGGCTTTGTAGATTCTGAAGAATTGGCTGCTTTAGAAGAAGTCAGGGAAACTTAATTTCCAGGGAAAAGATCCATTATTTTTGGAATCGCTTGTTTAGCATTGTTGCCTTGAATCAAGTCAAGTGAGTTACTCTTTATGAACCATGAACAATGCCAGGAACACATCATTAAAATGTTAATTTAATTTGGTCTATTGAGGTAAGAATCCAGACAGTTTGGTCCTCCTAAATGTGAGTGGGATGAATGATACTGTTTTTCATGTAAAATAACGTTGGGCATGTGAATGAAATTGTCTCAAGGCAAGGAGGCTGAATGTACCCACCAAGAAGACTTACCACCCTTGTGTAGGGTTAGGACTAAGGTTTACATATGTTTCTTCAGAGCTGTGATTTCACACTTTTAGTAAACATTGGCTTTATTATTAAGAGGAAAGAAAAAGTTAAATATTAATTTGTTTAAAAAGTTTAATTTCGTCATCATGACTTTTTCATTTGTTTTCCATTTCCCCACCAATGCTTGAGCTGAAATGGAAAAGATCTTTCCTTGCTCTCTCAAGTGCTGTGACCCTGCTTTGCAAATTACCAGCAGGTCCAGAGTAGAAGTTAAAACTTTGCAGGTCCAGATGTCACGAGAGTAATTTTTTTCTATTTGCCCAGATAAAATCTCAACTTATGGTTTGGGACTATACTGTAAAATGTAAATAACATTTTAATGAGTGCCATAGAGGAAGAGTGTGCTGGGCCAGTTGCCCACCACTGAAGGGCTGGATTTAAGTGTACCTTGGGTCATAATGAAACTAGTTTGGTGGTCCAAGCCTCCCTAGTAGACATTTTCCCACATTAGAAAACCAGCACTGGAGTTCATGCAATTCCCTACAAAGGACAATTGCAGTTCTGCCCAAAACCAGAACTGGAGTGTGGATGGGATAACTGGAGAAGAAGCTAGAGGAGAAATAAGCCTTTTAATCCTAAATTAAACTCCAAACTCCTGCCTAGATTCAGGAGGGAATGGGGGAAAGGGGCTAGTGGCATGTGTATTTTCACTTCTGTTCACATTCTGTTATCTCAAGTACTATCTAAAGATATCTCCTTTTCCATTTCCTTCACTGTCCATGTTCTTGACGGTGAAAATGCATTTTTCAAAAACTTTGCCTAAAAGCATTGTGCTAACATCTCTATACTAATAAACTCTTGTTCCTGGAGATACACGACTGAACAACTGCATCTCCACTAGCAGATTCCAAACTCATCTGCTCTAACTAAATGTAGCTCACCTGTCCTTTAATCCAAGCAAAATCCTGGTTTCTACAGGAAGTTCTCTGTAAGGACAAGAGCTCACCTTCATCTCTTCTTTCTTTGCATTTGTCTATATGGAACACTTAATGCCTAGTGATAGACATCTGATAATCAAATGTCTTGCTACTGTTCTAGCTGAATGATTGAAAATATAAGCGAACACATAGAAAGTAGGGGAAAAATTTTTTTCAACCTCAGATACTACATTTCTGACCCTCACTATTCTTACATGGGAAATTCTTACATGAAACGTTCTTTTCTCTTTGTAAAAAGATGCTGGCTCTAAATTCCTTAATAATTTTACCTGATTTAAATCTGATTTTAATCCTGTATGATAAATTAAGATTCTATATCTTTTCACCCTTGCTTTTTGAAGTAATTTGTTTAGACCAAAATCTCCATGAAAAGATGATTGTCTAAGTGACCCAAAGGCATTCTGTTTGGATCTGGGAAACAGGTCCAAGAGAAGCAAATGGTGCTGCCCCCACCATGGGATGCCCTAACTAGACAGTGCCTGGGGGCTGCAAATTTAGGACCTCGGCACTGAAGGAACTACATGTGCTTGGATGTAGAATTGCTTGAACAGTTCTGAAGGTCTCCTCGGATAGTATTCCCGTTCTCCCAAAGTCACCCCCCAACCTCAATCTATTTAAAGGAGGGAGGCATTGTCCCTGGGAAGCTCCGAGGTAGCCAGTCAGAAGGAGAAATCCTGAGTTTTGTCCCAGCACAGAACTTCCCTGTAGCCGGATAAAGTGCCTTTCCTTGGAGCTGGGCCGACTTTGCCCTAAGGTTACATTTCCACACAAAGAAGTCTTTTTAGGGTGCTATTGCAGGCTTCTACACTGGAGGCTTATGTCTGTCAATCTTAGAAAAAGAAGGCCCCATGTAATAAAACTGCAGGAGCCAACAGTGGGGAATTACAAGTCCAGGATCAGCGGAGGTCGGCCTCATAACCCTGCTAGATGCTGAGTGTTGGCTCTTCGGGAAGGAGAACAATAAAGCGGAAGGAATTTAAGTCAATTGGCTGCTGGATTGCATTAGCAGGACAGGAGAGGGGGGTACTTGCTGAGGGTGGGGCACTGGTTCTTGGCCTGATGCTGTTGTGCCAGTCCACTGGGTTATCCAAAGTCTGAGAAAATGAGAAAAGTTCACCAAATCAAACAAGTCTGAGAGGCCTAGGATTGTGCAGACACCCAAGCTGGGAGCTGTGTGTGTGTGGGGGGGCCAATGGGACTTCAAGTGTAATTCAGTTGATTTAGGATCAATAAAAAGGAATACAAATTAAGGGCTTAGAGTCCAGTGTTGGCAGGAAAAGGGGAAACACATCAGAAGGTGAATGGGAACACTGTAAAGAGACTGGAGGAGAAACAGGTGGTGGCATCTGGGAGTTGGGCAAAGAGAGGGCTGGGGAAGTCACTTGAGTGGATTTGACTATTTAGAGGGGCCTGGGTGGGGAGAGCAAGTGGGTAATGGAGCTGAGAATAGAGAGGACGTCGCTGCCACCTGTCCAGCAGCTCCGCAGTTCTGATTTTGGCAGTGTGGCCCTGATGCCTGCACGGAAGGCTTATTGGACCCAGCTTGAGAGCTTCCTAAAATATCCTTGGGTCTGATGCAATATCACTTTGTGAAGGCACTGCATTGCGATGTGGTGACAGGATAACCTGGTGTGGCAAAGGAGGGCCTTTTATATCTTGCAATGATTGTGTTTGAAAGAGGCCAAGGAGCATAGCACTCCCAAAGGATAATGGTTCATTGGAAGAGTGGTTAGGCTCTCTGATGTGGAAAAAATACAGTCCTCACCTGCCCACTGCTACCACAGAAGCTGAATACCTGGGGAGAAGCTCAATCAGGAATGGAGACAAGGACAACTCCGAGAGGCCCCTCAGCTCTCCTAAGTCACTTAAAGGGGAGGCAGAGGAAATGCTAGTCTAAAAACAGCAGTGGAAGAACTGAGTAGCCCTTCCGCACCCATGCCCTCTGAGCAAGGGTGAAGGAGTCAGATTGCGAAGACCTGCTAGCCTGGTAAAATCCACCAACTACTATCAGTAGCTGGTGGCACCCTCCAGCTTTGGCTTAGGTCTCCCAATAAAAATAATTTGCGTGGATAAGGACTGCCCGTGAGCCCTCATTCTGCATAATGATTGAATAGTGTAATGTGAATTAAACCTTGCAAAGGAATGCAACTCTTTTCTCCCTCCCCCAGACCATTCTACTGTTCTTGGAAGGTGAGAGGTGAGTTAGGGGTAGGGTGGTTTCAAATTTTTGTCCCTTAACCTAAACGTGGAAAGTGTCAACTCTGTCTCCAGCCTTCCCCACCCCCAGTGTTCCAAGTATTCAAAACTAAAAGCTGCAGCATCTTTTCAGCAAGTAATCAACACAAGTTGAAAGGCACATGCTGTTGCATTTCTGATCAGATTGTATGTTAAGCAGGAAAATATCCCCCCACCCCCTTTTATTTTTTTGGCTAAATGCATGTCTGTTTAAAGAAGCCACCAGGCAGTGCCTCTCACTTTGTCTTGGCAGGGCACAACCATCAGACGAAGTGGGAGGAAGAAACATTAACTTCAACAGCTGTTTCTTGACCCCGGCTGTCAGTCTTCCCAAGAATAAATTTTGGAGAGTCCTATTTGAAACAAAGAGGGAGTTTTGGGGGAGAGAAAAGTTGGTTGTTTCTAGGGTGGCCACCCAAAGAAGCAGGGAACAAGATGTTTGCAGTTACCATGCAGCCTGCATGCCTCTGCCGGGTGCAGGGTTGGAGCAAAGTAACTTGAAAGCTCCCCTCTCGGCGCCTTGTGCCTGCAGCTTCCCCCCCTAACGCGCGCCCAGATCCAGCGCCGGTGGTAAGAGCCGTAGCTCGACTACAGTAATTCCCCAGCTCGGGCGGCTTGAAACTGCTCGGGCTGAATAGCATTTGCTGTTCCGTCCTGCGGCCGCCTCCCGCCGCCGCTGCCGCGCTCCCTGCAAAGCAGCTCTCATTATCCCGGAAGTTGTGCTGACACAGTCTCGCTGCCACCAGAAGTTTGTCAACATCAAACTTCTCCTGTGTGGGGTACGTTCACCTTCCACGAGTATTTAATCGAGCCAACAAGCAAACAAACAAACCCAAATAAACCTGCCCGTGATGTCATGGTCTTCCTTGCTTTCTTTCTTTCTTCTTTTTTTTTTTTTGCTTCCCCCTGCTTTCCTGTAAGGCAGGGGCTGTTAGGAATGTGCTGGTGGGCTCTGTGAGCGTCGGTGGATTTCGAGGGGGAGAGAAGGGATGGCCCCTGTGGGGAATGGGGAAGTGCCCGCTGACCGGGCTCAAGGGCCGATGGGGCTGCGCCCCTCGGAGGGAAAAGGGCTGGGGCGGGTGGCGGGGAAGGTGGCGAATTGGTCCAGCAGCCCGTGGACTTTCGCAGATGTGGAGGATGCACGGACTGTGGGCTAAGGTTGCTTTGCGGCTGCAGACCCTGCAACAAAGGTTACCTGGAAGCTGCGCCGAGGCAAAGCCTGGGATTGGGGCGGGAGGGGGGTGCTTTCTATGGTCCCTCTGCGCTTTTACTCTCCTGCAGAACATTTCTACAGTCACCTCTTGGGTTCTTGCGGAATAAAGGGCATAGGGGTCATAGAACGTACTTTGAGGCTTCAACTGAAACATAAATCGTTGGGATTTGAGGGCAGAGACGTCTTTAGTAGGACTGTCTTGATCCTTTGATTAAACCATTTACTCTAAACTTCACTGACTCCTCTCCATAAGTCTCGGGGTTTAGTTCAAGTTGCCACTACCCAGTTGAGGTGTTTGCGGTTTCCAGTTGCTCCCCCGCCGAGATGCTCATGGCGCCACCCTTCCCCACCCCCGCCCCAGAATAGTGGGACACCGATTAACCTTTTCCGTACTTTCATCCGGACACGCTGAATCCTGTTCAAACTGTTGAGGAAAACAAGGCCTGACTTGCAGAATTGTAACTTAAGGCAGTCATGAGGAGGTGCCACTTGGGGGCCGCAGGTTTTCATGCAGGAGCTGGAACCTCTGACATTCGTATTAACTTTGTGTCTAGTCTGTATTCAGATGCCCGACATCAGAGGGAGAGATAAGGCTACCCGCTAAGTAATGTCAAGTCTGATTTGGGCGACTTCGAGTGTTTAATATCCCTAATGTGGGCAACCCAAAGCCTGTTCCCCAGTATTGGGAATCTTTCCACTTGTGAGTGTAGCAAAATTCTTCTCTACTCTTCAAATATAAATCAGAGTGAATACGTATATCTGAAGAGACCATTACCCATTACACCACTATGCTATTGGGCGTAGGGTGGGGAAGCACATTTAGTCCATTAAGGAGCCAGAAACTTATTCCATTTACTCTTGCTGGTAGGCTGCTAGTAACCACGTTTTAAGAAAAATTATGTCGATACACATGTATCTTTGATAACACTTTCTCTTATTTTTCAAACTGCCCTTAACAGGAAAATAAAATTGTACTATTCCCAAGGGGCCAACTTAGCCTAAACACAAAACAAAACAAAAAAGCCAAAAAAAAAAAAAAAAAAATCAAAGAAAAGCTACTGTAGTGTTTCTCAGGGGCTGGAATGTGCTTTTGATAAACACAAATCAAGTTGATTTAAATTCACTTATAGAGCAGACACTCCTTAAAAACAAAAAGCAAAACAAAACAAAAAAGGCCCATACAAAAAGAAATGTGTTTTCTTGAAAGTTTATAGCTATTCACTATAGTGAATTTTCCCCTTGGCAATGCCTCAAAAATTTCCCTGAATTATTCATTTCTTTTCTTTGACTGGCATTTTCATTTATTTATTTTCTTATAACTGTATGATTATAAGTACACCTCAGTCGGACTCAATGTGTTTGCCTCATGGTGGACATGAATGGAGAAGGACATGTGGAAGAATCCATTTTCAACTCTACATGCTTGCATTATTTGCCTATGTTGTTAATCTGTTAGTCTAAAAAGTCTGATTTCCAAAGACTGGAGGACTTTTGCGAAGCAAGATATTGTATGATTCCTATGGTTGAGCTTATTTACAAATAAAACTATTTTGCATTTCTGTCCAGAATTTCCTAGTTGCACAAGGATAATTTTCAGTTTCTAATCCCCGAATGGGAGCAGTAAGCATGAGGAAACAATTTCTTTTTACAGTGATGTGAGCTCTCTGCTCATCTGGATTTAGTTACTTCATAAGGTAAATATCACTAAATGTGCACTGGGATCTTTGGGGATCTAAGGTGCTGGACTGGTGAAAACAGTTTACTGTGAAATGCTAAAGAATGTCAAACAAGGAATTCGTTTGCAGAGCTAATTGGGTCAACTATGGTATTCTTTAAGATGGAGATTAATTTGACCATAAAAAAAAGTATTTTCAGTTAACTATTGGTTACATTTAGGTTATTTTAGCCACTATGCTTTTAGAAATTTAACCCAGGAATTCAATTAAAATAAATCTTTCTGAAAAATACACATCCTTTAATGAATAATGTCCAGTAATGAAAACATAGGTTTTGAATTTCACACTAATTACCTTTTTAAATAATGAAGTTCTTATAATTATTTTTTATTTAGAGGCAAGATATCTGTATAGATAATAGCTAAAGCTAACCAAACTGCTTTAAAAAATTAATGAATATTAATGAAGCTCATGAATAGCACAATACTGCCCCTGCCTGCCTCAGGAAAACAAATGTATTGACTTTATTCTTTTCAAACCAACCTTTAGTTATTGATGGTTAAAATAAATTATTGCAAAAAAGATTGTTATAAAGCAATTTTTGCATTTCATAATAAGGCTTGGTCCTGTTTATTTGACTTACATCTGCTCCCCCAAACTAAGCATATTCTATCTGAACACTATTTTTATGAATTTACCATCTAAGACATTTTGATAGCATTTTTCTAACTTCCCCTCCCTTGTTATTTTAGTAGCACATGTGAATGACTCAGGATTTTCGGGCCTTCATTTATATTTGGTATGTAGATAATGGCACCATTAGTCAGCGCTTCCATTCATCTAAATTTGTCTAAGCACTTTGGAAGCTGCCCATAAAATTTTCCAATGAAAGTGATAAATGGATGTCAATCAAGTGGCCCCACCCATTTCAACCTTATTTTGTTTGATGTGCAAGTGTTTGTGTATGTTTCTTCCATAAAGATAGGCTATTTTTTGATCTGGACATCTGCCTGCCAAGGCAAGTTTCCCAGGCAGATCAGTGGTTGGCATTAGACTAAATTTGCAAACTTTAATGCCAAATGAATGACAAAGGAAAAGAAATACTATATAAAATTAAATAATGGCAGAATCCATTCCCTTAAGATAAATAATTTTTGATGCTCTAAATTTCAAGATTCTAGCTTTACTTCAAATGAATTTGTAATGAGAGAGGCAAAATCATTTCAAGTAAGCCAGCAAATTTGGGTCAGAATGAAAGCAATTCTGAGAGAGAGAGAAATGTTCCTACTTCCCATAGGGCTAGCTGGGATTTTCTATTACACACACACACACACATTCCTCTGTGTGCGTATTTTAAAGTTTTTTTTTTATTTAAAAATACACATAAACACTTTCTACTAAGCTATAACCTGGTACCCTCTTATATTTTCTTTCTTTGTTTTTAATAGTCAACCCTCTCTCTTGTACTGTTCAGTTGGTGATTGTGCTTATTAGAACTTGATGCAAGTTTTGATCTGAGATGACTTTGCACTTGAAATCTATTGCTGTTTTATATAACCTGTAACATGTTTTTACATGTTTAGGAGTGCTCCTGCTGCTTAAAAAAATTCTGTTATTTTAATGAGATTATGTGGTTAGCCAAAATGTGTAGAATGCTTAGATTATGCAGTAAAGATTCTAAAATCCTAAATGGGTTAGTAAACTCTTGCTAATAATTGTAGTTTTGTGGATAAAATTTATTTTTAACATTTTAATACAGTATTGAAATATAGCTTTTATTTCTCGCTAAAGTTGTTATGAAATTTTTGTAAGGAATACTAAAGAGAAGTTAATATTTGAAGTTATTTTATTTGGAAATGCTTTCAAGTGAAGCTAATTTGTACACCTAGGATACATATAGCAATTTCACTTACCATTATCCATGGCAGGATATTTAAGTTACTCCTGTGACCCAAAAAATTTTTAGTGATTTTTTAAAAGTGGAATGTGGAGTATGGCTCCAACTCGTGACTGTGGGGATTAGGTAAATTGTGCTTTCAGTGACCACTTACGCTATGACTTATTATCTAATGAGCAGATGTGAAAAAGAAGCTACCTATTAAACAAACGGAAGGCTTAAAAGTTCAGACTGTCTTTTGAGTGTGGCTATAGCCATTGTCATTATGACAATTACACTTAGCATTCGATAGTTTTTTTACCTGCCAGTGCTTATCTTTCGAAATTTGCTATAGGATGAAGGTACAAATGAGATTTTTCTAACTGCCTTTTCTATAAACTGAACTTGCTTTCTAAAAACCCGTCTAGGCATTGTTTTCTGTATATATATGGAAACAAAGAATCCTGAATTAGGAAAAATAAATATGGTTCTCTTGCTTACGATTTTGGAAACAAAGCAATTTTTAATATGTGTGTGTGTGTTAAGACATACACACACACACACATATCAAAGGACTTATTGACTTTTTTGGGGGGGGAAGCCTTGGTTTTGTTAATAAGCAACAAGAACCCAGCTTGGAACTGCTATTGGAAATTAACTGGGCATTTGGTATGGAAAGGTACAAGCTGTTTTGACTTAAATTTTCAGATATGTAACATGATGGCCACCACCCTAGTGGTTAAATAGTATGTTTACTTTACTATAAGTTTCTGAACACATTTGACTTTGAAGATTTAAATATGGCATAGAGCTCTCTGCTCCAGAATTCAAATTATAATTCTACTGTGGGAATTCTAATGTAACAATAGCCTCCACTCTTGACACCAGTTCCTGTCAGTCTTTTCTTCTATCTGATGTTTACTTCTCCATTCCCAACACTTGACTACTCTCTCCTCTCCCCTGTAGTTCACCCTCATTGGATCTGTCTGGAGTGTCATACAGGCTGTAACACATCCTAAGGGTATAGTTTGAAAGGTTCACCATCATATTCAAGGTGTTTAAGGCTAAATTTAGCTCACTTCTTCATCCTGTGAACCCCTCCCTCCTTTCCCAAAGGCTAAATTTAGCCAAAAGATCTTAAGGAAGAAGTTCTGGAAAAGGCCTGTGAGCTGAGGCTGTATTCAGGTTGTGGTTGCTGAAGAATCCACAACCCAGGGTCCAACAGCCCTTTAAAATGTTTTATGATCACTAGAGGGCTCTGAAGGCATCCCTAAATACCTTTAAAGTCCCAGTGCCCTCCTTCTCATTAGCCAGTGCTTGCAACCACACTGGTCCCATTCCTTTAAAGAGGGCACACAGAAGTTTTTTTGGGTAGGCACAGAAGTATGACAAGGATGGATGTTTCTCATCCTACCATTCCAAGTAGAAGATGGAGGACAGGCAGCTGAAGGGACAGATACCTGGTCCAGAGACTTGACAATTCCTAGGCAGAGGGCCAGAGAGTGGGCCAAGCCCTGGGCCCAGCTCCAGAGGCCAGGCCCTGGCCCAGGGCACTCAGTGGTAAAAAACCTCCTGCCGGCAGGAAACTGAGTTGAACAGATTGGAAAAGAGCACAAACAGACTGCCCAGGAGGTTGTCTCTAGCTCTGAGGATTTCATTTGCCAGCAGCAACATACAGTAGAGAAGATTCTGGTTTCCGCCTGTCAGGTTGGGGCCGGTGGAGTTGGTACTGGGTGGAGAAAGTGTACAGTGCACAAAGACCCGCCTGGTAAGACATTGAGGAGAGGAAGATATAGACCAGCTTGGGGAAAAACACTTCATCAACTCAGGATTCCAAGGCCAGACTTGTCTGGGCTCTGGAGTGCCCTCTTAGAGTGAGTCGCAAGGTTTTGTAACTTCTGTAAAATAGTAAAATAGAAAGGCTGCTTGTCCCAGGATTCATCTCAAAAAGTATCTTTGAAGGGAAAAGAAATAATAATTTCTTTGCTACATATTTCATTTCTTCTGATTAGTACTTATCTTATGCTTATAAGTAAAAGAAAAATTGAGCTCTACGATCAAGACCCCCCTCCTTGTTAGCAAACTCACATCCAATGGAGAAAGACTGACATGAACTGGAATTATCTCTTAAGGATTTAAAGTTGTAAAGTCAGTCCTATATCCCCACTCGTGGTGGGAGGCAAAATAGTTCTCAGTTTAGAGAATTCTAGACTTAGGGGAGTCAGGCATTGCATAGGAGCCAAGAGAACAAAAGAGAATACATTCTTGGATGTACAGAAATCCAAATGGGCTTCAGGTTATTTCAGCTGGTGCTCATATAATTAGACTCATGTAACTATCAGAAAGCAAAAAAAAGAAAATGGAAAACCCTTTTCTCCTCTACTTTTTAGGACATGTCTGTAAAACTCAGATCTCATGAGCTATTTTTGTTTGTTGTTATGTTTAGAAATCTGACGTTTCAACACCTTGTACAAAACATGATTTTCATGCATGTTGAAATTTGAGAGCTAGTCCACACAACTTAAGAATAATGTTATACCAAATCACAAAGGCATACTTCCTCTATAGTCACTTCTCTGTTATTTCTGGAAGAATTAAAATAATTTTGTGGCATATTTTCTTAGCTGCCTTCATCTAGGGCAGATTTTATTGGTTAATATATGGCAGCAAAGGGTTATTGAGATATTTTAGTCTGGCCCCTCATAATCATAGCAAAACATTGTGCCATTCATTTTAGTAAGGATATAGCTAGTGCATCCCCATGGTATAGATGGGGCTATCTAGCCACTGAGATATCAGGCAACTTTCTTAAGGTCAAGATGAGTGGCATAGTTTATGGCATTATAGTCTCTGTTCCTAATCACTCTAATCTTGTAAAGTTGACTTAACTCTATAAACTTTAATTTTTTAGGGGCTAATATAGTTTAAAAAGGTATGTGGGTTAGATATTTACATACTAGTCACTCACAAATAGCTTCTTTTCTTATTACCAAGAAATAGAATAAATGAAATAGTACATGATCCACACAGAGATAAGCAGCAATAACTGGACTTTCATAGTTGTATTTTATTCGGCCTGTGTACCTAGTTTATCCTTATTTTACTAAGAAAGTAATTTCCTGCTTTCTATTCAGTGCTCTGATTTGGGACTACAATAACAGGAGGTGAAAGAACTACAAGCTAAAAATCTATTGCTAATTTTATCTAATGCCAATCTGTATGAAATCTAAAAATCATTTCTAAACACTCAAGACAACTGGCTGAATACCCTTGATTAACGTAAAGAAAACAGTATCTAAGGAAAATTACCTAAATTTCTTAAATCAGCTAGGATGCCACATGGTACCTCAAGGGTCCATTTTATGAAAATGACTTGGTTACAGCATTACTTTTTTTAAAAAAATAATACAATAGTTTATTTTTACATCATTTTGTGCCTTTTTCCATCTCAGTTGTAATCCCTGTGGGCTTCCCATCACCAAATCACCTGTGTGCCATCACCATACTCCAGTGCACTTCCCTCCCTCCACTGTTTTTGATCCCATTCCCCATTCCATCCCCTTAAATGTATATTGTTGTTCATTATTATTATTACTTTCTCCCCTGGTCTTTTATACTCCTGCTATGAGTGAAACATCCAGTATTTTTCCTTTTTTTTTTTTTTAAAGATTTATTTATTTACTCATACAGAACTGGGGTACAAGCCAGAGATGCGGTGGGTGAGAGGATTCACCAGAGACAGAGTAGGGAGCAGAACAGGCAGATCAATGAAGTACACTGCTGAGGGGAGCAGCAGGCAGGTCAGGAGAGGTCTGCCCCGCCATGTGGATTTCCTCCGGGGCAGGCGGGGATCGAACTCATGCAGAAATGGCTAAAGCTTCTTAGTGCAGTGCTTTAGCCCGCTGCGCCACCAGGGAGGGCCCATTTTTCCTTTTCTTTCTGGCTTTTCTCACTAAGCATGATCTTTTCCAGCTCCATTCATGTTGCTGCAAGTGGCATGTGTTTTTTTTTTTGGTTGCTGAGTAATATTCCATTGTGTATATGTACCACTTCTTTTTAATACAGTCATCTACTTTTGGACATTTGGGTTGTTTCCATGTCATTCCAATGGTTACAGCATTACTTTAAGACAAAGTCTGTCTGCCTCACCTGGTTTATCTTCCCAGATGGACTTTCTAACACTTTCCAACATGATTTTCCACATGAGGTTTTCTGTGCTGGAAAATATTTTGTCTCTCTTTCTGGAATGCTCCTATTCATTCTTCAAGGTCACATCTCCAATATTACCCTCTGTGTAAAGTACCTCCTTTCTATTTCCTTAGAGAAAATTACTATCTTCTGTGCTCCCACAAAGCATAGTTACACCTCAGTAATAGCACCTTCACAAGATATTACTTTGAAATGATTTGTCTTGTGAATTCTTTCATGCCAATGAGCTTGACTTTTCATCTTTATGTATGTCAGTAACCAGGATTTTTTTTTTTTTCATTAAAGGGAGTTTGTATGAAGTCATCATACTGGTTTTTAGTGGGTCAACCTAGTGGTTTTTGGTCATTCATTTTGATGAAAAAAGGAAATCAAAGAAATGAACTTGCCTTCAGGCATAGATATACTTTCTGTTCTCATCTATAATGTTGGATGTCACGCTTGAGAATCTGTCCTTGGGTAGGTTAAGGAGAACAAATATACATGGGCAGGAACAGTGGCAGCAACTATGTTGCGAGGAATGGGAATCCAGGGTCAATGGTCTTGGTTTAACACACTATTTGGGTTTGGAGTGAAAGATGGCCTGAGACAGTTTAGGTTAATAATGTCTTTTTTTCAGTTTTGGTTGTCCCTTATTTTTAACTTTATAACTTATGTTATACTTCTCCCTTACTCTCAACTTTGTATAAAAATTCTACTCTTACTGCTCTCTTGGGTTAACACTATATGGGGATGTAAGGGTGAGTGAGAGTAGAGTGGAGATAGTAAATTAATTTGGGTTGCACACACATCCATTAAGGCCTCCACTCAGGACAGGCCTCCCTATGGCTACAGCCGGAGTGCGATCCCCACCAGGGAGGGACCCACAGCGCAGCAGCCCTCTCCTGTCTCCCTGCTGCCCCCTCCTCAGCAGTGTACTTTGTCCACCTGCCTGTTCTGCTCCCTAGTCTGTCTCTGGGGAACCCTCTCAGCCCCGCACCTCTGGCCTGAGCTCCGGTTCTTGTGCGCAGCAATAAGGGTCCTGTGCCGGCACCTTTGCAGTTTTACCGGTACCCTATAAATGGTCCACTGAGTTTCTTTAATGCTTCTCTTAGCTATGTACAAGTTAAAAATAATGGTAATGACTGATGGTGTAAATATAATAGTTAAGGGGTCTGGTAGATTAGGCATTTACTATATACCATATGCAGTGTGATGTAGGTGATTTACACTCACCAATTCACTTGATTTTCACACAACCTAAGAGGTAGAAATTTTATCATCTGCTGTCTATAGATAAAGAAATAGAAGCCTCACAAGAGTTAAATTTTTTTGCTCCAGAGTACTCTTCTAAAGCTCAGATTCAACTAGAGGCTCTGAAATGAATAACTTTTAAAACTCATTTTTAGGATATTAGACAGAGAAATGAAAGTCAAACAGAAATGAATTAACCCCACCCTAAAATTTCAAACTCCAGTATATCCTGCCATCTGACCATAATCTCCTGTCCTTCCAAGGCTGTTTCCCAGATTCTTCCCTGATTCTTAGAACCTCAACTTCTTTACATTCTTACCCACTAGTTTCCTTCTAGCCTCACTTCTAGCATTATCATTCATAAAGTCTCAGTCTCCTCAGAGCTCTATACTTTCATTGCATCCATCAGAGAAATCCCAGTGCTATCATCAACTCCTCTGCTAATTCATAAATTGATCCTTACATCATTCTCATGGAGTTGTTACGTGGATTAAATGAGTCAGTACCCACACCCACTAAGAACAATGCCTTAGCACACACAGAGTAATACTATCTTTATTTATCCCTGAGTTACTAAGCACTGCTGGGTGAAATTTTGTCTGTGCTTAATCAACCTCAGGTGGATCCTTTATGTTTCTGTCAATCCTGTTACTTGGCAAAGTTAAGCCCCATATATTTTATAAGGATTATTCCAAGTTTCTAACCTTCATAAGTCTCCTATTTCTATTTCAATACTCTTACCATCAGCAAATGACCTTGGTAGTGGACATCACATGTTGCCTTCTCAGCATCAATTCTCCTTTTAATCTGATAATAAAAAAACCCCTGCACTATTTTCATGTCTGGTTTTGGTGGATGACTATGTTCTGTTGACCATAGGGATCCTTTAAAGGGTAGGTATTTGACTGAAATGAGTTCATCAAAATCTTTCCCAGGTTCTTAAAAGCAGGAGTAAAAGAGATTTTCTGCTCCTGATATCATTGCTACAAAGTAATATAAAATAATGGAGGTGTGGGCACATGGATAGAAACTACCTATAAATGACATACAATCAACAGAAAATAGAAAAAGACAGTCTTGATGCTATCCTTTGAGTATCTAGTTTTAGCTTTATCTGATGCCAGTATATACCTTTTAAGTTACATGAAGAAATACATTTCTTTTCAAAAGTTAACTATTTGAGATGGGTTCCCACTAACTGCAATTGAAAATGTCCTGACTAATAAATCCTGCCTCCTAATCATTGATAAAATGAAGAGTAGGACAGTTGTTTCCTTGTTGCCTGCTTCATCAGTATATTTCTCTATATCATACCACTTCTTCTAGGTCCAGAGAACAAATGCCACCCCCTTGTTAAAGACTCATACCTGCCATGACCCTTTTCTCACCTTCACTGAGGACTTCCGGACCTATTTATTCTTCTCTCTCTTTTACCTTAACTGTTCTATTTCTATCTTTATTTTTAGGCTAAACTATGCTCCTTTTCTCTTCTCTCTAACATGTCCAACTTCTCTCCCTTTTTTAATTTTAAAAGATTTTTTTTTTTATGTAGGAAAATTGCAGTGTAGGCCAGAGGTATAGGTGATGAGAGGATTCATCAGAGATAGAATGGGGAGTGAAGCAGTTGGATCTACTGAAATACACTGCTAAGGGGAGCAACAAGCAAGATGGGAGAGGTCTGCTGCACCATATGTGTGTTAGCTCCCTGGTGAGGGATGAACTCAGTCAGTTAATGTGACAGGCACTGATATTTAACTCCTAGGTCACCAAGAAGGCACCAGTCTCCCTTTTCACATTTCATAATGTTAATTTATATCACCCCCTCCATTCCCTGTCTTCCATTTCCTTCTTCGTTATTTTTATATTCTACTACCTCTAGGTCACCAGTGATTTCACACTGACAAATTAAATAATATCCACAGTCAGAGCTAACAGAACCTTCCACTTTACTTCTCTAAACTCTCTGTCTAGATTTCCAGATGTTACACTGTTCCCTCTAATCTTTCTAGCCTCTCCTTCACTATCCTCCCTATATGATCCTCTTCTGTTCACTGTTTTTATCATGCTTCATACCCTCCTGGGTGATCAAACTACTTTCATTTTTGCCATATGCTGATAACAGATCTTTATGTAGCCAAACCAAGTCTCCTCCGGGAACATTAAGTCTTGGCTGTATATCTACACCTTTCAAGCATTTCACAGGTTTCTAAAATTCAATTTAAAAAAAACAAAACAAAACAGAACAGAACTTACTGTCTTATCCTAAACCTGCTTTCTCTTGCTATATTGTCCATCTCAGTTTAACAGTGGCAGTTTCCCAGTGGTGCAAACCAAACCCATGTGCATCATTTTTGTTTTCTGATCTTCATTTCCCATCACCTTATTGGTCTCCAGAAATATTTACTGATTCTATTTGCACCTTGTAACAGAGATGGACACTCATCTAGTATCCACCCTGCTGTCTTCCTTCCTAACAAAATCCAGTTTTGTTCAGGTATACACATGATTCTGTAAAGGTAAATGCTGGAGGGAAAGCTGGCATAGTCTCCACCCCAGTTTCAAGGGATGAGTCTTGATTTGTACACTTGAAAGAAAATCATGACAATTCTTGTCAAGTAATAACTCAGAAATATTTAGTTAGAAATATTTGACTTATATGAAGAAAACAAGTTTTAGATTGTTGTCAATAAACTTAAGACAACGGAATTATTGGAGGGGGGAGAAAAAACCCACAGACATTCTGGTAATGGTAAATCTTGTTTTATATTTTGGATAACCTGATTACCCAGGTTTTCTTCATTCTGCCACCATAGTTTGCAAAATCTTTTACCCTCTTTACCTTCCGCTAGCTCTGGAATTATACTTTCTCTGTAACCTCCTTAATCAACCCCTAACCTCTGCTTCACATCAGATGTATTAGAAGTTCTTCCTTTGCATAAGAAACACATATGTACACAGCCTCATAAGCTAGATTACTCTTTCTCTAGATGTAGGGGGTAAAATATCTACAATTTAGGGGCCAAATACTAAATACAGACTTAGTTATATATGGAGGAACTTTGAAGGCCCTATTCATTGCCTTTAGTTTGTTTTGGTAAGGAACTTTAGTGTCCTGCAATACTAGAGGTTAACTTATCTCATATACAGCACTTCTGAAATGTGTGGTTACTAAAGTTGAACTCTTAAATAACAGAGAATCTCCCTTAGGAATACAACTAGAAACTAGATGTGTCATTTGTTTAGCACTTTATCAAGTGTTATATATTGTTTCAAAATATCCTTGTTAATAGATGCTTAGTAATAGTTTACTGGGCAAAGTGTAAAGGTTTCCACTTGATTAATCTCCTACTACATATTTCATATGGATGAAAACATCTAATAAAGCTTTTAATTTTTCCTCTAACTTTTAATTTTGAAGTTTTCAAATACAAACTTGTCATACCCTTTACCCAGCATTTCCAATTAGTAACATTTGCCATATATGTTCTCTCTTCATCCCCCACTTTAATCTCCCCAACACTTTCTATATGGCCAAACACTTTTCTTACACAAACACAATAGTATTGTCATCCTTGAGAAATTTAGCATTGCTACTATTAAATAAAATACATAGTTTCTATCAAATTTCCCTAATTGTCCCAAACCCAATTTAACTTGTTTTCTCATCTGGGTCTTATCTAAAGTCATGCATTGCATTTAGCTGTTATAGCTCTTTAGATTTCTTTTATCTAAAACCATTCTTCACTAAAAAACAAACAAACAAACAAAAACTAAAAACTTTCATGTCATTGATATCTATGAAGAATCCCTACCCATCAGTTTGTAGAATTTCCACAATCCATTTCTGATTATTGCTTGATGGATGGATTCAGGTTAAGCAACTTTGACAAGACCACCACATGAGAGGTATTTTTCTCCTTTTGCAGAGCACAAGTAGGTCCTTTTATTGTTGTGGATGTTAAGTTTCATCACTTTTCTTGCTATTTTTCTTTGCACATTTATCAATTGAAACATTTATGATAGGAACCTCATAGAGTATATGACCCAACAGTTCTGTTTATTGAGCATTTAGTAATGTGAAATGGAGAATAAAGTAATTATTTAAAAAAATTACTTAAAAAATAAAAGCCAGGTTTGAGCTATATGGATATTTTAATTAAAAATTTTGTAGCATCTGGCCCTCCCTGGTGGCGCAGCGGGTTAAAGCACAGCACTGAGAATCTAAAGCTGCTTCAGCATGAGTTCGATTCCCGCCTGCCCCGGAGGTGACCACATGGTGTGGCAGACCTCTCCTGACCCACCTGCTGCTCCCCTCAGCAGTGTACTTCGTTGATCTGCCTGTTCTGTTCCCCACTCTGTCTCTGGTGAAGCCTCTCACCCTCCGCATCTCTGGCCTGTACCCCAGTTCTGTATGCATAAATAATAATAAAAAAAATTTTGTAGCATCTTTGGAAATAGAATTATTTAGATTGCCTAAAATCTGCAATTCATATCCCACAGGATCTGACCAGTTAATGACATCTATTATCTTCAATTCACAGATCAGCATAAAATTTAAATAATTTGAAAGAATCATGATATAGTGGGAAAAGGGATTAATCTGGAGTGTATGTTGTCAGACTTATTTAATGACCTTAAACAAATCACATTCTCTTTGAAGGTCTCAATTTTCTCTTCTGTGTAATGGAGAAGTAGGACTTTAGGATCTTTAAAACGCTACCATTTTAAAGCGTCATTCCTAGCTGTAGTTAACCAATACAAATTTTGAATCATTTGACCTTAATTACAGTGCTTGTGCCTTGTGAAAAATCATAGTAATTCTAACATTTTTTTCCAGGTGGAAATAAAAAATTTTGGTAATAAGGAGAAGCTATAGAAATTATTCAATCAGCCTCCTACCTGGTGTGGGGATCACATTTGATTGGTGGCATTTGATCCATGCTTGAACTTTGCGGGTGTTGTGACAGTAATCTACCTGAAGCAAAATGTCCACCTCTGATGTCTGAAGTTGTGCTTCAGGCATTTTAAATCCTTTCTGGTGATACATGATGTGTCCAGACTCACTGTCTTTAGTCCATTCAGGCTGCTATGACAACACAGAGAGAATGACTTATAAACAACAGAGATTAATTTTTCAAAATTCTGGAGGTGTTGTCACCTACACTGTAAATCTCACTTGGTAGAAAGAGACTAACTCTCTTGGGCACCTTTTATGAGGACATCAATCCCAATGTAGGAGTATCTCCCCTCATTACCTAGTCACCTTCCAAATGCCTCACCTCCTAGTGCCATATTATAGCACCCACCTTCTCAACTTCAGAAATCCCTTCCTTCATTCTCCTTCAACAATGTACCTCCACCTGTAACTCACAGCTCTGTTGTTTTCTGTCTCTGAGATCTGAATTTTTGGTCTTTTCCATTTGACCATTCCTCCGACCCTTCTCATAATTCTTGAATAAACACTAGGATGTAAAATCTCTTTACACCTGCCTTCCTTCCCATCTAGTCCACCAATTCCTTATGACTATATTTATCTTCTGCCCATTCTAGGCAATCATTTCAGCATTGCCCTTACAACTTCCTCAACACCTACAGCATTTCTAATTATATCAGGTATACTTGAACGTTTATTTATATGCCAAATACTGCACAACACAGTTGCATAATATAGAACAGCTGTGCAAGGAAACAAGAAATCAGTTTATGAAGAATGTGGTGAGGTGAGCGTATACTTTTTTAGAATGAAAATATGTATTGAATTCTATAGTAATCTAACCAAGCAAATACCAATGACTAAATAATATTCTATTCATAGAGAATATATTATTCACTTTTTTTCTGGGGAAAATGAGACACTTGTTAATTTATTCATTTGACTTTGAAAATAAATCATATATAGTTTTAAATGTCTTAAATTATCAAGGGCTGCAGACAAGTGAGGTGACAAATATACCCTCTGATGTGTAGTGATGTGCTCTGGTTTAGGTTGGAGATGGAATATGATTGTAGATCAGGAAATGTGACCCTGAGGGTTTGAATGGTTTTTTATTGTATTTTTCAAGAGTAAATAAGTACATCATATTTCAAAACAACATGCTTTTAATGCTAATGTAAACCATGGAGTCATCTTCATATTTTACTCCCAATAGATTTCTGTGCAAGATCTTAAAGTGAATGGTTATATTTAAGAATCAGAATAAAATATTAGCACTAGCGAGGCTGTTAAAGATCATTCATTATATAAATGAGGAAATTGAGACCCAAAGGGGCAAAATCACTTTTCCAAAGTCATACAGGTCTAGTGCTTGAGCTAGATCTAGAGCCTTTTTTCAAATTTCTTTCCCAGTGATTTTCAACTCTTTGGGGACTTCAGGGGTCTCTGGAGGTGTGTTAGGACTAGAAAGTTGTTCCTCACCTTCTTCAAATAGAAATACACTACTTTTGAGTGTTTTGCACATCGTACTTCTTCTTAAGCATTTGAATTAAGGAGGATTAATATTAAAATCTATGTATTAAAAAAATGGTATCCATGCCTTATCCATCTAAATTATTTGCATTTCATATAGTTTTATTTAAATAGGTTCTTTAACTATTTGCATCATAAATGTATAAAGATGTAGATAAAAATGTATAAAATGCTCTTTTTTGCTACCCTTACAATCAGCAGTCTTTCCTTGACTTCACCAGCATACTCCCTTTGTATTTTAAAATGAAAAGAACTAAAATGTAGTAGAGGCTGTGAGATTAATAAAAAAATAAGCAAATTTGGTCTCTATAAACTCACTTACACTACTTGGTGGGAGCTGGATGTACTGGGAATCCAGAAGCCTATCAGATTCATACTGTTGTGAGTGGGGACATCTATTTTCAGAATTTTATTCCTTCTCATGAATTTTTCCACAGGAATACAAATGTTAATTGATATCAGATTAACAACAACACACCTTTCCCAAAACTTTCTAGCATGTTATTCTTAATAGTGAGAGTCCCCTTTCTGAGATTGTGGTGACTATAACTATTCATGTCTTCTTAAATCATGGAGTGGCTGATATGCAATCCCTACAGTCTTCGATTTCTAGTTAACTGATATCTGCAAAGTTAATTCAGACTATTTAGCACCTGAAATTTTTCATTGATTGTTTCATCCTTCCTTAATCCTAAAAGGCAGTTGATCCACCCGAGTAGATTTTAATAGCATGCTTTAAAAAAAATAATCTAAAGAATTCATTTTTTTGAAGTGATTGTTTTCCCCATTGGGACAGATTCTGTTTGTGCAGTAATAATTCACAAACATTCTGGATTCTAGTTATGAGTTCCTTTCCTTTATTAGGGCAATTACATTCAATGCAATGAAAGCATGTTTAAAAATACCAGGAACATGGATTTCCCTTATTAAAAAGCATTTAAAAAAACCTAACAGAAAATTAAGATTATCTGAGCTATAATTTCGTTCTTCTGACACTTTAATAGGTGTACAGCTTTCCTCAATCCAGCTGTTTTCCTTCACTACCTGTGGTGATGTGTTTGCAATATTAAAAACCAAAGAAACACACTAAACTCTGGCATTAGTGTTTCTAAAGTAATCCAGCATGAGGAGAAAGTGATTAGAAAAAAAGACAGTTCCCAATAGAAGATGGATAAGCTATTTCTAGAAACTACCATTACTACTGAAAAACTAATTGCTTTCTGCTTGTTTTTGGATCTTTCTACCAGTTCGAGAAGGACAAGGTGTGAAGAAACTTCACCTTGCTACTGCTACTTATAAGGTTTCTTTCTTGAATGGCAGAGAATTTTGGATTGCCTAAGCAATATTTTTGAGACAATAGATTTATGTGACTAAGAGAGAAAATATTAAAGTACTGTGTCTATGAATGACTAGCTCAGTAACTCATTATTTGTTTAATAACTATTATAGAATGTTCACTATGTGGTAAGCACTGCAGTAGAAAAAACAACTACTATAGGGTCTTTGCTTGGATGGGCTTACCTATTAATTCTATTAGGATTTAATAATAGTAAGAAACATTATTATGGAAATCTCAGGAGAAGAAATATCAACCTAAATATCACCCTAGTGCCCTTTTGGTACTTTGCAAAATTTGTTTTAAGTTAGTTCTACCAAAAACTTACATTAGTTTAACAATTATGGGTATGGAAGATATATTGTTTATTTTTACATTCTAGGAAGTTTAATGTAATACACTAATCATGAAATCCAGGGATATTTGGATCTATTTGGATATAGCTGAAATCAAGAACTTCAGTGCTATCCAAGTGAGTGTTCTCCATGGCATGGTAATGTAGGAAGGACACAGGTTTTGAGTCAAATACAATTTCTTCCAGTAATTAATTGAATTATTAGGAGCCAAGTGACTTAGTTTTCCTTAGTCTTGGCACCCTTACACATAAAACAGAAGTAAGAATAATATCTACTTTATAAGGTTTTTTTTGTGAGAGTCAAAATACTGCGTAAAATTTGAAGTGCAATAAAAATTACTTTTTAATAGCAAATACACAACAATGTCCATTTATCAACATGTAAACAGTATTTTTATAGACATAGTTCCAACCTTTCAGAATAAGAATGCCAATCTTGTCAAAATTTCTAACTGAAAATAACTGCAGCAGTGTAAATGTTCATGGTTAACATTACTGTGTGGCTAGTTAATATTTTAAAGTAATAATTATTTGATTTCATGAAAAAAAGAGTATTTTTGAGAAGGTTACTAATTAGTTACTATTTAGCAAAAGCTAGTATTAAACTGTATTTAAAAACCAGGAAAGGAATCGTCTCCACAGTAACATAAAGTAATAAGAATTATGTCTTGAATGGAAGGGAATTGTATTGGTTAGTATGTTTTTAGTTGCAAATATCAGGAGAATCAAACTGATTTAAATCAAAGGCTATTTATTGTTTATTGAACCACAATCTAGTTGTAGGCAATCCCAGAGCTTGTCCAGTGGTACACAATTTTAGGACTCTAGGTCAGCATCTCTGACATTATCTTCATCTTCTACTTGTTGCCTCACGGGTGGTAGCAAGATGTATGTTTTCGCTCCAAGCATTAGGACTTAACATCAATATCTCAGACATGAAGACTAGAAGGAGTACTCCAAGAAAATCTTAAAAACTTACCCTTTTTGTCAGAAAGCAATATATTATCCAGGAAGCCCCTAGAGATTTCCTCTTATACCTGATTGAGTAGAAATGGGCCATGTGGCCACCAGTAACTGCATGGGGAGCTAAGAAAACAAACATCTAGCAAAAGAAGTCATGTCTGTATTTTAAGTGCCTTACAGTAATTGTTTTTCATTTCCTGGAACTAGATATATTGTGACTTAACAAAATCAGGTTAGTAACAATTAGGATAAAGGAGGGTGGGAAAGACTTTTGGAAATTTCTCTAATGGTGTCCTGAGATAGGTTAAATGTGTATATAATTGTTAAGGTAGACCTATACAAAGAAATGTTATCTTTGACTTTTAAAAGAGAGAGACCATACCTTTCTAAAACCCATACCCTGACCTGTAAAGTTCTGGTAAAGAAAGGCCAATGATGCAGAAAATAAAATATTCTATATTATAGTCCAAAGTGTCAGACTAAACACCAGCTGGCTCTATCTGCTCTGAAGCAGGTCTGCTTCAGTAGTTGCTTTCTCTCATGTGAGGTTCTTCCTCTGAAAGAGTTCTCTGAAATGGTTATTTTAAAGTTTTAGCCAACAAGTTTATATCCATCCACGTATGACTTCTGTGATTAATTACAAGATGGATGGCTCTTGTCAACTTATCAGCCTTTTTTCTTAAAACTTTCTTTCAGAAATTTGTTTCCTAACCTAGGCTGGGCTTTCATGATACAAAGAGAAATACTTAACAACCAGCTCCTACTAACTCAAATGAGGAATGTAGTCATTGCCTTCTTTTCATTTTATATTTCATTGATAGCTAATTTACATCATTCTCTGTTTCATGAAAGGTAGATCTAAGTTGTGACAAATTGCTTTTTTATAAATGCCATCTCCTTAATACCCCCCACTAGCTAGAGGCATGCCATTGCATAAGTCTGTTGAATACCCTCTGAGAAAAAAAAAAGAAAAAAAAAAAACTAGTTTCAGAAGGAGTCTTAGCTGAGGTCAGCTTAGAAAGGTAATGAAAGGTATTAGTTCCGACTTTGGAACCTAGTTAGTTTTAAAAAGTGATAATTCTTATCAAGTTTATTCTCTTGGCATTTAAAATAAAAAAGCTTGCTTTTCTCTCCCTCACAATTTTCATCAATTATACTAGTATTTTTGTTATAACAGATACCCGATGCAATGAATAAACCTATTGGCCAAAACAAAGGAACAAAGATAAAATCCCAAAGAAATTCATGCAATTACAACTTCTGCCCTGCTTTTCTATCATTCAGTTTATACCATTTTGAAGCCTAGTTTCAGGTATTAGTAAGTAATGGAATAATCCACAGGGAATAAATAGCTCCTCCCCTGCCCTGTTATTCTAAAGAGTAACAGGAGCTAAATGAATGCAGAGAGAATTAAGTGGCAAGGAATTGAACTTTAATTGCCCCTTAAGAGCTATAGCCTTCTCTCTCTCTGCTGGTCTCTTTCCCTTCCTCCTACCCTACCTTTCTCAATGTGTCCTGCTTCATTCTCTCCCTCCCCTACCCCCAAATCTCTTAGGCCTGGGGACCTATCATTGTACTTTGAAGTGCTTTGTGTTTTTAAAGACTGAATGAGAAATTCTCTCAAGTCTAAGTATATAAGTCACTCCTTGGGGTAAACGTTACTTTTTGACAGAAGGATGCTGGGTAACTGGCTCTTCCAGGTAATCCCTGTTTTTTTTTGTTTGTTTGTTTGTTTTTTAATCTGTAGTTTTTTGCAAGGTGCTAACTGTGTGGTTTCACTCTCTATTACCTAGGAAAGAAGACATCATAAAAAAGGCAAGATTAGAAAGTGAAAAGGTAATTAAAACATTTTAGAATGTTTACTAATATTCAAAAAAGGCTACTGTGATAAACTAAAAGTTTTCAAAGCTTCAAGCAAGATAATGGGTAGTTCTAACATGGTCTGAAGCAAAAGATAAGAAGTTATTGTTTTTCTTTATCTATTAACTTCATTTTTTCTAATACTTCCTTTTCTTCCAACTTCAGGATAGAGATGAACACTATCACATCTCAAGACACCAACGGGCCATCTAAACCATCTAAGCCTTGAGTGTACATTAAAATCATGAGGTGAGACTCAAAAATATTCTGATGTTGGGTCTCCTAGAAATTATGATGTCAACATCAAGATTTTAAAAAATTTCCCTGGTGATTTTATAATATGCTGAAATTGAGAACTTAAGTTGAGAACCACTAATCTAGTCTTCACATTTTCTAGCTTCTGTCATCCTAGTCATGTAACTTATTATTGTCACTTTTCCAAGGATAGAAATAAATTGTTCCACCTTAGCACATTCTTTTAGAGCTTCTTCCACACCAGAATATAGAACCACCGAATACAGAACTAATATCAACAGTTTTAGCCAGGGTTCTCCAGAGAAATAGAACACACTTATATAGAGACAGAAAGCAGAATATTCCAAACTGTGGCCTGGCAGAGAGCAAGTAGGGAAAAATCAATACATTAACATTCTTTCCCCCCAATTTCCTATCCCTTCCATTCCACTGGCCAAATTCAATGAGAATTCAGAGGTCAAGGGACAGTGGAGTGTGTAAGTTGTATTACCTTTTGAAGCACAAAGCAAGATGGAGAAATAGTGAATGTAGAGAGCCAAACAGAGAATATACAGAATGGTTAAGTAAAATAGATATTTAGAATGAAAGATTAAAAGTGCTACATATTTGAAATCAGTCTTGAGGATTGAGAGATATTGAGGGGATAACATGCACAAATAGGGTATTTAATGAGAATGCCTTACTTGGGAAAGCCCAAACCCAAACCCAACAGAATATGTATTTGCTTATTGTCCCAGTGCCCAAATAATAGTGGCTTAAACACAATAAAATATTTTTCTCTCTTATAGTACAAAATGAACAAGTGGTCACTTATATTTTGAGAAGTTACTAGAGGCTCAAACTCCTTTTATCTTGCTGCTTTGCCCTTATCCACATGGTTCAGAAAAACTCACCACCATGTCCACATTCTAGCTAGCAAAATGACACATTCTTCCTGTTTAAGGAAACAACACAGAGGTTACACTTGCCATTTCTACTCCCAGGCCATTGCCAGAACTCAGTCACAAGGTCACACCTTGTTTCAAGCCAGGTAGGGAAATGCTGCCTTCAAATTGAGCAGCAGTGTGCATTCATAATATTTGGGACTTCTGTTATTTTGAGGCTCAAGGAGGAAATACTAGAGAAAAGCCAGCATACTTTGTCACAAATATACTGTCTTTCCAAGGTGAAGTCCTGGAAGTTTTGAAGAGAGCAGGTTCATCAGTAACAAAGGAATGGTAGAAGAGGAGAGATGGAGCTCTGTGGTTAGAAAAATGAATTTGGTGTGCAAGGTGCAGGATACCGGGAAATGACTCGGGTGTGTCAACAGGTGATAAATGAGATTCTCACAGCAAGGGAGGTTCAGGGACAACAAGCCTCACATATGGAAACCTGTGGTATAGAAAGCTGTTGTCACCTGATCCTGCACTGTGTATGCTGTTGCTTTTTCCCACTCATTGTATCTAATGACTAAAATAAAATGAGAGCTATTTATCAGGTCATTGTCTTATCTCTGGATGGATTTAGAAAGAAATATTTTTTCCAGCATAGGATTACAAAACTTAGTGCTGGATGAGGGATTTACACTTTTCTTTCAAACACAGGCCACTGCTGGTGGGCACAGAACGCTGGGTATGTTGATTGCTGATGTGATTTATGGCAGTCCCTGTGTCTTCAGCTACATTCTCTGACCTTTCTTCCACAATGTCCTCTGCCTTGATAAAATCGCTCTATTCTATGTCAAGTCCTTTTAATCCTTTTTCAGAATCAAGTACGAAGCAATTTCCAATGCATTCGACTCTAACTTTCTTTGTTCATTGTTTATTCCCTGAAGACTGAATAATGCATTTAGAAGTTGAAAAATTGCAATCTGTTGCTTTGTACATAGTACTTTAACGTTTTTTGCCAGGTTTTTAATCTGGCTTCAGATAGAGTTGTTTTTTTTTTTTTTTTTAACATAAACTTTAAATCTCTAATGTTAACCATTTGGGTCTGCAATTAATCATTTACAACCCCCAAATATGTGGAATTACTTAGTTGGGTAAATGAGGTAGTAACTGTATATACAAGAAGTAGTGATCAAGAAGTAGTTATGAACAAAAATAGTATTTTAAAATAAGTTGGGAAGAGGGTTGTCTTAGAAGAGATGCTAGAATTTTGGTTTATAGTAGCTTATTTGCCCATTCATCCACCCATTGTTTCATTAAAAAATTTTGCTGTGTTCATCTGTATAGCACTCCCTAGAATTCAAAGATTAATATGTTTCTACTCCTTAAAAATTTTATGTCATAACTTGAGCAGACTCAATTTTGAGACTAATTGGAGAGAAAGGAAGGAAGGGAGAATATATTGCAACTATATCTTTACTATTAACAGAGTTTCACATCTATAACCTTATTAATGATTGGGATTAAGGAAAACAAACACTAACATCACAGTTTAGTAGAAGACAGACATAGAAGCAACTAGTCACATGCCACTGGTATTGCAATAAAGGTAGGAGTCTGGAACAGATGAGGAAAATTTCCCAGAGAAGCCTAAACTTCAACTTGGTCATGATGGACGATCAGGAGCTATTTAGATAGAAAAATGGGGAGGGCATTTAGGATGAAAAGAATAGTGTACAAAGTGTGGAGATGTGTGGAACAGGATAGGATTCAGCAATGTCAGGTGATTAAAGGCTAAAGGAAAGATTGGAGAGGTTGGTTAGCATTCTGTATACTAAACTGAGATATTGGAATTGTATTCTATAGGTGATGAGAAACTATTGAAATTTTGGAAGTAACATGTATGTTTTGGAAAGAATATTGGGTAAAATAAAGGGTAAAAAGAATACATTCATATACATTTACTTAACAATTATTATTGAATAATTACTGTATATTGGGTATCTTCTAGGGGATGGAATAGAGCATGAAAGCATGAGGCCAATCATCAAAAAAATTGTGCTCTCTCCCTCAAATAACATACAGAGTTGTAAACCAATGTTATCTCAAATGAAAGCAAAGTCGCTTTCATGCAATTTCAAGTGGTAAAGGGAGAAAGACTCTAAAGAAATCTATGTATATAATCATTCAGATGCTGGTGAGGGCTATGAAGAAACTACATACTTATTAGTTAGCAAGCTACTATAGATTTGCAACTGGGTGCCCATTTCACCCACATGATGTAAGCTCTTATAGAGAAGGAAGAGAACATTTTAGCAAAGCGAAGGAGATAAGGGTGCAAGCCATGTGAATATTTGTAGGAAGAAAATTTTAAACAGAAGGAATATAAAAAGTGCACAGCACTCTGTCTTATATGAAAGTTCTAGAAATCCCAAGATGACAAAAGAGAGGGATTTAAGACTTAAACTCCCATATTTATATGAAAGGGGCACTGAGCCAGAGAAATACTGATCATCTCATATATCATTCAGAACCTCTAGTCGTTTGTCTAAAACTATTTCAGTTTGACAGGCTAGAGCAGGATCCCCATTTATAGATCATTGTGGGGCCAGAATTTTGGACAGAGGTAACTAAGCTATTTTCTGCTATCCCTCTTGACAAGCAATTTTGCATTTAAGCAATGAAGCCCAGTTATGAAGCCAAAGCCAACAAAATCGAGTCCTATATTTCCTTTGTCATTTTAAATCATTCACTTCATTTTCAGATGCTCAAAATCTGTACTTGATAACCACATTTAAAGGAACTTGCCTTTAAATCAAAGAGCTACACTGATTTGGATGGCACATGTGGAAACCCCTCAGCAAATAAGCTAGATGAGTGAAACTGGTAATGTGTTGGCGAATCATGATCTAGCTGAGTGCATTGCACACAGAAGAGATAAAAATGAAGCCAGACACTGGAATGAGATCATTAGTGTATACCATCCCAGGGCTGCAGTTGGACCACACACATTAATGCATGGAACCCACCTTGAAATGCCCCTCAGTCTCAAGAGAACAAAGTACTAGGAAAAATAAAGGGAGGGGAGGATGCTGAGCGATTCACAATGCTGTCAATGCCACAATCCATCCTGAACAGCAGAATAAAGTTAATAGAGAAACTGTTTAGTGCTTACTCAACCACCTGCTATCCAATACTGTAGCAGAAAAGCAAGGAGGAAATAGATGTATCATTATAGGATATATCAATAATAAATTACAGACATGTCTTATATATAAGGAGTAGTTCCTTGTATTTTATTTGAAGTGTCAGTCTTTAGAATTGTGTCTTTGACCACTTAATTCTCTCCCTCCCCAGTGTAGACAGACATAAATAATTTGTGTTTTTTAAAAGACTATTGAGATGTTAAAAATTAGTTAAATTAACAATGTGAGTCAAAAATATTGAAGTTAATAATTTAAAAGTGTCAAGAAAATAGGAGAGAAATAGTATTTCTCTCAAGTGTTCAATAAATAAAAATTGCCTTGGAATAAACACTAAATCTATTTATAGCATTCAAAAAGGAACAACTCTGGAAGTCAATCTATCTGAATTCTAAGCTCAGAGAATTTCATGATTTAGAGTAGAATACATTCATTCCAAAACTAGGTACCTTTTATTTTTATTTTTTAAAAAAGATTTATTTATTTGTGTATATAGAACTGGGGTACAGGCCAGAGGCTCAGGAGCAGCGAGAGGCTTCACCAGAGACAGAGTGGGGAGCAGAACAGGCAGATCCACGAAGTACACTGCTGAGGGGAGCAGCGGGCGGGTCAGGAGAGGTCTGCCACGCCATGTGGTCACCCCCGGGGCAGGCGGGAATCGAAC
Source organism: Condylura cristata (assembly GCF_000260355.1). Lineage (NCBI taxonomy): Eukaryota > Metazoa > Chordata > Mammalia > Eulipotyphla > Talpidae > Condylura > Condylura cristata. Next base: position 32,324,113 of record NW_004567108.1, on the reverse strand, counting down.
TGACGCGGAAGTGGCTTTAGCTTCTTAGCGCTGTGCTTTAACCCGCTGCACCATCACGGAGGGCCCAAAACTAGGTACCTTTTAACTCCTAAAAATATTTCCTAAACTCTACCAGCATTGCACTATCTTGGTTCTAGAGTCAAGAATATATACAATTCAATTGAAGGTTAGCAAACATTTATTTAGAGGTTAATCTCCTCCAAGATGCAAGTCACTGTGTGGGCAAGGTATTGCAAGAAATAAAAATTGAGTAAAACTTAGTGCTACCCCAGAAATATAGAAGATAAAATGATAATCCAATGAGACAGAATATTGTTCCATGTCCTAAGGGTTCAAAGGAGACTGCATGACTCTGAGCTAGAGAAATCAAAGAAAGCTTCAAGGAAAACAGACATTGACACAGGACCTTGATAAGATGGTGGGTTTCAATAGGCAGAGATGGCAGTTGGTTTGAAAAGGGTGGGAAGCAATACATTTAAAGAAAAGGACTTATTTGAGATGAGAGTTTCCTATTTTACTAAAGCATGGTGTATGCCTGTGTGAATAGCAGAATTAACAATAGAAGGTGGGCTGCAGTCATGGGGTCTCTGGGTTTGATTTCAGCCTGAGGAGTCTGGATGAGATTCACTTGGCACTGGGACTCCATCCAAGTCTACATGACATAATGTGATAAGACACTGCTATTCTTATGCTCTAATGCCCACACTTCTGTACTCAGCCACATTGGCCTGCTGAAAGGGCAAGGCTGGTTCTCCAGCCCCTGGGATGAGATTGGCCCTCTACCACAGATTTACTTGGAGGGTAGAACTCAGGAAGGTTCCATTTGGTTATGATCTCCCCAGGACCCCAGAGACAATCTAGTTGCTGATTAGGGCCTCTGTGTCCTGGCTTAAATTTAGGTGTCATTTGAGCTCCTGAATAATTTCAGAAGTGAAGGGAAAAAACACTACTATCCACAAATATTTTTAAGTGCTTTCTAGATGAATTATGGCCATTTTGTCCTGCTCTAGATTGGTAGTAAAGTAGCATTCCTAGCCAGAAGCCAAATAAAAGCTTGAACTCATGTCAGAATAAGAAAGAGTTAAGGACATACCCCCAGTATATAGGCCATTTGCAATACTACCTTTGTAATACTGCACTATTACCCATTTTCTCAGCCAATTTTTGGAATGTCTAATTTAGGAAAAGCAGAAATGTGGTAAATATTTAGGAAAATTCAAAAGGAGCCAGGCCTAAGATACAGAAATGCAATAGAAGTTTTACTGCATAAATATCACACAGCATATAACATGACACGTAAGTGTATATAAAGTCCTAAAATCTCTTCAACAGGGTTATATTTAGCACATATAGACCTTGTTTAGATACCATCTTTCTGAAGGACTGTGTGCCCTTTTTGTCCAGAAGCTAAAATGCTATCATAAGCTGGGTCTCTATAGTTCAAATGCAGATTTTTAGCAATCCCTAAAATGGTCCTTTAATTTGAGACCTTTAAACGACACAGAAACCTTAATTAAGAATGACTGAAACCTGTTCTGTTATATTCCTGCTATGAGAGAAACATATTTCAGTTAATCCAGAAATTTTGTTAAAGCTAAAATCCTAAAAAATATAACAAAAAATACTTTGACAATATTTTGATGTAGAGTCAAGGCCTCTCCCTACTCCCCAGTACAGATGTATATTATGGAGACACCCTAGCATAAATGACATCTCTGTTACATCTATTTCTAGTTTTAGCTTGGTTTTAAAAAAGGAGATATTTCTGAGGCAGTCTGAATCTAGAACCTGATGGAACTTTTTAAAAAAGACTTTATTTACGCATACAAGAACTGGATTGTAGATCAAAGGTGTAGAGTTGTGGGTGAGAGAATTCACCAGAGACAGAGTAGGGAACAGAGCAGGCAGATCTACTGAAATACACTGATGTGGGGAACAGTGGGCAAGATATATAGTTCATAACTTTCATATTAACTTAAAAGTATCTCAATAAAATACAGATCATGCTTATATTATAATCTTTTGTAATAATTAGAAAATAATGCATGGAGGATATCATAGAACGCAGGAATTTTATCCTCCTCTATCCCATTTGCTTTTGAAAGCAATTATCTAAAACTGACTTTGAGTACAAAGTTTTCTTGAAAGCATGTTGGCCAATGTGAAGGAGTTCCCACTGGCCAAATTTGGAACAACGCAATCATCAGAATGAACAATAAAAGGAATTGATTTAAAATACTGAATTTTTAAAAATCTGTGACAGCATCCACATAGGGAATAAATTTAAGACACAGAGGGAGAAGGGGAAACTCCTCTTTAGTGAAAAATGACAATTGATAATGATAGGCAGAATAATAAAAGGAGCAATTAATCACTTAATAATCACCACAATACTTACAGTCAAAGATTATCAATGGGTGCTAAAACCATTGAGGGTAAGGAACATTGGGGAATAGAATGTTCAGATAACTTCACCACATAATTTTTCCATTTACTACAGTGGGAAAATACACTTTTAACGATGGAGAAATCACATGAAAACCACATTTACTAAGAGATCATAAAGACACCAGTGAGGTGCAGACTGAGATCACGATGCATAAAATGTCATCTATCCAATACTCCTGCCTCTCTCCCCAAATCCCAGTTTAACCAGAATCTAATTATGAGAAAGTAATCCAACCAATTAACATTGAGAAGCATTCTGTAAAATAAAGCACCATTAACATAAAATATGTATAACAATATTGCAAAAGAAAGATTGAGAGCTGATATAAAAAGAGACTAAAGAGACAATTAGGGAAATTTGCATATGGCCAGTACAATATATAATGTTATCATATCAATGTTAACTTTGTAGCCTCATGGTTATGTAAGAGAATTTATCCTCTTTATTATAATTGACAGACCCAGAAAAAAGAGAATATGGATGTTCCCTGGATGCTTTCTTGGACCCTTCAAAATAAATGCTGAGGGAAATCAAGGTGTATCTATAGCTCTAAGGCCTGCTATTCCTAATTTGCTGTTCTACAGATCTGTGCAATGTCAGAGCATCCAGAGCAGCCTACAGACTTGTCCTCTGCCTGTCATCCAGAAATAGGTTTGCTTTGTGATGTGCAACTTCTACCAGAGCCACTGCTCATAAGAGATCCAAGAATTTCTTCTTGCACAATAAAGCAGACAAATCTTTTGACATCTTTAAGTAGATTATATGTAGATTTTAAGGAAACTTGGTTATGGCAGAGACTATAACAAAGAGCAAGATTTCTCTTCAAGGCTGTTTGTTAGAATCCCCACTACCACAGTGCAATACTTCAACCCATCCTATATACTTCACTGAGATTAGGAAAAGTAAACAAACCAAAAATCTGACATGAGAATAACCAGAGCAAATGAGGTAGGTGGCTAGCTTATGGTAAGTCACTACTGAGTCAATTAAGATACAAACATTCAGCAGACAGTCTCTGACCAGATAGGTCAAAGGCCAAATGGAGAAAGTGCTTTCTCAGCTGGAGGTTTCCCAGTGGAGATTCCAATGAGCTGTCCCTGCAACTCACAACAGAATCACAAGATTTAACTGCTATGACAAGAATGGGATATTATCACTGTGGAATATTTGCTCACTATAAGAGAAATTGTAGGCATTTTCTATGTTTATTTCACAAATAGTCTTGTCAAAAAGAGCCAAGTATAAGGAAAGGAATCCTCATATTATGGAAAACTACCAAGATACAGTCCTAACCATAAGCTCAGAAAAGTAACAAGCAAGACTATGTAGCAAAATGGGCAGGGCTGACTTTTTGCCTCTAGTGTTGATTAAGACACATCCAGCTCTTAAGCAGCATAATTGAGAATGACTGTCTTAGAGAACAAACAAGTTTGTATGTAATGATTCTCTTCTTCAAACTAAGAACTTCTTTTGGAGATAGGAGAAGATGCAGATAACAAATTATACTAGGAGAATAATCCTCATTTGTACTGGTTGCAGGACCAGGCCTTAGTAACCTAGAATTGAAGATGTTTTGAAAACAAAAGTCAGAGTTAAGAATAAAATAGAGTTGTAGTC